>NC_041392.1:443427746-443549171 GCF_002162155.2 Triticum dicoccoides
ATATGATGAGGTGGTTGTCCGGTGCCCTGTGGGCAGTGGTTCTTGTTCGTCTCCTGCATCGTCGTCCATACCGTCGATGTCTTCGGAGTCGAAGTCGAGCATGTCGGTCAAATTATCGATAGTGGCTACCAAGTGGGTGGTGGGTGGGTGGCGAATTTCTTCATCATCTGCATCCCAATCCTGCCGGACATAGTTCGGCCAGGACTCTCCTGACAAGGAGAGAGACCTTAATGAGTTCAGTATGTCGCCGAAGGGCGAGTGCTGAAAGATATCCACGGAGGTGAACTCCATGATCGGCGCCCAGTCAGATTCGATAGGCACGAGCGCAGGCAGTTCGGAGTCCGTGGCCAGGGAAGAATCTGGCAGTTTGGCGTCACGGCTCTCGTGAAGGGTAAGGTCGATACTCGGCTCGATCGCCGCTGAGAATGTAGCCTTCGTGGAGGGGTCTATCCACTCGTCCATGGATGGCGCAATTGGCTCTGAATTGAGGGTCGGAGCGGTTGCCGGTGCGGTCTCCTGAACACTGTCCGATGGTAGAGTTAAATCATGCTCATCGTGATCGTGCGGCGCACTCGGCAGGGGCTCGGATCCATCGAAGATCAAGTCTCCGCGGATGTCGGCCGTGTAGTTTAGGCTTCCAAACCTGACCTGGTGGCCGGGGGCGTAGCTCTCGATCTGCTCCAGATGGCCAAGCGAGTTGGCCCGCAGTGCGAAGCCGTCGAATACAAAGATCTGTCCGGGGAGAAAAGTCTCACCCTGGACTGCATCGCTATCGATGATCGAAGGAGCCATCAAGCCTAACAATGATGACACAGAGGAACTCTCAATGAAAGCACCAATGTCGGTGTCAAAACCGGCGGATCTCGGGTAGGGGGGCCCGAACTATGCGTCTAGGCGGATGGTAACAGGAGGCAGGGGACACGATGTTTACCCAGGTTCGGGCCCTCTTGATGGAGGTAATACCCTACGCCCTGCTTGATTGTTCTTGATAATATGCATAGTACAAGAGTTGATCTACCACGAGATTGAAGAGGCTAAACCCTAGAAGCTAGCCTATGGTATGATTGTTATTCTTCGTCCTACGGACTAAACCCTCCGGTTTATATAGACATCGGAGGGGGCTAGGGTTACACAGAGTCGGTTACAAGGAAGGAGATCTACATATCTGTACTGCCAAGCTTGCCTTCCACGCCAAGGAGAGTCCCATTCGGACACGGTACGAAGTCTTCAATCTTGTATCTTCATAGTCCAACAGTCCGGCCAAAGGATATAGTTCGGCTGTCTGGATACCCCCTAATCTAGGACTCCCTCAATCTTCGTAGAATATGTAGGAGCCAATATGGGCATCCAGGTTCCGCTATTGGTTATTGATCAGAGATGTGTCTCGGTCATGTCTACATAGTTCTCGAACCCATAGGGTCCGCATGCTTAACGTTCATTGACGATATAGTGTTATATGAGTTATATGATTTGGTGACCGAATGTTGTTCGGAGTCCCGGATGAGATCACATACCTGACGAGGAGCTCCGGAATGGTTCGGAGGTAAATATCGATATATAGGACGGTGGTATTCGAACATCGGAAGTGTGTCGGGGTGTATCGGGTAGTCATCGAAATACCGGAGGGGGTACCGAACACCCCTGGGAGGGTAATGGGCCTATTGGGCCATTAGAGGGGAGCACACCAGCCCACAAGGGGCTGGCGCACCCCCTATGGAAGTCGGCCAAGTGGGAGAAAGGAAAGGGGGGATTCGGCCTCCCCCTTCCTTCCCTCTCCCCCCTTTCCTTTCCCCCTTCGGCAAATATGGTAGGGGGCGCCACTTGGGAAGGATCCCAAGTAGGATTCGGCCTACTTGGGGGCTCCTCCTAGCTGCTCCTCCTCCCCCACCTATATATATATATGTGTGTGTGTGTGTGGGAGGCGCGCCACACATAACCACGACAATTGCTTAGCCATGTGCGGCGCCCCCCTCCGGCGTTTACACCCTCTGTCATATTTTCGTAGTGCTTAGGCGAAGCCCTGCGGAGATAATTTCACCATCAGCTTCATCACGTCGTCGTGCTGCCGAAACTCATCCACTACTTCACCATCTTGCTGGATCAAGAAGGCGAGGACGTCACCGAGCTAAACGTGTGCTGAACGCGGAGGTGTCGTGCGTTTGGTACTTGATTGGTTGGAGCGTGAAGAAGTTCGACTACATCAACCACGTTAATAAACGCTTCCGCTTACGGTCTATGAGGGTATGTAGACACACTCTCCCCTCTCGTTGGTATGCATCTGCTTGATAGATCTTGCGCGTGCGTAGATTTTTTTGTTTTCCATATAGCGTTTCCCAACATGGTGCATAAAAGAAAAGTGAAAACTAAACACAAAATACGCTCCAAGATTTAGGCATATCACGTGAACGAAACGAAAACCTAAACATACCAATACTTGTTGAAGAAAGATGGGATGCCTTCCGGGGCATCCCCAAGCTTAGACGCTTGAGTCTCCTTGAATATTTACTTGGGGTGCCTTGGGCATCCCCAAGCTTGAACTCTTGCCTCTCCTCCTTCTCCTCATACCAAGACCTCCTCGATCTTTGAACACCTCATCCACACAAAACTTAACAGAAAGCTCGGTGAGTCCGTTAGTATAATAATGCAAATCACTACTTTAAGTACTGTTGCAAACCCATTCATATTTTGTTTTTGAATTATAGCTATTGTATTATAACTTCTCCATGGCTTATACCACCGATACAGTCGATAGTTTCATCAAAACAAGCAAAAGCAAAAATAGGACAGTCTGTAGTAATCTGAACATTGACCATACTTCTGTAACTTCAAAATTATGAAACATTAGGATAAAATAAACATTTTGTATAGCAACACTGTATAAAAATTTCAGAAACTTTTGACATTCCAGTAAAAAATGTAAATTCACGCACTACAGCCAAAGTTTCTGTTTTTGCACTATACATACCAACGAGCAATCTAATCATCCTAAAGGCATATCTTGGCACATTATTTTTATAATATAATGGATTTGTACAAGGGGATAATTATTTTTGTTGAGAAGTTTCTATAATTCAAGATTTGCAAAGTTTCCATGGGCATGAACAAAGTTCAAGGAGCTCCCCCACTTCAACGGTGCTCATCTTTCTTACTTTCACTTTTCTTTTTGAAAAGTTTTAAGTTCCCCTCTATTTTTTGTTTTTAAACTTTATAAAAGCACACAACAGAATAAAATGACTCTATAAAACTTCTGGGTTGTCTCCCTGGCAGCGCTTTCTTTAAAGCCATTAAGCTAGGCATAAAGTGCTCAAGTAATCAATCCACCCGGATACCAAGGTATATCAAAGCCAATTTTAATTAGCAATGATCTATAATTTAGCAGTGAGCACAATGCAATATATATCATGCAATGACGAAGTCTAACTTTCTTCCTATGCATCGGCATGTCATAAAAGAACAATTCATGTACACCAAGTAAATGCCAATACATAGCATAAGCAGTTTCTTGCAATTTTATCGTGTTGGAAACATAGAGAGGTGGAGATGTAGTTCCTCTCTCATAATAATTGCAAGTAGGAGCAGCAAGCACGTGCATATCGTATTCATCAAAATCATCATGTGTAGTAATAAAACACAACCCATCAATATAATCCTTAATAAAAGCAAACTTCTCCGATATAGTGTAGTTTGAAGAATTCAAAAAGATAATAGGACTATCATGTGTGGGTGCAATAGCAACAATTTCATTCTTAACATAAGGAACTATAGCAAGTTCATCTCCATAAGCATAATTCATATTGGCATCTTGGCCACAAGCATAGCAAGCATCAAGTTCATCAAAAAGGGATATTTCAAAAGAATCAACGAGATCATATCATTCATCATGCTTTAATCCTTTCGTAAGCACGAAGGGAATTAAACAATGTATGATTTGAAGAGTTACTCTCATTAGAAGGTGGGAACGGGTAGCTAATCCACTCTTCCTCCTTTTGTTCTTAGCTCTCCTCATCTTTTTTCATCCAATGAGCTCACAGTTTCGTCAATTTCTTCTTCCGTAGCTTCCTGCAAAATTAGTCTCTTCTTGGACAGCGGAGACTTTCTCAATAAATACATCAATATCGGAATTTTATTTATAATTCTCATAGCAATATTTAAGTATAGCAAAGTTTTCAGGTCTATAAACAACATCATCATAATCCTCATACTTTTCAAACAGAGATTCAGTTTCATAAGCACCATTAAAAGCAACAAATTCTTCTATTCGTTCCACATCATAGTAATCGTATCTACCATTAGCATAAGAAGCCAAGGTTTCATTATCATTAAATTCACATGAAAAGGGAAGGTGTCGAGCCTTCATCCTAGAGCAACAAGCATAATCATATCTCGAGCATAGATTCCAAGCATACCATTGCAGCATTTCAATTTGATCCCATAAGAGTTTTCCTTTTTGAGTCAAGCGATAATCCCTAAAGTATTAATTCATGTTGATCCAATGTGTCTCCCATTATCAAGTTGAATGGGGTTTTCTCGGGATTATCAAAAAAATGTTTAATATTTTTCACATAACGAGTATCAAGGGTTTTAGGAGGTTCCCCATCTCCATGAGTAGCAAGTGCAATTTTTTTTGATATTTCGTGTTCCATATCCATAACTAAAGATAGAGAATAACTTATAACAGAAAATAAAATCTACTTAGTGATAAAGCAAACAAGCGCACACGAGAATATTCACCCCACGCTATTGCTCCCCGGCAACGGCGCCAGAAAATGGTCTTGATAACCCACAAGTATAGGGGATCGTTTGTAGCCTTTTTCGATAAATAAGAGTGTCGAACCCAATGAGGAGCTAAAGATATAATAAATATTCCCTCAATTTCTATCGATCACTGATACAACTCTACGCACACTTTATTGTTGGCTTTACCTAGAACAAGTATGAAACCATTTTGTAGTTGTGATGCTAGAACTACTTTGCAAGAATAAAACTACGAGTACTTTGCGAGATAATAAAAGTTAGTTGTTTAGTAAAGAAGGTTTTTATCACACAAGAAAGTTATTTGTCCATAGGTGATCGATAACTAAACCGGTGATAATTATTGCAATTTTATATGAGGAAGAGGCATGAGCTAACATACTTTCCGTACTTGGATCATGTATGCACTTATGATTGGAACTCTAGCAAGCATCCGCAACTACCAAAGATCATTAAGGTAAAATCCAACCATAGCATTAAGTATCAAGTCCTCTTTACTCCCATATGCAATAACCCCCTTACTCGGGCGTAAGCTTCTGTCACTCTAGCCACCCACCATAAGCGAATCATGAACGTATTGCAACACCCTACATCGGGGACCCCTCACGTTTGCGCGGCACGGAGGGCGCCATAGGACAACACCAAAATAAAATATACAACTCAAACCAATCACGATCATCAATCAACCCATAGGACAAAACCGATCTACTCAAATATCATAGGATAACCACATATCATTGGATAATAATATATAGTGTTGAGAACCATGTTTAAGTAGAGAATTGCAGTGGGAATAGAGAGGTTACACCGTTGCATAGAGGGGGAGAAAGTTGGTGTTGACGTTAGCAAGATTGTTGATCTAGATCGTCATCACGATCCTTGCCCCAGCGGCGTTCCGGCGCCACCGGGAGAGAGGGGGACAGAGCCCCCCTCCTTATCCTTCTTCCTTGGCCTCCCCCTAGATGGGAGGAGAGTTCCCCCTCTGGTCCATGGCCTCCATGGCGGCGGAGGGGTGAGAGCCCCTCTGAGATTGGATCTCTCCCTCTGTTCTCTTCTGTTTCACGTTCCTGTTTTCTGGCCCTTCACTGTTTCTTAAATTCCCGGAGATCCGGTAACTCCAATTGTGCTGAAATGTTTACACGATTTTTCCCATAAATTATCTTGCTTGGGCCCGAAGAAGAGCCCCAACCGACTTACAGGGTGCCCACAAGGCACCACCACGCGTTAGGGGGGAGGTCGCGCCATGGTGTCTTATGGAGGCTGTGGGCCTCCGCTTGCGTTGATTCCACCTCCCAAAAATCACATATATTCTAAAATAATTCTCCATAAATTTTTATCGCGTTTGGACTTCGTTTGATATGGATATTCCGCGAAACAAAAAACATGCAACAAATAGGAACTGGCACTGGGCACTGGATCAATTTGTTAGTCCAATAAATCATAAAAAATGTTGCCAAAAATATGTGAAATTTGTATAATATTGGCATGTAACTATCTAAAATTATAGATACGATGGAGACATATCAATTCTCGAGAGAATCCATCTGTTGAAAGACATAAGATCAACTCCAATAGATTCGCCATATTGGCAGCCTCCACATCGCTATGGAGCTTGCTCTATATGGATATGAAGGCTAATGAGCCAAAGGCGCAAACACGGAATCATCATACTAGCTGCCTCCATTTTTTTCATGTGGGACCCATTTTACTAGTGGTTAGAAGACATCTTCCCTCCCCACCTCAACAATGAAATTTTTTGAGCTAGGATTTCAACAATGATTTCCAAAATAGATTTCTAGAAGGATTGTAAAATAGATTTCGATTGATTTAACTACGGGCTCTTCCTTCTCTTGGAAGTGACCTCACAGGTGGGGGAGGCTTTGGCCACCACGACTTCCACGGCCACGCGATCGACGGAAGCTTGTGATACGACAACATTTTTTAAGGCTAGCGTGAGCACAATTTTCATTTTTGCGCCGGTGGTTGTCGATATCCGGAGGAAATTACTCGAGGGCGACAGGGAGAGAGGCGCGGCCGACTGCCAACTCAACCTTAGAATTGTCTAGCCACTCGGATAAGTCCCACTCCTTCTCCTAGAACTGTCTAGCCAGGGAAAGGTCCGCGGGGAGGGCACAACCGCACCAACATAGTAACGAAAGAAGAGAGGGTGAGGCGTAGGGGACGATGAAGGGGGCCAATGGAGGTGAGGGTGTCGAAGACGGGGATGGGGAAATAGAGTGGATGTGGTAGTGCCGATGAAGGGGGCGATGGAGGTTATATACCTACGAATGGGCACGCTCCGATGGAAAACATGGGCGATTTACCGTGTACGGGTGGAAAAATGATGCAAAACAGACGAGCCGGTGACAACGATTAATTGGTGTTCTTCTTTGATGGATAAGCGGTTGAGGCATTGCCCGAGGCAGAAGCAACGGCCACACTGAAGGCCGCACCATTGATCGAGCTGTGCGTGGGAGGAACATGCCGGGCCGAAACTTCACCCACGTGAGTGGTTGGTGGATGGCGCGCTCCAAGCCAATGTTACAACCTCCAAATATGGAGGCCCGCTAGCTGGATATGACGCGCGCTCTATAATATTGGCGACATGAAAGCGTACGACGACTTTGTTATAGTGCCATTTTTAGATCAAAATCACCATGTCGACGAATGTTATGCCAATCGGTTCCCAACTCTGCTAAAGTTGCTCTAATTGGGCCCATTTGGTAAAGTTATAGTTATGGGCATGTCCCGATTGATCCATTTGGAGGAGGGCATGGGACGATCTATCGGCCAATTGACATGCAGGCATGCATGTTAGCGTCGCCATTCATAATTATAACAATGCATATGTATGCACATGGATACGCCATCATGCGGTGCGTGTACCTGTATAAGGAAATCGCAGGTCGTTATGTGCGTACATGTCTCCTACGTGCTTCCGCAAGTCAAGCATCCTGTACTCCCAACGACCATGTGGTCGATCACAAGCCAATGTTCTCTAGTACTACTAGTAATAAAATCAGCAGAAATAATGATCTTCAAATAGAATCAGCTAAAGATGTAGTATGAGCAAGCTATTAGGTACTCTAGTAATCTAAACGCTATAATATTTCTTTATGGAGGGAGTACCCACATAAAAAAAATCAGCTAAAGATGTGGAGCACGACGCATGCATCAGCCGGCACTCACATACTCCATGTAATTTCATACGAGTTTGCACGACGCATGTAGAGCACTACTACTATTAACAACCGCAATTTCATCCCATATATATTTGGACTATTTCGTTAAAATATTATAAATTTGTGCTCCCTCCAATCCAAAACCAGTGTTGTGGTTTTAGTTCAGAGGGAGTTGTATTTCCGTACCGGGCCTCAACATTTGTGATTTGCATTTTGCAACCGTCATTTTATTATTCGCTGAATCAAAATGGATTAGACTGATGCAGCAGGCAGGAGGGGTAGGTTCCGGACTTGGCGCCCCGGCCCATTATCACTAATCGCAAGCCTTTACGCTTCCTTTCTATACCACCAATACACCAGGACACTGACACGTGGACCCAACGGAACGTCTGGGCCGGATAGTCAGTGAGCCAAGGCCGGGTCAGGAGCCGGTTCGTGGCCCTTAATTTGATTCTCCTCCTCCATGTTCGCTGGTGTCGGGGGGAAGGAAGTCAACAATCGCTGAACCGACCGAAGTGGACAAGGGGACGAAGGGCAGTTCGGTCATTCCAATATGTGCCGGGTGCCGCAGGGCCCACGGCACCGCAGCTGAAAGTTGAGCTCACGTCTCGAGGATGCTCAAAATTCGTGCAAATACCTTTCGTCAAAAAAATATTGTGCAAATTGCACGCTTTTGCCTTTTCGCCTTTTGTCTCAAGAAGAAAACAATCCCCGTATGATCCTAAAAAAAACAATCCTTGTGTAGGCTCAAGGCCAATTGAGTCGCACGAGTTTAGAAACCGTAAAAAACACAGGACTATGATATCATATAATACTACTATGAATTCGTACAGACTTTCGAACCACAGGAAATTCTAATTGATGTTTTCGTATTGCGCACATGAAGTAAACATAGAAGTTTGATTCACAAAAGAAGAAAGTGAACATAGAAGTTTTTTAGGATTAAGGAGATAAAGTGTAGGTTGTTGGACTTCACAAAGAAAAGAAAAAGGAGGTGTGAGCTTTTTATTCAGAATCCTATTAAATAGAGAGATAAAAAACGGATACCGTTAAAAAATAGTGATCCCAATCCCATGATCAAAATGGCCCTCATACAAAAGAGTGTTGCTCTGCATACGATGATTTTCAGACGATGTGTGAACGACATCGTATATCAATCTGTCTATGCATATCAATTAAGTGCAGCCGACCGTTGGATCGGGCATCGTCCCGCTGTCGTGCAGATGTGTCGTTCTCACAGCAATTTCGCATGCAAAATATGCTTTGGATTAAAAAAATCCTCTAAAATCTCTACCATCCAAAGGAGTCCTAAAGCATGTGATCCAGATCATCGACGAGTGGTTGTCTGAAATTCTCGCATGCTATGATAAACACCTATTTTAGAGTTTTCCCATAAAAAGGAAACAACTATTTTAGAGTTAAAAATTCAAAATGCATCTTAGCTCAGTAATAATAGTGTACGCTAAAAATGCAGCAAGTAAGAGAGAACATGTGACAAGCAAGGCGATTATATTGAAGAGCGGTGTCTATGTCGGTCAATACATAAGACAACCTAAGCAAAAATAATCAGAGATCAAATCATGTTTGCTCACACGAAGAGGAGGATTTCATAAAAAGGGTGCCCATACAACTTTAATAGTACTGCCTCCGTCTTCGTTTATAGGTCCCCTTCGTATTTAGTATATAATTTTTACCATTGATTTAATTAACATGCATGTCATCAAAAAATATATCATTAAAAATTATGTTCAAATACGTTGGTGATATGCATTAAAATTTTATTAATTAACTCTATGGTTAAAATTTGACACAAAATACAAAGAGGACTAGTAAACGAGGACAGATATAATAGGTATAGATATATAAAGGTTTCCTAGCCGCCAGGGCAAAGAACCCTCGTACCCAACCGCCACTAGAGTTCCTCCCGCGCCGTTGGTCTGCCTCGTTTTCTTTGGCCTTAGGGCCATGGAGGCGTGGTAAATGTCGGCCCTTGCGGTCGAGAGGGCTTAATTTTTGGATGATTTTCAGAGCTTTCTTATGGTTTATGTCCTGCAAAGAGAGATGAGACGGCGGCGGCTCTCTGAAGATGGAATAAGACTCTACATGTCTAGCTCCCGTCTCGATGATGCTTCTAGCGTCATTGGAGGGCGTGCGGAGGTTTGTCTTTGGTAGATCTCGCGGGATTTGGTCGGTATTTGTCTTCGGTGGATCCACGTAGATCTGGTCCTTATTCGTGTATCTACATGTTGGACCCTTCCCATATAACCTTCTCTTCAATAACGGTGGTTGTTGTTCTGGTGCGCTGGTCTTATAGGTCTTTAATGCGACGACTTTTTGACTGTCTACTACAATAAGTTTTGCCTGGCTCCAAGAAAGGAAGGGTGATGACAACGTTGCGAAAGTTTTCTAAAAGAAAGATGTCCACACGCCCAAGGAGAGTGCTAATATTGGTGAGCCTTAACTTAGCAGAGAGTTGCAGGAAACCATGTATAGGGTGTCACAAAAGATGTGGCGAGAGCATTGATGTATAAACATCAACAAAGAAAGATACATGCTTGATGATAGTGCATGTTCTTGGTGGCAGGGAAGATAAGAACCCCGCCATCAATTGAGTGGCGACCTGCCATTGGCTCTCCCAAAATTTATCGGGCTGGACGTCGAAATATATGGCAAACCGGCTATGACAGTAGGTTAGGAGAACATGGAATAGAGAGAGATTAGAACAAAGACGATCATGTAAGATGGTGACGAGCCCATTTATATGCAAAACTACGAATGTGTATTTGGAACGTTTTTTTTTACAAAATTGTTGATATAGTTGTATAACATTTTGAAAGCTCTAAAGAATTGTTGTATTTTCTCTGGTGTAGAAAAAGATGGGAACATAGATGATCATGTAAGTTAGAGCATAGCTGGTTTGATACTAACAATTGGCACAGTCAAAAGTTACGAAAACACATGTATTTCTAAGGTTGATAGAGAAAAGTTAGTAGCCAAAAAGTCACTAGCCAACGTTTGACATTAGGTCAATATATTTGCATGCCGCGAATCAACCTGTGGTTGAGTTGGTTAGGTGGACCCTGGTATCCCTAACCCATCAGTATTCAAATCCTGATGCTCGCATTATTCCTGAATTTATTTCAGGATTTCCGGCGATGCACTTTCAGTGGAAGGAGACGTTCCCGGGGTAGGGTGTGCGTGTGTGTGTTCATAGGGGTGAGTGTATGCGCGTGTATATGAGCGCTTGTGTCTATACTGATGCTAAAAAAATATTTGCATGCCAATTTTTGACATTGACCAATCATGCTCTAAAATAGGTGAACCACAGTGTACCTTTGACAAGCCCCAAATTTGTTGAGGCTCGTGGTATAGTAGTATTTTCAAAGCTCTAAGAGTATCTACAGCCAGACGTCCCAAACCCGTTTCAAACTTCTGGGCGGACAGTCTGGGCACAAAAACGTGACCTAAAGGGGCTCCTTAAACGGGCCTCAAACACTCAGGTTGACCGGCATCCCACATATCCAGCTCAAATATGGGGCGGATATGGGGATTCCTGGACGCGCCCGCCAAGTCAGACTGGAGATGGGGTCTCACATGGAATCGTCCAAAAATTTGGTGGTCCGACGAACGTCTCCTCCACTTGGGGGTGTGACCCGAGGCCAAATCTGGCTATTTAAGTCGGTTCGTGTCCCCCAACCCTAGCCACATCCACCTACTCCTTCTCCGCGCCGCCAGCCCGAACCCATCCACCACCTCTCTCCCGCTTCGCCAGCCCGAACCCATCCACCACCTCTCTCCCGCTCCGCCGCCCGGCATCGCCATGGTTTGGCAAAAGAAGACCACCTATGCTATGCTCACGCCGAAGAGCCAGTTCCAGATTGAGCAGGAGATCCGGGCGAGGCGCGTCGCACGTGTCGCACGCATCGCAGCTGGAGGCAGAGGAGGAAGAGGAACAACAGCCGGCTCCGAAGGAGGCGGAGCAGCCGAAGGAGGAGGAGCTGGCGTCGGCTCGAGCTCCGGGCTTCAACATGGAGGACGTGGAGGCGAAGTTCGCGGTTGCCCAAGCGGCCGAGATGGCGGAGCAGCAGGGTATCCTGGAGTCCATCGGTCCATCCAGGATGAGGCCTATATGGAGGCCAATTGACAGCTCATTCGGCAGGAACACCGACACGCTTTTCAATGAGATCGAAGCGGAGACAGATGCAGAGGCAGATGCGGAGGAGGCGCAGGAGCCGGAGATGCGGCTGAGGCCCATGTATTCGGAGCCGGGCAAGGAGATAGTGAACATTTCTGGCGAAGATTAGGGTAGTATAGGTTATTTGATTTATGTAGTACATGAATTTTATTGTTTGCATGCTTTTATATGGATCTAAAGTTTCTAGTATGGGGTATCCGGGTATGTTCGCGGACGTTTGAGGGATCGGATTTGCTGTCCATGGTTGTAGATGCTATGCATTTGAAACTCATGCACGATTACAAAACTACCCCCAGCCCCTACCTTTTTCTCCTTTTTTTCCTGACCTGTCTTTTCTCCTCTTTTTCCCCCTGTTTTGTTTGCTTTATTCTCAACAGGAAGCTACACTCTCGAAAGTCGTCTTTCTCTCACCTCTCTTGGACACCAAGCCAGCACCAAATCTTCCCGGACGGTTTCCACCCCAATCCGCCGGCATTCTCCGGTGGGATCGCCGCCTGGAACCGATCCGAACAAGCGCGAGTTCACCCGCCCGCGACCCCGTCTCCGCCCGCATTCAGGTAGTCCGCTCCTGTAAGTTTCTTTAATAATTCGGTTTCTTGATTTTGGATTGGCAGGCGCGGTTCCGAGTTCGTTTCGTCGGTTCATACGATCTTTTCTTGGGTTTGGTGGTTCTTCCGCCAGTTTATGCCTCGCTATTCTAGGCTTCCTGCTCGTTCCAACGTTGGATCGTTTCTAGTGTGTACTTCCAGGAAGTTTTTTCCCCTGGGTTTGTTGATTTTAATGGCGTTAGGTTCAGCACATTCGAAGTGGAAGTTGACGCCTCTGTGATTTGCATTGGTGATTTAAGTGTTTGTGGAGATAAGCGTTGCGCCATCAGGTGACATTTTCTGAGTTCTTACGACGAAAAATCCCCCAAATCTTAGTACTCGTACTACGTATTGTTGTATAAAACTACTGTAGAGAGTCGCGGCTATTCTTCAGTTGTTTCATAGCAAATGGTGTAATTTTTATGTAAATTGAGATTATTTTGTATGTTTGTGTGGTACTAATGACAAATTAGTTCACGACAAAAAGGCCTATGAAAAGCAATTTCTCAGTTTGGAAGTTAGTTCACCAGTAATATCCACCGTTTCTGTGTAATATGACTTGGCGTGAATAAATTAGCTCTTAACTTTGTGCCTTATCAGTGGTGTCCCCGTGGTTGTCAAAGATCTGATATTTTGATGTGACATCAGTTGAGATGGCAAAGTTTGCCTAAAGATTGCATTTCCATTTCATGATGTTGACCCAGATAGCCACCTAATGTGCTAAGCCACATGCTGTCACTGTTCCAGGCTTCCAATTTACTATCCCCTATTGTACTTGTTGGCAGGGCAGACACAGCTGTTGGTCTTGTTCCTCGTCAGGGCTTCCATGTGGTGGACGCAATATCCTAGGTGCTAGGATCTGAAACTGAATTGGGGGAGAATGAATGGGGTTTCTGAAGGTCTGATCATTGGTACCACGGTTGGTGTGGTGATAGGGGTGCTGCTGGCAGTTGGAATACTCCTGTGCATGACGTATCGGCGTTCTCAGGCGCAAATAAGGAGCAGTAGCTCGAGGAGGTCATCAACTATCCCCATCCGCGCGAATGGTGTTAATACATGTGCAGAGCTGTCGACCTCAACTACAGGGCAGGAATCGCCGAGAGAGTTTGAAGATCGTGGACCATCTCTGTGGATTGAAGGGCCTGGAAGGAAGAGCCTAATATCAGCTTCTGGGATACCCAAATATGCATACAAGTATGTTCCCTTGATCTTTCTCTATTCTCATGGTTGCAATATTCATAGTTGTATCATTAACTAGGCCCTACAAAATTTGCTTCCAAATAACTGATCTATTTTAGGATCTTGATAAGTTATCTATTGTCGGTTCTAAAATGAAGCTCCTGTCATAGGTTGGTTATCCTCTTTTGGACTTTTATATGCCTTGAACTACCAACTCCAAGGGTTCCTTTTTTTACTTTTTTGTCTTGTTGAGATGTCAGAGTGGAAATTTCCATGGGATGGTGGGAACTGGAGAAAATAATGATGGTTGGTCTGTAATAGAAAGAGAAAATGCACACAAAAAATTCTACCTGATCTTCTTTAGAGAGAAGAAACGAGAGTGAAGGATAGGAAAACATGTCGCATACACGCCCAGTGAGATACTGTAGTTTATAAATATAAGGAGGCTGTGATAAAATGCTGGACCATAAATATTAGCAAGAAAAGGGGCCATCCTAATAGGGAAAATCAGTTATTATTATACTTTCTGTAAGTTATCTCAAATTTGCTAATTTAAGTGTGACCCTGGAACCGTATCTTCACATAACTATGCTGATTTAATTATGATCACGAAACTGTGTCTTCTTTTAGTTTAATTTAATCTTTGAACATTATTTTCTTTTGTCTAGGGAACTGCAGAAAGCTACCAGCAATTTCACAAAACTGTTGGGCCAAGGAGCCTTTGGTCCTGTTTACAAAGCTGACATGTCATCTGGTGAGATACTGGCTGTTAAAGTACTTGCTAACAATTCAAAGCAAGGTGAAAAGGAGTTCCAAAATGAGGTAAGCTAATGTTTATAGATGGCTAGAGATGGGCATGCCTGGTAATTTGATGGATAACTAATTTCAGGTCTTACTTCTTGGGCGATTACACCACAGGAATCTGGTGAACTTGGTTGGCTACTGTGCTGAAAAAGGGCAACACATTCTGTTATATGCATACATGCCTAATGGGAGCCTTGCATCACACTTATACGGTATTTATTCTCTCCATTGCGTATTTGTAATAACACTCCTTACAGTAATTACTTGGGCACATTCATGCTTTGTTGCTACCATAACTCTGTTTAAACTTTAAAATGTTACAAAAAGTTTTGTAAGAACACGGTCATATGAAATTCATGAAGTAAAATAATTTATACTCCCTCCGGTCCTAATTAAATGTTGCTGGTTTAGGACAACTTTGTACTAAAGTTGTACTAATCCAGCGACAATTAATATGGATCGGAGGGAGCAGTAATTACAGTCTTGCAATACATCAATATTTGATGCTTTCTCCCTTTTGACTGATAGTTTTTGATCACTCGGTAAAATAACCACCACCCTTTTAGCTGATTTTATCAGATAAAGAAGGCCAGTGATTTCCATGTGAATGAAGTCAATAGACAATATTCAAATTTTGTAGTTATGCTTAATGGAGTGATTTGTCTTGTCAATCTATCTTTTATAAGAGTGCACATCTACAGCCAGAGTATCGCATGTTACATTTAGATACTGTTTTTTTTTCTGAAGACATTCTGTGAATTCAGGTGAAAACAGTGCACCACTGAGATGGGATTTGAGGGTAAATATAGCTCTAGATGTTGCTAGGGGGTTGGAATACCTACATGATGGGGTAAGCTGTTGTAACTCATAATTTGAATCATGATCCATGATGTAATACGAAGACATTACTTCATCTGGCTTAACTTTAGTGCAGGCTGTTCCTCCAGTAGTTCATCGGGACATCAAATCACCAAACATTTTACTGGATCAGTCCATGCATGCTAGGGTATGCCGTACATCTCTGTAATTTGTCATAGTATCCATGACATGTTGAACAATTGTATTCATCACCTCTGCAGCAATTAGCTATAACATTCCAATTATTTGTCTCTCAGTTTGCACCTCTGTATTCTTAACTCATACTACCGACATTGGTCTGTACTTTATCCTGCATACAGCTATACACTGGAAGCAGCATGGTGACTTTGTTTATGATGTTATATGTTGTCATCATTTGTTCCTTATCTCAGATAGGGGTTTAATTTAAAGTTAAATACCAACTTATTAATGTCTAGAAGCATAACCAATGTAGTAGTGTACTTACTGAATATGCCAAAGAAAAAAAAATCACGGAACATTCTTTGCTTAATCAGCCTGTTTCTCAAATAGCCTAAGCTTATAAGGAGATATGAGCGTTGCTCAGTTTGCTCGAGGTGCGACTGCATGCCCAGCCTACTCATGTTCGAGGCCTGGCCTCTGCTGGATTTGCTCATTATTGCTTTTTCTAATTAAAAATGTCACAGGTGCTAGTGCCCATTGGTTGAGTTCTTTATATATAAAATACACATCAAGAGTCTTCTGATATGTGTTTAAGCCTTTGCTTGTAAAGATACATGAGTTTTCTGATGTCCAAAGATAATAGGTTTGCTTGCAGCATTCCCTCTGTTGCCTTTCTGTTTGGAAGTTTTATTCCTAGACATGGGGCATTCTTTGTTGGCCAGGTTGCCGACTTTGGATTGTCAAGAGAAGAAATGCTTACTAGAAACGGGGCCAACATACGTGGAACTTACGGATATCTTGATCCGGAGTACGTGTCCTCACGATCATTCACAAAGAAGAGTGATGTGTACAGCTACGGTGTTCTGCTATTTGAACTTATTGCTGGCAGAAACCCTCAACAAGGTCTAATGGAATATGTTGAGCTTGTAAGGATGTCACCCTTTATTTTTGTTGCAGAATTTAGTTTCTGAGACACTATGGTTGTAAATGCTGACTATAATGCAATCTATGATCAGGCTGCAATCAACGCTGATGGCAAGACTGGGTGGGAGGAAATTGCCGACTCTCGGTTAGAAGGCGCATTTGATGTGGAGGAGCTCAATGACATGGCTGCCGCGGCTTACAAATGTGTAAGCCGTGTCTCCCGAAAGCGACCGTCGATGCGAGATGTTGTCCAGGCACTGATCCGGGTGGTGAAACACAGCCACAGCAGCAGGAATCATCATGGCAGGAGACTTCCACCGGGCAGGACAGATGACGAATCTGTTGACCTTGAGGCATCAGAAGATCAGTCATCTGCCTCTGGTCATCAGAGACAGGAATCAGTTGGCAGTGTCTCTGAACTTCCAGACGTCTGATGGAAACTAACCAAAATTCCCCCCTACTGTTGTTCCTGGCTTGTCTTCTTTCGATTTGTGCAATTCTTTTGTTTTGTTGATACGAAAAGTACCTGATCAAGCATGGAACTAGTGGATAGGAAGGTGAAGTTTTGAGCAGTTTTGTGTATGGTGGTGAGTGCTGACTGGTGTCGAGGGCTGTCAATAGTAACTGTGTTGTATAGACCTGCACTGTAACTACTTGATAAATAGAAGCTGATTGTTACCATCATCTGGTCTATATGTTGCACTAGATGATGTGCTGGTTTACTCCTTTCATACAACTGCCTTGCCTAGGAAAAGCAAAGATCTTCTGTTTGGCTAAGAAGGTTGAATCACAGATCAGTGAGCCTCACGGGCCAGTTTCTGCATAGCGAAAATGGAAATGCAATGTTTATAATTTTGATTCGGTGCTTTAACATATCATAACTATCAGACAAAATTCGTTCGGAATTCGGACTACTTTGAGCTATTTGATACCACTCGACAGAATTTAGAAATTACATATGAATTTGCTGAAAGATCATCAGCATTGTTTGTTTGGCAAGCATTCACAACAAAACAGTGATGCATCAATCAAACCACAATCATATTCCTTTTTGCGCAACTTTGATACAAGCCGGAGCCTGATGCTTCCATGAGTTGTATATATAAAGGTAAAGGGCCGAACCACAAACTGAAAGATACGGAACAACAAAAGCAATCAAGGAAAGAATGGTTATCTCCTGGGAGAAAGTATCAGACCGTAGTCTCCTGGCCAAAAGCATGGCACGCACGATGCCTACTGGCCTAATGAATTTCGTGTGCCGCTGCGGTGGCGGTGACATAGTAGGCGACTGTGATCCCCGCATGGACGAAGCACATGATCCCTCCCAGGCCCAGGGTCTTGCCGTGCACGAACCCGCATGATGTCTTCGACTTGGAATTGGACATGGCCCCAGCAAGCAGTAACGAGAAGCCGACGATGAGAGCAATCCTATCAGAACATCCAACAATGGTTATTACCCGTAAACTTTTAAGACCAGAATATTATTACCGACAGAGCTGTAGCAATTCCAAGACCATAGTCTCAGGTGTTTTTTTTTGTCTGACTAAGTGTATAACTATCCTGTTAGAATTGTCTTCTCTGGCTTAATGAAATGGCGTGCAACCCTTTTGTGTGTTCTCGAGAAGAAAAAAGGTGCATCTCATATCTTATCATGATTCTACTTCCACAAATGAAGTGACACTTTCCCACATTTTTTCAAGTCGCTTATAGATTTGCAAAATAATGTTTTAAGGTGAGAGCGAAGTTACCATGAGAGAATTATAAGAGTTGCTGCGAGTTTCCTGTTGATGGATGCCCGGATGAACTCCAGCTGAGAGCAGATACAGGCACAGCCACCGAGAAAGTTGGCCACTGCATGAGCAACTACCAGGAACACTGCTGCCGCGAGCCCTAGCTGGTATGCTTTATACACAGGTTTCTCGCATTGGATGAAGAGCACTGTCACCTTTTTAGTCTGCCAAGAAGATCAAATGAGAGCAGGCATCAGAAAGAACTATCGTTTGAAGCACATTTAACTACTCTATAGTAACAACTATCCATGAAGAAATAGCTGAAACAGCCGAAAACATCAGTTTAATCAAACCCTTATTTCAAAATAGTACATCTCATGAAGAAAATCTGAGTGCAACAGTACCTTGTTTTGTGCAGCCTGGGCCTGAAGTCCTAGTATGCCAGCAGTGATATCCAGGGCTAAAACTAACACGCAGACAATGACAGCAGCTATCATCTTGGCCATCTTGTATAGCTGTATTCTCAAACTTCTATCAGCTCAGAAGTGGTGGGAGGAAAGATTGCCTGCTTACAATGAAGGGAGTTGTGGCCCTTTATATTGCTAAGAGCTGAATAAAGAGACCAGGGCAAAAGTGCAACAGGAGAATTTTCTCCATCTATGACGCTGTTAGAAACAAGCTGTCAAAAGATGCTCAAAGTGTTATACTTTCCTTCGATCCTTTGTTGCACCTGAGCTTTATTCCTTCCTTGCAGGACACAAGTAAATATTGGCATCTCCAGTACGAAAGCCACCCAGATTCTTCTTTCACACAAGGTTTGTAAAGCCAGTGGAAAACCGAAAACGCAGGGAAAAGTATCGATCTGATGTACTCAAAGAAAATACTTTTCTTCTTAGCACGCCATAAAGGTTAAGAGTGATAAGACGGTATTTACCAAGACATGCAAACAAGTTTTGACGCCAGTGAAATAACAAGGAAAGACACAGCAGACATGCATATCAATGAGAATCAAACTTGTAATTTACCTTTCCAAAATCTGAAATGGATTTAGAACTTATAAGCTTACCAAGCCTTGTATGCTGACTAATTTTGTTTAGCTTCAGAACCTTCAAACATTACTAATTTACTTTTCCAAGTTTTCCCAGTCCAGAGTTGGCTTCAGAACCTCCGAACCATCGGCCATCGGCAAATTTTGTTTAGCAGTATTTTTGCTATATTTAGTCACGAGCAGACATGACAAGGCAAAGATTTAAGGAAACCTCATAAAACCGGAAAATATGCTTTGATTAACGAACAATGAGTCAATGAAAGAACAATGCCAGCAGTCATATGCCATGTTTTGAGTATCACACTTGGGGGGCAACCAGAAAGAACATCTAGGAAATAACTTGCAGGTCAAGTGCAACAACTCTGGTGTAGATTTCACATTCGATACTTCAGAAAGTGAATATAATGATTAATCATAAATTGCTTTGCTTTAGTGGCATCAAATTGCAGTGCATGCCTAGATCACAAGGAATTAAAATGCCTTTAGATAAGCCAAGGCGGAATAATCATTCAGTTGGACATACCTAGCTACCAGTAGTCACCACAAGAGCATGTTCCAAGTTTGAAATGATGAAACCTGCTAGCATCTCTTACGGTAATCTCTTTCTTCGTAACTTGTGTTACAAATTTGATTACATTGTGGCAGTCATGGCACAGCCGATGGCTTTGGTTGATCGTCAAGGGAGCAGATGGAGATGTGCTAATAAGGCCAAAAGCAACTGCGAGTTTTTCACTATGGAACATTTTCAATGTCTTCTGCTCATCAGGGAGAATATCAGGGAGCAATTCATCCTCCTCAATAACATAACCAAGTTCTTTTATCACCTCCATTAGTGTATCTAGCCTTTGGTAGATTTCTGAACTCTTGGGATTGAGACTATCATTAAAGAAAAACCTGTGATCTTTTTTCTTGACTGTGATCCAGCTACAAGCAGCACTCATAGATAACCCCGCCCTCTTCAAGGTGCTTACTACAGTCAAAGCTTCATCCCGTTTCCCAGAGTTCATATACAAGTTGAGAAGCACAATGTAATTGTTTACTTTCTGAGGTTCCATTGCCAAGAGTTGCTCTGCAGCTAGTCTAGCAAGCTGAATATTTTTGTTCATCCTACTAGCAGTGAGCAAGGCTCCCCACATGTTGGCAGTTGGGGTGACCGGTGATTTCCTTATCACTGAATAGGCTTCATCCAGTAGCCCCTGCCGCCCAAAAAGTTCGATAACACAGGCGTAGTGCATTGCACGTGGTTTCGTTTTTGGATTTTGGGTCATCAATTGGAAAATCCTCTTCCCTTTGTCAATAAAGCCAGAAAACCTACATGCATTTAGTACTCCTAGAAATGTCACATGGTTTGGAGCAATGCCTTCAGCCAGCAGTCTTTCAAACATCTCAATAGCCTTACTCCCCATGCCATGGTAGCCGTACCCTGCTATTAGAGCATTCCATGATATCAGGTTCCTGCTAGGCATCCTCTCAAAAACATGCCTTGCGTCTTCCATCTGACCCCACTTGCAATACAGATCAACAAGTGACGTATTCCCGACAATGTCCATTTGTAGTCCACTTTGAATCAGGCCCGCATGGATTTGCTTTGCATGCTCCAGCAGACCCAACCTAGAGAAAATCCTGAGCATCGTCGAGAATGTGAACTGATCCAAGCCGGCACCACTCTCGCACATATCGTGGTACAAGTCCAATGCCTCCTCACTGCGCCCATGGAGCGAATATGCTGCCAGCATCGTGTTCCACGCCACGACACTCCTCCATGGTATCCCATCAAACACCCGCCTCGCCTCGTCAATCCGCCCGCACTTACTATACATGTCGATGAGTGCACATGGCAGGTATTGGTCCTCGCACATCCCCATCTTGGCAACGCAACAATGCAGCTCCCGTCCAGCGTGCACCGACCCCAACACCGTGGCCGCACGGACGGCCACCACGACAACCCTCGGCCCAGCACCCACACCCACCTCCCAGAGCTCCCCGAACAGCGCCAGCGCCCCACGGGGACGCTTCGCATCAACCAGCCCGCCCATCATCACCCCCCAGGTGACCCGGCTCCTGGTCGGCATTCCATCGAACACCTCGCGCGCCTCCGCGAGCATCCCGCACACCAAATACATGCCCAGCACTCGGTTCCACATGTACTGGTCGGGCTGGAACCCGGAGCTCTCCATGTGCCAGAGTACCCCTGCCGCGGAACCGGCCTCCCGCAACGCGGAGGCGGCCGTGACCAGCGCGTCATAGGTGGACGCTGGCAGAGCCACGAAGGGGGCGCCCGCGCGAGCGTCCCGGAGCGCGTCGCAAGCCTCCCGGTGACGCCCCTCGGCGACCAGCCGCTCGATGGCGGCGCAGAGGGAAGGGAGATGGACGGGGCTGCCGCGCCTGCGGCTGCGGAAGGGCGCCTGCCGTGGGAGCTGCGGGCGTGGCTTGAGCGCTTGAGATTCCACCGAGCATGCGGAGACGGTGTTGGTCGTTGCCGTGGCCGTGGCTTTGGTGGTGGTGCGGTAGTGGAGTGGGAGGCAGCGGAGGGGAGTGAGCTGCAGCTCCATATGTGGATTGGAAACCAAGCCGAATTCGGAAGGGGGTGAGCTGAAATTTGGAGAAATGGTGGTGGATTTGAGGCGAACGGCGAGGGTTTGGGGGTTCTGGGTTGGGTTTTGCGCAAGTGGAGGGGGAGGCGAGAGAGAGGGACGGGATATCGTCTGTGAGCTCGAAAGTGTCAGTCCATGCTCCTATATAAACAGAGAATTAAAAAATAGAAATAATAATAATAGTAATAGTAATTTTTTCTAATAATAAAAGGGCTATTGCTTCCTTCTCCCATAATTTGATCTTTTTTGATACGTCGTCTTCGCTTTGGTCCGTTTCATGTTTCTCCCCTCGTTGGTCTTCGTTTTTTAGGGACAAAAGATTCTTTATTTAATCGAAACATTCAAAGGTGTGTTACAGATATCTGATAAAGAATCCAGCCAAATATAACGGCCTGCGCTTAAGGACGACGCAGCCTTTGCTAACCTATGAGCATCTACTACGAACTCCCTATACTCATGCACCACTTCCACTAGAGTAAACAATTTAGCCTTATCCTCCACTTCTCGCAAAATCATCGAGTATGAGCATTTCGCCTTCTTCTGAAAATTAGTGACAACTTCCAGCCAATCCGAGGCAACTTTTATCTTCCTAATATCGAGATCTTGGGCAAGAGCAAAACCTTCATTGCATGCTATAGCTTCAGACATGTTGAATTTGCCTGGCCATTCAAAACAACAGCGGAAGCACCCAAAAAATGTTCGTGCTCATCACGACAAATTGCTGTTGTTGCGCCTCTTCGACCGTCCCTGGACAATCCTCCATCAACATTCACCTTGCACAAACCAGGCTTCAGAGGACTCCACAACCTGCTATGCCTCGCTTCATGTGCTTCAGGTTTCATTGCTCTCTTCTATTTCATGGGCACCTCAATTTCTTCTAAGTACTTTGTGATAAAACCAAAAGTGGAAACAGGATTCTGAAACTCTTCATCATGAATAGCTCTTCTTCGTGCCCACCAAATCGACCAAAGGGTGACAAGCGCCATAGCCATTTCGTTTTCTTTCATCGTGTCAAAAAGCCAAAAAAATCCATAACCGAGCATCATCCGTCCGGTTCATAATCAGGTGCTCAACCACCTCAACATCGGCTAAAGCCCAGACTGCTCTTGACATCTTGCACTCAATCAGAGCATGTCCCCATGTGTCGACAACCGCATTACAAATTGGACACGTATCATCAGTGGCCATGTTCCTATGGGCACGGACTTCTCCTGTAGCAATAGACATCTTTGCTAGTTGCCATGTGAACATCCGCACCTTAGTAGGAATTCGAACATGCCACAACTTCACCCACGCCTTCCTTGTTTCAGTTGAATTCGAATTGCTTGTTCTATGTTCAAGCCAATCCTCTCTTTGTTTTTAATGCCCACAAGCATCCTATATGCCAACCGAACCGAAAAGTTACCGTGCTTCTCATGGTGCCAGGCCCAGAAATCATCTTGCCTCTTCGAACTAATGGTTATTTTCAATATAATTTCTTTGTCCATATCAAGAAAGTGATTATCCAGAACTATTTCATTCCATGTTCCCGTTGCACTCTGAATAAGATCACAAACCATCTCAGGAGGATTCAATGCTTTGGCAGCAATTGGCCTCATGTTAAAATCTCTAGGTAGCCAATTGTCTTCCTAGATCCGTGTTGTCTCTCCTGTACCAATCCGCCTCACTAGCCCGAGCTTGAGGGTATCTCTTCCCTCAAGTATAGCACGCCATACTTGACTTGGTGATGACCCCAGTTCAACTTCTAGCAGATCCCCACTTGGGTAATACACAACTCTCAAAATTTGGCTACTCAGAGATTCCTGATCTTGTAAAAGTCTCCATGCCTGCTTCGCCAGCATGGCTAGGTTGAAGATCTCAAAATCTTTAAACCCTATTCCCCCCATATTTTTCGGTTGAGTCATTTGTGCCCATGAGACCCAAGCCACTTTCTGTCGTTGGTCTTTGTAAGTTAGTTTCGTCTGTCACCAAGAACGAGCCAGCCCATGTGTTGTAGCCCAGCGAATCCGGCCCAGGATTCTAGCGGTCGTGGGAGGCAAAAATTCTTGCTAGCAAGGGGAATTGAACGCAGAACCTCTAGTCAACTACAAGACATCATAACCAACTGAGCTAGCTCATGTTGCTTGTACAAGGTAAGGTTGATTCCTATATAGTCCCACCTCACCTATTTATATTTAGTCTATCTTATTTATATATGTTTTTAATTTTTTGGATATCAAGAAGCCTGGATATCGTGAGAGATAAATGAAGAAGGAAAGAGAGCCTAATTACATAAGAAAAAGAAGGAAAGAGGGGCTAATTACATGAGAAATAAAGAAGGAAAGAGGGATAATGCTTTCCATATGTGAGGTTGGCTATTAAACGGATTCATGAGACCACTTGTATCCCTCGTAATTTGAGGAAAGAGAGGTTAATCTTTCTAAGGCTGGTCATAGTGGGGAGCTCCCTCATTAACTCCATGCCACATAAGCAAATTTGTCTTGGGATGTGTTATGTTACTACCTAAGGGCGCCGCTCGTGGAAGGACGCCCTCCTGGGGAGGACGCAGGGCAAGCTGGAATATCAGCCCAAGCGCGGCCCCGCGGCTCCACCCAGGCAGCGGAGCAGGACGCCGGTCAGCCGGCGGCACCACAAGGGCGGCCGCAAGACCGGAGAGGATGCTCATGCCAACAACTTCAACGCCACGCCTCCCCTCCTGCTCGGGTCAGGGCACGTCACCCCCCGGCGGTGACAGCTCAGCCTGCGACTCTTGACGGCCCAGCCTCTCTGGTCTCCTCCTTCTTCGCCACTGCAAACTGCGTCCAACCTCCTCCACCGCATGCTGACACCACCAACAACCTGCAAGAGATCAATCATGCCATCGCCGACACGCTTGCTTCCCCTCTCGAGTTCCCCGCCGGCCACACCACTGCTGCATGCCTCCCCCCTCGGTCGTCTCCACTGATGTCCATGTTGGTGCGGTGACATAGCAGGTCATGCAGCTCCAGCTAGGCAGCAGCAGCAGCATTGAGGGGCAAAGCAGCAACCTCTTACGTGAAGCCCCGGCTTCGATCATCTCCGCTGCCCCCGCTCGGCGCACTCCGCCCCCTCCCCAAGACTAGGGCCAGCGCCGCACCTACCAGGCAGAGCGCGCGTCAGGCCAGCGCTAACTCCTCCGTCCCCGTGGTGCAGCGCGCTTCTCTGCTGCTCGTCAAGAAGCTGGGCTTGCTAGGTCCAAAGGAGGCGATGACTCCCAAGGTTGCAGAAGCCATCATCAAGCGTTTCGACGAGCCCCTCACCGACGACAACATCGCCATCATCGCCAAGCTCACCCGCCTCGACCCGGAGGCGCTCCGCATTGCCGGCGGCATGGCCGGCCCGGATGCTGCAGCTGACGTAATAGTTTAGTTATGTTAGGTCTCTGTATTATCTACATTAGTATTAATCTTCGGCAGCGATTGGCCTTAAGCCAATCCGAGTTAGGATCAATGTCAGATCTTTGTAGTTCATGTCATAGGGCTAGCCGGACAGTTTCGTGCCAGAGAATTCAGGGGACTGTCGGTGGTCTCAGGCGCGCCCCTGCTATGTTGGGAGTGTATCTGTATTTGCTTCAATTCAATAGTAATTTGTAGTTGCCGGAGAAAATGATTGTGTCCAATGATTAGCGCATCATTTTAAATTATGAATTGGAATGTTAGGGGATTGAATTCGCCAGCATGGAGGTTTGCAGTTCATGAGCTTGCTTATTCCCACAGGGCTACCATCCTTTGCCTGCAAGAAACAAAGCTGGAAGCATGGTCTGCCAGCACCGTCCGCGATCTTGGGGGTTCTTCGATGGAAGGCTGCGCGGTGCTGCTGGCGACGGGCACCAAGGGAGGGGCCGCCATCCTCTGGAACAAGCGATTGGTCGACCTGTTCACCCATGCTGTTGGCTGCTTCTCCATCACAGCCAAGGTCACAATTCTGCACAGCAACGCGTCGTTCTGGCTGACGATCGTCTATGGCCCGGCTGACGACGCCTGAAAAGATGCCTTCCTAGCCGAGTTGATCCAAGTTGCCCCACCAATGGGAGAGTTGTGGCTCATCACCAGTGACTTCAACATCATCTATGAAGCCCGTGACAAGAGCAATCTAAACCTGAACAGAAGAGTAATGGGCAAATTCAGAAGGGCCATCGATGATGCAAATCTGAAAGAAATCAAGTGTAAAAACAAGTGTTTCACTTGGTCGAATGAGTGAGAGGTCCAACACTTGTCAGCATTGACAAGGTTTTCTGTAACTGGGAGTGGGACAACCTGTTCCCCAATTTCATGCCCATGGCTGCCTCAACTGCATGCTCGGACCACAGTCCTCTCCTGTTGTCAAACACATCTGCACCGGCGCGCAAACCACCATTTAAATTTGAATCCTTTTGGTCGCGGTTCCCCCATTTCCAAGAAATAGTGCAGAGGGCCTGGCTTCGCCCAATGGAGCTTGTTTGTCCGATCACAAGGATTAAGCAAAAGATGAACCGGACTACGTATGATCTAAGGATTTGGGCCAGATCGCTATTCACTGATGCCGAGATTCAATTCCACCTAGCTGCAGAAATAGTGCTGCGGCTAGACATCGCTCAGGAGAAGCGGCGCCTCACAACGGCAGAATTTCACCTACGGAAGCAGCTCAAGCAGAGACTGATCGACCTCACCGCGATCGAGCAGGCGCGCAATTGGCAGGCATCACAGATCGCATGGCTAAAAGTTGGGGATGCCAAGACCGCCTTCTTCCAGGCCAAGATCAACTCCTGCAGACGCAAAAACTTCATCCACTCTCTGCATTCTGAATCAGGAACGGCTACCGCTCACGAAGACAAAGCTACTATTGCTCATGATCATTTCGTCAGGTTGCTGGGCACTAAGCAGAGCCGCGGCTGCTCCATCAACTGGGAGGCGATCGAGATGCCATCTGTCCAGAATGCAGGCCTCGTTAACCCCTTCTCTAAAGCTGAGGTCTGGGCCGCTGTAATGGCCTCGCCGCCCGACAAGGCTCCAGGGCTGGACGACTTCTCAGGCACCTTCTTCAGAGAATGCTGGAGCACCATCAAAACTGATGTCATGGTGGTTTTCGACCATTTCTACAGACTTGCCAGGGGCAATTTCTCGGACCTAAATTCCGCCATGATCGCTTTGCTTCCAAAAAAGGACGGCGCCACCTGCATGGGAGATTTCTGCCCGATCAGCCTCATACACTCCATCACCAAGCTCATTACCAAGGTGCTCTCGATGCGACTGGTGGCCGTCATCAGCATAATCATCTCCCCCGCGCAGTCTGCTTTTCAGAGATCCAAATGCATACACGACAGTTTCCTGTTCATCCAAAATAGCGTTCGCGCCCTGCACCGCCGCAAGACCCCTGCATTGCTTCTCAAGTTAGATATTGCAAATGCGTTCGACAGTGTTTCCTGGGAATACATCTTCAAGCTGCTGCAGAAAATGGGCTTTCCGGCACGATGGATGGATTGGATAGCCCTGCTCCTTGCAACCTCCTCGTCGTCCTGCCTGCTCAACGACATCCTTGGGGACAGGATTGCACACCTTGGTGGCCTCCGTCAGGGCGACCCGCTGTCACCTTTGCTGTTCATCCTCTGCATCGACCCGCTCCATCGCCTGCTCGAGGCTTCCACTAGAGATGGCCTCCTCCAACCCATCCCCGGAAGGACTGCTCGAATGCGGACCAGCCTGTACGCCGACGACGTTGTAATCTTCATCAACCCGGTGCAACACGAGATTGACGAGCTCCTCCACATCTTGCACTGCTTCAGCGAGGCCACTGGCCTCAAGGTGAACCAGGCAAAATCATCGGTCATTCCGATCGCCTGCGACGGAATTGATCTCGTAGCTGTGCTGCAAAACTTTGGAGGAACCACGGCGGCTCTACCCATTAGATATCTAGGTCTCCCAATCACCACCAGCAAGCTTAGACTAGTACATCCGCAGTTCATCTTAGATAGGATTCGAGCATGGCTTGCAGGCTGGAAGGGCAGGCTGATGCCAATCGCAGGAAGGCGAGTGCTTGTGAGGTGCATGCTCTCGGCCATGCCCACGTCCGCCCTCACTGTCTTGCGGGCTCCGAAGAAGTTTTTCAAGGACGTCGATAAGGTCCGGTGACGTTTCCTCTAGGCGCAAGATGAGTAGATCTCTGGCGGGAAATGCAAGGTGGGCTGGCAGGCGGTCACCAGGACGGAGCGCGCTGGCGGTCTGGACATTCACGATTTGCCGGCGTTCGGCCGCGAGATGCGGCTTCATTGGCTCTGGCTTGCCTGGACACAGCCGGACCGGCCCTGGGTCGGCTCGGGCACCCCTTGCAACGAAGATGATCAAGCCCTGTTCGCGACCTGCACGGTGGTCACCATCGGTGACGGCACCACGACATCCTTCTAGTCCTTCAACTGGCTCAGCGACACACCGCTTCGCGCAACATACCCAGAGGTTTTTGCTCAATCAACCCGGAAAGGCAGAATAGTCTGGGATGCAATGCACCAAGATAGATGGATACTCGATCTTTGCCATGGCAACTTTGGCAGCATCATCCATAGGGTGCTGCAACTGGCCAGACAACTCCGGGGAACTGGAATCAGACTTGATGAGGGAAGGGCGGACACGATCAGATGGACGCCATGCAACTCTGACTAGTACTCAGCGTGCTCCGCATATGATGTTCAATTCGAAGACATCCTAGCACTCAATTTCAAGATTTTGATATGGAAGGCATGGGCGCCAGGCAAGATGAAAATGCTTCTCTGGTTGTTACACTTAGATCGTATTTGGTGCAACGACAGACTTCAGCGACGCGGCTAGGAAAACCACTACTTCTGCCAGCTTTGCATGCGACACCTCGAGACATCATCACACCTCTTCTGGGAATGCACATTAGCCATCCAGGTCTGGAATAAGGTGGCTACGTGGACGGGATGCAGTGCACTAGGGCATAGCAACTGGGGCAGGGGAACATCCACAGCTGAGCGGGTTCGACTGATCATCAATGGAGCACCTCCATGCACCAAGGAGGGTACCAGATCGATGCTCTCCTTGGTCATCTGACACATCTGGATCGAGCGCAATGCATGAACTTTCAGAGGCAAGACCCCGAGCATCAACAACATGACTGAAGCTTGTCACTGGGACATGGAGCAATGTAGGATCGCCGGAGCCAAATGCATCGAGCACCTCTTTGGGGATGTACCATGAGAGATAGCGCTTAGTCTGCGGGCCACCTTCTATTGCCCGCTTAGCTGATGATGTATCTTTTCTCTTTCAGCCCACCTGGTCGCTTGATCACCCACTGTTTTTCCGCTCTCTCCTGCTTAATGAAATGAAGCCATAAATGGCTACTTCAAAAAAAAACTCCCACTATGGCTAGCCTAATATAAGCGGTGGGTCATATCATTCATAAGGATGAAAAATAAGGAAGGAAAACACCCACAAAATGTCTATGTGTGCTAATGAAGATAAGTGGATCTGAAATAGGAAGATTTCTTTATAATAAACCTGCCGAGATTTATTATGTATGACTACAGCAAAATTCTCTATGTTTTTAGAATTACAAATCTGCCGAAATGTGTGATCTATAGACTACTATATCCTTTCTTCACATTTCGGTGGGTCAAAATTGCATTGATATAATGCAAGAAGATACATCGACATGGCCGATCATCGGAGGCATAATCGTGTGATGCATCAACATACCTTTCTGAAGTAGCAGAGTATAAGCCATGCCGTCAGGTAAATTAAATTCTCATATTAAATGGACCCGCTCTATACACAGGATAAGGAGAAGGGCAAGGTGAGGGAGCTCCATTAGAGGTTTCTAATGTATGTTAATTATTATAGAGAAATCTCCCTATTTCAGCTCTGTTTTTAGCGAAGATGTCCTTTTGTAATTCATGTTTTGAATTGTTTCTTGACCAGGGAAGCAAATAGTAGGGTTATGATATTTTGATGCATAAGATCTTTAAGTGGCCTCAAACATTCAGTTGCCCTCATGCACTGATGCATTGGGTATATACAATAAGGGCAGCATAGCTGTTGAAGTAAACATCTTGCATACAGTGATTACTCAAGATTATCATTTTTTCATGTTTGGTTGTATGGTTTTCATAATTTTAGGTTATCGACTTTTTCATAATTTTAGGTTATCGACTTGTGACCGCCGAATTATAGATATCACTTTTTTATCTATAGTTTGCAAACAAAAATTATATACCATAAGTTATTGACAAATCAATGTTTAAAACATGCATGCTATCTACAATTCAACACCCACAAGGCAATTTGAACGTGAAAAAATGGCTTAGGGGCATGCCATATTTTTTTCTCCCATTGCAACACACGGGCATGTTTTGCTAATAATAGTAATAATAATAACAACAATAATAACAATAACAACAACAACAACAACAACAACAACAACAACAACAACAATAATAATAATAATAATAATAATAATAATAATAATAATAATAATAATAGAGTGAATTCCACTTTTTACCCTGCAGTAGTTGTACATTTGTGACACATATTACCCCAGTTAGTGGAACTTCTATTGAAATATCATATTTTGAAGACTTTTAACATGGTTTTACCACGATTTTGAATTTTTCTTATTTACGTTAGATAGGATCGGCATGTTGCGTCAATGATTCATAAAAAAATGTGTAAAGATCGGAGGGCATTATTGAGGATCATGTCCAGACTTTTCTTGTCCATCTATTCCATTCCTCCTTCTCGTCCAGATATTTTTTGACCCCGGGCGTCATCTCACACATTGCCTAATGGACACACATCAAAAAACAAGGGTCCAAAGCTTCTAAAAGAGGTACTATTTATACTAAATCACCCATTGTCAAACTTAATTGCTCACATGAACCCGAGAAAACTTATCACGAAATATGGCCCATCTTATTCGTGCCTAACAAAGGGGCGCAATTGCATGTCACCACATGTTTCCCTCGGGCGTGTTTGACTTCTACCGCCATGGTCCTCGACCATGTCGTCGACGTGGCATGGCTTTGACCCGCCTAGATGTAAGGTGTGGCATGTATTTGAACACCTGGCTTTCAATTATGGACCATCAGAGAATCTTCAGGAGTTTTGATTTATTTTTTGAGTTATATTATTGGACGGCCTGATTTGCGACATTATTGTTGAACCATTAGGTGTGTTTCTATAAGTCCTAAGGCAACTATTTGTTTGGTACATCAACATCACAGATTCACCCGATGATACAACAACGATTAGTAGGTGATATAGCCAAAAAAATCAACGCATTATTGATTCCCACTTATTGCCTGTTCATTAGGTTTGGCTTCTATGTGTGTCGCTCCCCTCGCGAGCGACTGAGGGGGCAACCCTAGCCGCCGGCACCTCAGGTCCCCCCGCCCCTCTTCTCTCCTCGTCGTCACTAATCCGCGCCGCCGAGCAAAGCCCGGTAGGTGCTGGCGGCGGGGGGGGGGGGATCTCCTCCTCGCGCGAGGGCTCGGCGCGGGAGGGCGTCCTTGGGCGGCGGCGACGCGTTCATCCGGGGTGCGGCGACGCGCGGGCAGTTCTGATGGCGGTGCTGCGGTGCCTCGTCCTGCTCGTTGAGGGCCAGACACGGCGGGGGCTGCGGGATCACCAGGAGGCGACATGGGCGACTCCGGTGTTGGATCTGCGAGTAGCAGGTAGGGCGGCGTCCCTTGCCTATGCGGCGGCGGTGGCTAGATCCATGGCCGGCATGGTGCTCTTCCCCTCGATGGAGTCTATGTCTGGAGATGGGCGTCGGAAGCTGCAGATCTAGCGTCCCATCCAGATCCACCCCAGCGTGGCAACCTGTGGCGCGTGGAGGACCGGTGGGGGGCGGCTGGAGGCTCCCTGCCGGCGTGCTGACGACGGCTTTGGTTTTCACGGCGAAGCTCCGTTCGGTTTTAGTCAGCTGTGAGATCATGGGCCGTGATTTCCGGTGAAAATCGTGCCGAGTACGGTCATGGCGGACGATGGCAGCGTCTATGACATCGTTCCCTTCTAGAGGCATCATTGTTGTAGGTCACGGCGCCCCACTCGTGATGCTCTGGAGAAAACCCTAGATCTGGGTCTACCGGATCGGACGATGATGGCACCTACGATGCCGTTGTCCCTCTTGGGGGCATCATTTTGGAGCACTGCTGGCTGGAGGGGACAAGAGGAGGAGCCGTGTTACATCTACCGCAAGGCCGACGGCGGATCCCGACGGCATGGCGCCGGGAGGTTCGGTGATGGGCGCGTTGGAGATGGACTCGCGCAGGAGGATGAAGCTGTTTGGCGTCATGGTGGCGTTGATGGCAGAGAGGCCTGACAAGGTCGGTGCATTAGTTCTGCTCTAAGGATGGACCAAGGGAAGATGGAGGTGACGGCCCTTGGAGTGTGCGGTGCTCACTAGGAGTGTGCCAGACCGGTGTGGTACCCAATCCAAGTAGTGGCTTGGATGGGACACCCGGCTTTAGATGTTAGGCTTTGGTGCGATGTCTGTTTGGTATTAGGCCCGGGCATTCGACACGCCTTCATCAAGGGGATAGGAGTAGCAACGGTGTTGCCAAGATGGTGGATTCAGGCTTATTGATGTATCACCTTGTATGGTCTTTATGAATAATTAATAATATGGTTGCATGCATCGTCCAGATGCAGAGGCCGGGGGTACATCCTCCTTTTCTAAAAAAATTAAAAAAGGTAAGGTGTGGTCTGGCAAAGTGCATTGTGCCTAAGTAATAGTCGTGTGTGTGACATAAAATGTTCACCCGCTCTGGTTTGGGGCTCGTTTTCTGTTAGGCGTGACCCCCTTCCAAATTCACAGGGTACTCATCGATCGTCGCATACCGACCTTGTTGGCGACTGCGTTATCGAGGAGTGTGTGTCGGGGCTGAAGACCTCAAACCCCACATTGTCATTGGTGAATATCCACCTTGCTAGTGTCCATGTTGCACTATCTCCTTCCCTGCCAAAGACACGCCTCTTCGCCGGCCCAAAACCGCCCATCTGCGCCTCTCCCAAACCCCTTTCCATCGTCCCTCCCCCCGCCATAGACCCTAGCCAGCACCACCCGTCGCCAACACACATCAACTCGAAAGTCGTCTGGCCCCTAGAAATATCTCTCTCCCACCAACACCCCAACCCTATGACGCGTTGTCGCATACCCCAATCCCAAAACCCCAATAGTCGAGCACTCATAGGGTCGAGAGGCCGCAACACCCAACAAATCTGCTGAAATTCGCAGGTACTTGTCTTAGTGTATGATGTATGAGCTATGTTTTACAATGTGTTAGTACTTATGAAAGCATGTATGTTTTGAGGTTATAAATTAATTGCATATCACATACCCTATTTGGGAAATGTTGGCGTACAAATCGATATTGTATGTTGTATTCTATAAAGAGTGCACTTGCATTACGGTATGACCAACCTCTTCTTGGGAACATAGTAAAAACAATAAAATTTGGCTATGAACAAAATCTAAAATCACTATGAAGATGCAAAAAGGTTTAGATTTGATCTTTTCGAACTGCATGATGGAGATTAAAGATTGGTGAAGATGTTGATTTAGATTCTCGCAGCTAGGATTAAACCTCCTAGCGAATTTCTCCCTCAAAGTGGTTCATCGATCTAGCACCGAAAGAATGACGCCTATACGATATCCACGCGTACCAAAATAGTGGTTCAGTAGAGCTTCATGGTCCAGAACAAAGAACTGCTGAGAAAACTAGGGAATGAGCATCCTAACGGCATTTCGATCTAGAGCTGATCTAGATCGAAGAGAGAGAGGACGCAGCTGCAAGGAGGGGATCATCCGAGGGGCTTGACGTATCCCTTAGTGCGCCCCTCCCGACCTATATATAGGTGAAAGGGCCAAGGGGTTCGACCATATTGGGGAGAGAGTCCTTCTCCCCTTGCGCACCTCAAATCCTAATCCTACCAGGACTCCTTCCTCCACTTGCCAAGACCTCTCTAGACTCTAAGGGGCTACCGCCTTGGGACATTTGTGGTGCCTTTCCCAAGGCAAAGGGGGTTTGATCCACTAGTAACTTTCCAGAACATTCTAGAAGCTTTTGAAATCTTTCGGACCCTTCTGGAAGCTTCCGTCACCTTCCACAACATTCTAGGCACTTTCAAGACCTCTCAGAACACTTTTGGGATCATCCCAAACACTTCCAGAATCTATTCTCTCATTCTCCTTTATTTCTAGTTCTCTAACCACTAATCATTAAGTGTGTGATGCTGCAGGTTCGGTAATATGCAAACATGACCTGGAACACCTTTGGATCAATTATCAATACCGAGATCAGGGCATCCATATTGACTCCTACACATACACAAATATATTTATCGAGTGAACTGTTGGAAATATTGAAAGTGCAATCATGCCCTTAATCATATTTTGATGTTGATGAAAATATACTCATAGGGGACTAATAGAGTTTGTCAAGTATATCTCAGGTTTAGTCCCCTCGGGATCATGTGTGTGGACTATGACTATCTTCCTCAAGAACGAAGAAACAAGTCTACTGGCTTAGGCCCTATATGTTTGTTCTTGAGTATAGGGATCCCGCACTATTAAGAGGGGGACACGGGGTCTCGTGAAAGTCTTGCTCAAATGATTTTTAAAACAATCTTCTATTCCCTGTCTCTGTCGGACGACCAACATATGTCTGACGTCCGGTACTTCCTATACAGAGCCATATCATCGGATATCCGGTGTCTAACGGATGTCCGGCATCTCCTTTACAAAGCCAAAACCTCGGATTTCCGGTTTCCACCGGACGTACGGTTCTCCGTTAAACAGAACCAAAACATCGGATGTCCGGTCTCCACTGGACGCCCGGTACCTTCTCTACCGACCCAAAACGTCGGACGCCCGGTCCCTGTCGGATGTCCGGTGTCTGCCGAGGCCTCGGACGTCCGACAGCTGCTGCCCCCAAGTGCCTCCAATGGCCACTTATTGTGGGATACTATAAATACCCCTCTCCTATCCCGTGAGAGGTTGACCATTCACTTAGAACATCCTCAAGAACACTTTTCACTCTCTCTCTCTCTCTCACTCCTACAACAAATCTTAGATCCCCAAGGGATTTGAGAGCATTTGAGAGAAGTTGTCCACTCAAGTGATAGACCCACTCCTTCGCCCTCTTGCCACCAAAGGAATTCGAGCAAGTCTTGAGCTTTTCCCCATTTTTCTTGTTACTCTTGGAGGTTGGAGACTCCTGGGCGGTAGGAGTCTTTCGGAGAGGAATCGATCATTGTGATTACCCCCAGAAAGTTTGTGGAGGATTTGGAGACCACACCAAGGTCCACCACTAGTGGTTGAGAAACGCCTTCACGGTGTTGTCTCAAAGGGAGAATAGGGTGAGCCTTCATGGCATTGGTGTGCCTTCGTGGTAACATCCACCTCTCTAACGGTGACGTAGCTTCCCTCCAAGGAAGTGAACATCGGCATACATCCTCGCCTCTCGGAGTTGCGGTTATCCCTAACCCTAACTTCCCACTTGTGGTTACTTGTCTCTTAGTCTTTACTTATATCTTATTGTGCTTGCTTACTCACAAACTTGTGTTACTTGTTTACTTTGCTTAACTCTTAGCATCTTACTTGCATTTGTTAGGCTCACCTTCATATTCCGCATTATTGCCTAAAATTTCTAAGTAACAATTAAAATTTGTAATCGTACCTATTCACCCCCTTCTAGGTCCATATCGATCCTTTCAATTGGTATCGGAGCCTCATGCTCTATTCTTGTGGCTTAACCTCCCTAGAGCGAGATGAACCCTGATGGGACTCCCCTTATTACAGATTCGAAGGATAAGGGCAAGGCTTCTACGGAAACCAAGTCCTTTACTTCTGAGGATCCGGAATGGGCCATTACTAAGCAAAAGGAGGAGCATGATGCTTCTCTTGAGGCCTTGGTCCAAATGAGACTAGCCACATTAACCATGATGCTTGCACCACTTTTAGGTGGTATGACCTCGAGGCCAACTATGTCTACTCCTTCACTTGGCCAACAACCTCCTAGTAATGAACACTCTAGTGTTCCTTAGCTTTATGCAAGACCCCTAATAGAGAAACCAAAGTATAACCCTCAAGGCAAACCTCCTTTACTTGATGACACTACCGATTTTGCTTTGTGGAGAGTTGCTATGCAAGATCATCTTCGATATGGAAATGATGAGATGTTGGAGATCTTGGAGTATGGTTACCAAGCTGTTGACCCGAATAATCTTACACCACGAGAGATATACGACAAGAATCTCAACGACACAGCAACCATGTGCATAAGGAGAGGTATGACTGACAAGCAAAGGAGACCATACACTACTAGGAAAAGGCCTACTAGTGGCGCACCAGTTTTGCCTACTAATGGCGCACTACTGGTGCGCCACTAGTACCACGCCACTAGTATTATATACTAACTAATGGCGCACCACGCCGTGCGCCATTAGTATAGACCAACATGCGCCATTAGTATGCCTCCCAGGGGCCATATTTACCCATGTGCTTTGGCATACTAATGGCGCACTATGGGGTGATGCGCCATTAGTATGAATATTAGGTTTTATTTGTTTACTTTTCTGATTTTTGCACATGTTACAAAATATATTATTGGACAGAATATAGACAGCACCACACAACAACATCATATTCATCGAATACAATAGAAGATTAGTCTCCGAATACAATTCATCATATTAGTCTCCGAATTCAAAAGACCAAACAAAGATAGAACATTACAAGTCTCGAGACCGCGAGTAGCGAGTTTGCCGGAAGTAATACTAATCCTAACAAGTCCTACTAATCATCATCATACAACTTCTACTTGTTATTAATAACAAGTCATATGATCATCATCTTGATAGTCATCGGACCAACCCTACTTAATTGTTCTTAGCACATGATCATCAGTATTAGGCAGGACCTAAATACCCTATTTAAGGTAAAATAGCATAAAACAATATAGACCGTGACTCTCCATTATGGAGAATGGAGAACATCCTGTCTCCAATTCTTGCGCTTCGCTTCCTTTTGCTTCCAAGAACCTCCTTACGACTGTCCATACATTTTTTCCATCCTTTGATTTTCATGTCTCCACTTCTTTTAGAAATCTCGTATGGACAGTTGAGATTCGTAGGATGACCTGGCTGTATGTTCAAAACATTAAGACTACCTTTCTTATACATCAAATGAAGCACACAATTCTCTGGGATTATCTGTTGAAAAACATAGTAATAACTTCATAGTTAGCAATGATGTACTAGTTTTAGAAGTATGAAAAAGATGCACAGATGTCGTAATAGTAAAAATCTTACCAGTGTATCTCCATGGTAGTTACCGTAGTTGAGCACATGCACTAGTGGCACGTATTGACCATAATGTTGAGGAGTTTGATTGTAGATATTGTAATTCTCAATGTCAGTACAAAATCCGACCAGATGATTTTTCTCCTTGTAAGTTGTTAATTCGGAGCCATCAGTGTAGTGGGTTTTGTCTACCATCTCCGGCACATTCTTTGAACAATAAAAATAAGCTGTCAATGGAAATAAGCTGTCAACTATTTTGAAATAAACAATATAAATTAGCTAATAACTATGTTTGAGAAACTCACATAGCGGTAGAACTGGAGGCGTATCAACAAGGACCCAAATGTCCATATTTTCTTGGTCGATGTCAGGATTACCAAGATCCATGGTGATAAGCATACCCTCATCAAAACCATACATCTTGCAAAATGCTTCCCAATTTTTGCAACCAAAATGGGTTACGCTCTCAGAATTATACAGATTTACTTCAAAGTCCACATCATGATGAGTCCTTAGGAGAATTTTCTTTGTTTCAAAAATTTCATGGTCTTCAAAATCCATCCTCTCCAAGACATAGCGTCTTGCATGGCATGGGATAAGCTATACTCGAATTGTAAAAGATGAAAATTACACGTTGAAATAGTTGAAGTCATGCTTAATTATGAAAAAAACAATTGTCGTCGTTGCGTACCGTTTCAACTTCGAAGGTCTCCTCGAGCTTAATGCTGAAGCGCCGATCATCGTCCAGGTGAGGCCTGTCGCACAGACCTCGATCGTCGTGGCACCAGTCGCACTCCCCCGGGAGACTTTCGTCGTCCGATGACGACATTTCCTACGTTCATAATTCAAAACTACATAGGATGAGTGGTTCCTCTTCCAGATTAGGGTTTATCGATGATGAGCAGCTGACATTAGCAATAACTATGAGTTGATATCACACTTCTATATCACCAATTCTATAGAAGCCAAGGTTTCATCATTTAGGGTTTGTTGACGCCAAGGCACCCTAAATGCTAAGTTAAGTTTTCATCATTTAGGGTTTATCGATGCCGAGACACCCTAGGTTGGGCCTAATCACTTGGCAGTAATCACTTGGCTCTATTGCCACCTATGTTGGGTTTATCATCTAGGGTTTATCGGTGCTAAGGAGAATTCTAATTTGGGCCTAATCACTTGGCTCTATTACCACCTATGGTTTAATGCAGCAAGAATGGCGGGGCAGTTGATCCTACTTAACTAAGTACTAAGATACCCCGGCCCATGCATTAGTCGCAAGTACCCCATATGTCCTATTTTTAGCAAAGTCATGCTAAAATTCACGGAAAATTTCAGCATGACCTTTGCCGAAAATAGGACATATGGAGTACCCGAATTTGCCGGAACGGAAGTTAATCGACATTCCGGCAAACTCAAGGGCCTCTCGGGGTACCTGCAAATTCATCACGACACAATGGTCGGAGACAAAACCCAGCAAACTAGCAAAGTTACTGACGTGTTTACATAAATTGTTTTCTGTAAAAGATGATCATCATCTTTGCAAGTTATTATTTGTCAAATACAGAAGAAGGAACAATTTATTTGTGACATAGTTACAAATGATGAAAGAATAAAGCAACACCCCGCACTAGCCTAAAAACAAGTGAAGTTTCACCCATATAAGAACAACTTCATAAAATCAGAGAAGTTGCCAAATTTTTTGTATCCTTCATATAGACTGGAGTACAATGCTTTATAATGTTCCATCATCATTACAGAAAATTGACAATTGTCCATAACAGTTAACTGAAATTTTTGCCTCATAGCTTGGGTGGGTTAAGTACTAGGAGACTTTATAATGTGCAGTACAGGTGCAGTAACAGGCTTCTGAGTTAAGAAAACATTTCTGTTTGATTTTCAGTAAAAAGGCTTAAGAACTCAAACATTGCAAGCACAAAATTACTCCAAGAAATTTACTCCTGCAAGCACAAAATACAATCAAGAAATCCAAGAAACACATGGTCTTGAGGATATTCTTTATGACTGATTATTTCAGTTTTACATGCAGATTTTGACCAAAAACACATGGTCTTTTTAACAGTTTTCAGTTTGGACAGAATACTGAAAACTACAGTTTGGACAGAATTCCTAACACTTTGGTCTTCTAGTTAGAAAACAAAACTGACATAATTCTAGATGCCATAACTGAATTTTTTGACAGTAGCTCAAGTTTTTGACAGTAGCTCCTAACTGAAAGACACATTAACTAAGCAAAAAAAGGCAAACCAGCAAACACACACACACACACATCCAAAGAGATTTGGTTGCTTAATATATATGACTAAATAGATGAGTTCAGAGGGGGGAGGTTTGGCTAAAACACTACCTGCACTCCACTTAACTAGATCACAATTTTAGAAAGAATTGTCACAATAATCAACATGAAGAAGCACGACCCCCACCGATACAGACCACAAATCCACACTGAAATCAATTTGCTGACTTTTGCTAACCCTAGAACATGGGGGAAGAGGGCTGTGGTACTCGCAGGAGGTAGCCTAGGGGGAAGGAGGGGAAGGGGGGAGAGGTGAGAAATCACCTGCGGGATAACGGCAGGATGCCGTAGGAGGGCGCCGGCGTCGAGGAGGCGGCGGGTGGCGGCGCGTCGAGGAGGCGGCGATGCCTTCTTGCTCAGTCTCTTGCTTCCCCGAGCCCTTCCTCGAAGACGGTGATGGGGGGCAGGGCCGGGGCTGACTGGGGACGGCGACGGAGACGGAGGGCAGGGCAGGAGCTGCAGTGGTGGGGGTGCGGGGGCGGTGGCAGCGTGGGTCAGGGCAGCGGGGGGAAGTGGATCTGACGAGAGGGAGGGACGAAGGGATCGGGAGCCAGGGGGAAGATTACAAATGGCGCACCACCTAGCGGTGCGCCATAAGTATGTTTTTTGATAGCAATGGCGCACCCATGAGTGGTGCGCCATTAGAAATCTTTTTTAGATAGCAATGGTGCACCACCCGACCGGTGCGCCATTAATATGTTTTTTTTAAAATGAATATGAATATGAAACAATAATTTTTTTATAAAAACAGTAATAATTGTTGTTTAACAACAATTGTAGTCTACACTTTATTATTATTATTTTTTTAGAAAATGTATATGAATATGAAACAATAATAATTTTTTTTATAAAAACAGTAATAATTTTTTTTTAAAATATCATCAAATTTGTTATTTGAAAATATCATCGGCGGCGGCGGTGGAGCGGGGGAGGGTGCGGTGGGTCGTCGGCGGCGGTGGAGCGGGGGAGGGTGCGGCGGTCCTCCTGGACATCTCCGTGCGGCGGGGGGTGACTGGTGGCGGCGCAGTGAGTCGGGGCGGCGGCGGAGCAGCAGGTCAAGGGCTCGGGGGATTGGGGATTGGGCTCGGCCGGGGAGGAGGCGGTGCTCGGGGGAAATGAGATAGAGGGGGAAAAGTTAGTAATGGCGCACTGTGGGAGTGGTGCGCCATTACTAGTTTAACTAGTAATGGCGCACCACACCCACGGTGCGCCATTACTAGTTTAAAAAAATTTGATTTTTTTTGAAAAAAACTTAGTAATAGCGCACCTGTGGACAGTGCATGTAGCGACCAGACCTCAAACAGTCTGATCTCTGTGCTCCGGTGTCATCCCTGGATCAGTAATGCTGACACCACACAGTACTCAGAGGATTTATAGCAGAGTAGCAATCACACACTTATTACATCGAGTGTCTCAAAAGAGAACTTATTACAATAAATATGGCTTAAGGCCATCTAATAACGATAACCGCGGAAGGCTTGGAAGATAAGTGAGTCCATCAACTCCAACGGCATCACTGAGTATAGAACCACGACCTAAAAACTCCTTAATCGTCGTCTGAAAAGTCTGCAACATTAACATTGCAGCCCGAAAACGGGTCAGCACATGGAATATGCTGGCAAGGTAACACATAGAGAGTAATGGAATGCAACAGCTATACTATATGCATATTTGGCTGGTGGAAAGCTCTATGGTTACAGTTTTTGCGTAAAGCCAATTTTTCCCTACTTCAAAGGAATAAATTTAATTACTATCATGGTGGTTGTTAAACATTGAGAATGGTTGACAGCATTCTCAATCCCAATTAAAGTAACATCATTAAACCCAACAAAATTAACTTTAGAGTAACATGTTGAGATTCACATGAAAATCCAAGTACTAGATACTCAAGATGTCCATAACCGGGGACACAGCTAATCATGATTAGTTTATTACACTCTGCAGAGGTTTGCGCACTTTTCCCCACAAGACTCGATCGCCTCCGTTTGGTTTCTCGCACTACAGGGTGTTTGAGAAACGGATGACCGAGACATAGTCTTTTAGAAGCGCTAGCACCTAACGATCGGGTAGACCGTACCACCTACATCCCCTACATCTGCTAGTCTACCACTGTAAGAGTTCGCACAACTTAGTCAACTATGCTAGAGCCCATAATAGCTTGTGGCTGCACACGGAAGTTTCTAGTATGAATAATCTCATGATCCCTTTGAGCCTGGGTGACGGTCCAAAAGAAAAACAGGCAAGTCCTGGAAACCCCAGGTGCCTCAATCCACCCAGATGTGTGTTTAAGTTGCCACCTTAGATAAACCATTAATTATCAATCTCACATCTGTCATGGATTTCACTCACCCAATCCACGTCTACTAGCATAGCATGGTATAATAAGCAAACGTAGAAGTAACTCCCAAAGGTTTGATAATAAACAGGTAATAGGTACTACCTCATCTACTTCCCATCCCACAATTTAATTAGATCCTAATCATGCAATGTGTGAAAATTGATCTAATGCAATAAAACTGGGTTGTAGAAAAAGGTATGATCAAAGTGTTACTTGCCTTGCTGATGATCCACGAAACCTAGAGATTCGAAGTAACAGGCGGCGCACTCCGGGTATTCTATCGCAGACAAACAACAAGCATACAATAAGTACTCATCTAATGCATAGGTAAAACTCAAATAGAAGATCTAACCAGAAAGTTCAACTTAAGAACGCTGGTTTGCAAAAGAATCAAATCGAACGAGGCAAAAGAAATCAAACGACGAAAGAAAACAACTTCGTTCTAGTAATCTGGATCTAGGGCAAATTTTACAGTAGCAAAAACATGTTTAAGTTGATTATTCGGAAAGAGGGTTTCGAGACGAAACTCCAGGCGCTTGAATCGCCTGATTCCGATAAACGAGCGAAAAGTTATACTAAAACGAAAATCGGATCAGAAATCGCGATCAGAAAATAACCGCGGAAAAATCCGATGAAAAAGAAAAACGACGATTTTTTTTAAACAGCACGGAAAACAAGGCGGCGGCGAACCTCGGGCGGCGCGCAACTCCGGCGGCGGCGGCTGGGGCGCGCTAGGGTTAGGGCGGCGGTGGTGGGCTGGCTCGGCTCGGGCCTCGGGCGCGCCTTATAAAGGCCCCGGCCAGGCGGAGTCCTGGCCGAGTACGGCCCAAAGTCGGTTCCGCGATTTTTTTTCTTAATAATTCCGCTCGGAAGAAAATAAAAAGAAATACTAAACGGACTCCAAAATTCACGAAATAAATTTTCCCGGGTTTCTAAAATCAAGCCCGATAAAGTGAACATTTATCTGGGCCCAAACTACAACTTTGAAAAACGCGCATTTTTCCTAAATTCAAATAAAATACCGAAAAACTCCGAAATAAATCTTATTTGATTTTTTTATTAAATCCTCAATATTTCTATATTTTGGGAAAGTCATTTTATTCCCGCTCTCATATTTTTGTAATAGAAATAATTGATGATAAAATAAATAAAATCAAATGATCCTGTTTACATAATTTGAGAAAACTCAAATATGTAAATAACGAAATCCCCAACTCTCTCCGTGGGTCCTTGAGTTGCTTAGGATTTTCTAGGATCAAAACCAAAACCAAAATAAAATATGATATGCATGATGACCTAATGTATAACATTTCAAATTGAAAATTTGGGATGTTACAGTGCGCCATTACTAGTTACTAGTAATGGCGCACCTGTGGACAGTGCGCCATTACTAGTTACTAGTAATGGCGCACCTGTGGACAGTGCGCCATTACTAGTTACTAGTAATGGCGCACTGTCTACTTGATGCGCCATTAGTATGTTTGGAAAAATGAAAAAAAATTGTTACTAGTGGCGCACCATGTATCCGGTGTGCCATTAGTGTCTTCCACACTAATGGCGCACCTGCACATGGTGCGCCACTGCTATATTGTAGTGGCGCACCACATGTCAGGTGTGCCATTAGTATTCATTTCATCTATAGCCCTTTTCCTAGTAGTGATACATACACATCACAAGTGCCAAGGAATTATGGGATAGCATTGTGAGGACCAAGACCGATACCTCCACTCTTCGGCTTGCTCAATATGAAATTGCCAAGGGTCAATTGCAAAACTTTTGTATGGTGAAAGGTGAATCTCCCAAGCAGCTCCTTGAGCGTCTCATGACTCTCACCGATGACATCGAGTCTTGTGAGTGTGACAAGACACAAGATGGATTCAACTTGACTAAGCGATTTCTCGTGGACAAGTTGCTTCATGCTCTTGCTCCATATCATCACCAAATGGTGTGGGACATAAGACAACACCATGAATTCAAGGAAATGACTCCGGATGACATCATATCCACCTTCCAACTATTTGAAGAGTCGAAGGCAAATGCTGCAAAACATCTTACCATGCATGGTACCTCAACATCAAAGATCAATCTTGCATTGAAGGCCAAGCATGTATGTGAAGAAGAGAAAAGTGAAGAAGAAGAAGATGATGATGAATATGGTTATGAGATTGACTCCGATGAGAGCCCTTCATATGAAGACATTGCCCTCTTTGTCAAGAAGTTTAGCGCGGGAAAATTCAAGGGAAGATTCCAGAAGGAGAAAGTGATAAAATGGTACAACTGTGAACAAACCAACCACTTCTCCAATGATTGCCCTTATGAGAAAAGAGAAGATAAACCCCAAGAAGAATTTGCCAAATCCTTTGAACTCTAAGCTCAAGAAGAGAGATGGGAAAGCAATTGTTGCTCTTGAAGAATCCGATCTGGATGATGTTAGTGGTGTTGCCGGAGTAGCTCAAGATTCTCAAAAAACTTTGAGGCTAGTCAACAAGAGTGTTGATGTTGTGACCTACAACTATATGGAAGACTACAAGGGCAACACTCACAAGTGCCTAATGGCAAAGGCCGTGTTTGAAGAAGGAGAGAACCAAAACTCTCCTGATAAGGTCAAGGTAACCCCACGGTCAAACCCTCCTCTTTTCACTCCTTCTACTCCTTGTGATGAGTATCTTGATGCGAAGGATAATTATGATGATGATGATATAGATGGTCCTATGCTTGCTAAACTAAATAAGTTCATGTGCTCCCTCAAAGGAAATAAGCTCACTATGTTTCGCATGCTTATGGAGATGGTGAGTAAGCACACCATCACCATCAAGGAACTCGAAACCCTCGTCACCGAGGAAAAGGGAAAATATGAAATCCTTGAGTGGAAATTCCAATATGAGGAAGCACGAAATGATGAACTATGCTTGTGCAAACATTGATGTTCATGCCGAAGAACTTGCCTCCTTGAAAAAGGCTAAGGACTCTTGCGAGGAGTTGATGAATGATAAAATTAAGCTTGTGAAGTCTCAAGCTTCTCTCTCTAAGGATTGTGAGCTTCTATCCGTGTCCCTCAAGACTAAGGAAGAAGAGCTCACTCTTCTTACAAAGAGTTTTGAGACGCTCAAGCTTACTTATCTTGAAACTGTAGCCAAGGCTTACTCTTCTCCTATTATAAATGTTGATGCTTGTACTACTAACTCTAGTGGTGACCTAGCATCTATTCTTGAGGAGAATCACTTTCTCAAGGCTCAACTCGAGAAAGGACTCATGACATGTGCTCAAGGACAAAAGAACCTTAATGAGGTATTGAGCCAACACAATGAGGTGTTTGCGAAAGAAGGGCTCGGGTTTGATGCAAGAACAAACAAGAAAAAGACGTCTTCTCAAAAGTGCACCACTCCTCTTAAATAAACGTTTGTACGAGAAGGGCACAAAGAGTTTATGCCCCCATCCTATGTACTTCATAAAACTAATTGTCGGTGTTCTGGGAACGGGGGTCCCCAGACTTGCCTGCCTGCGGCCTGCGGCGTGGCTCAGGTGGGGGCCCAGCGCGACCCATCTTCATCAACCCAAGCTCAAGACCCTCGCGAGGGGCCAAGCCTCCCGGGGCGGACGACATGAAGCTTCCTCGAGAGCGGCCTCATCAGGCAGGCTCGCGAGGAGGCGGAGAGATCAATGCAAGGGTACCTCGCGAGGATCCCATGACGCAAGCCATGACGATCAAGGCCAGGCGGGCGCCAGGCGGGCGGCAGCCTGCGCAGGGTCCTTGTTTCCCCTTTGGTGCAAAGGGGGCAAGCACAGGCCAAGGTATCAGGCAAAGGTTACCATTCCGGTGCAACGAGACCAAGACCAGTCGGACGGAGGTCACCGTGGAGCCCAAGACGATGTTATCACCAGTGCTTTTGGCAGCCAAAGACCACCTTTGGTCAGGATAACTTGTACTAGATGTTCCCCTTCAAAATGGCCAATTGTTGGTGCCCTTCCCGCTCAATTATTCGGGGAGAGGCCCAGGGCCTCTATAAATAGAGCTAGCCACCACAGAGTGGATGGACGGCTGGAAATCTGGTAGAACCCTAGCAGAGAGAGAGGCGACTGAACTCACCCTAGCAGTTCATTGCACCAACTCAAGAACACCTCTCGCGAGGCTGTTCTTCCTTTGTACTGATCCTCATCAGCCCCTGAGGCAATCCACCATACCACACACTAGAGTAGGGTATTACACCACAACGGTGGCCCGAACCAGTATAAACCTCGTGTCTCTTGTGTTGTTCATCATTTTCATCTTAGTTCGCACGAGAGTATCGAACGTAGATCGGTAGGGGAGAGATCTCCGCACGCACCCCAGTGTTCGAACCTCAAGGGTTTGCCGGAACCCGAAATCCGACACTAATGATGGAGAAGTTTATGCAAAAAAATTGGTCCTCAAAATGCATTTCAGTTTTATGCTATTTGGGCCCCTAAGACCCTTGTGACTAACTTGAGAGGTCCCATTGCAAAACGGGTGCCTCTAACAAAGTCATAATTTTGTGTAGGTTGCCTTCTCTGGTGGAGTCAAATGGGTGATCGATAGTGGATGTACCAATCATATGACCGGAGATAGAAAATTTCTCTATGATTTCATGGAAGCTATTCAACCATTTATGAGCCTTATGTTTGGTGGAGGATCAAAAGGACAGGTACTTGGGTTGGGCAAGGTGGCTGTCACAAATGACATGTCTCTTGCAAATGTCATGCTTGTCCAATCCCTTAAATACCATTTGCTTTCTGTTTGTTAATTGGCTTCTGTTAGTTATGATACACTATTTGGCATAACTAATGTGGAAGTCTTTAAGAGAGATACTCTCGAAGTGGCCTTTGTTGGAGAGTTGGATGGCAACCTTTACACGGTTGACTTCTCTAAAGAGAGCACATTCCATGCAACTTGTCTAATGGCCAAGGCCGACAAGGGGTGGCTATGGTATCGCCGGCTAGCCCATGTCGGCATGAGAAATCTTCAAGATCTCTTAAAGGGTAATCACATCCTTGGACTAACCAATGTCTCTTTTGAGAAAGATCGCGTGTGTAGTGCATGCATAGCTGGGAAGCAACATCAATCAAAGCACCCACCCAAGAATATTGCATATACTTCAAGGCCTTTGGAGCTTCTTCATGTGGATCATTTTGGGCCTCCTTCATGGTATAGTCTTGGTGGAAAAAAGTATGGACTTGTCATTATTGATGATTACTCAAGATATACATGGGTGTTTTTCCTCAAGACCAAGGACGAGACGAAGATCACCTTCATTGATTTTGCCAAGCAAGCTCAACGCAAGTTTGACGAAGAAATCTTGGCAATAAGAAGTGATAATGGCTCCGAGTTCAAGAACTATACCTTGGAAGAATTTCTTAGTGATGAAGGGATTGAGCATCAATATTCCACACCATACACTCCTCAATAGAATGGTGCAGCCAAAAGGAAGAACCGTACACTTTTGGAGATGGAAAGGTCCATGTTGGATGAATACAAGTCGCCACATAGTTTTTGTGACGCCCCCGATTCAACCGTACACTAATCATACACGCAAACGTGTACGATCAAGATCAGGGACTCACGGGAAGATATCACAACACAACTCTACAAATAAAAATAAGTTATACAAGCATCATATTACAAGCCAGGGGCCTCGAGGGCTCGAATACAAGATCTCGATCATAGACGAGTCAGCGGAAGCAACAATATCTGAGTACAGACATAAGTTAAACAAGTCTGCCTTAAGAAGGGTAGCACAAACTGGGATACAGATCAAAAGAGGTGCACACCTCCTGCATGGGATCCTCCTAAACTACTCCTGGTCGTCGTCTGCGGCCTGCACATAGTAGTAGGCACCTCTAGTGTAGTAGGAGTTGTCGTCGACGGTGGCATCTGGCTCTTGGACTCCATCATCTGGTCGCAGCAATCAGGTATAGGAAGGGGGGAAAGGGGGAGCAAAGCAACCGTGAGTACTCATCCAAAGTACTCGCAAGCAAGGAGCTACATTACAAATGTATGCATTGGTATCAAATGGAATAAGGGTATCATATGTGGACTGAACAGCAGAATGCCAGAATAAGAGGGGGATAGCTAGTCCTATTGAAGACTACGCTTCTGGCCACCTCCATCTTGCAGCATGTAGAAGAGAGCAGAAGGTAAGTTCACCAAGTAGCATCGTGTAGCAATAATCCTACCCGGCGATCCTCCCCTCGTCACCCTGTGAGAGAGCGATCACCGGTTGTATCTGGCACTTGGAAGGGTGTGTTTTATTAAGTATCCGATTCTAGTTGTCATAAGGTCAAGGTACAACTCCAAGTCGTCCTGTTACCGAAGATCGCGGCTATTCGAATAGATTAAATTCCCTACAGGGGTGCACCACATTTCCCAACACGCTCGATCCCCTTTGTCCAGACACACTTTTCTGGGTCATGCCCGGCCTCGAAAGATCAACACGTCGCAGCCCTACCTAGGCACAACAGAGAGGTCAGCACGTCGGTCTAAATCCTATGGCGCAGGGGTCTGGGCCCATCGCGCATTGCACACCTGCACGTTGCGAGGGCGACCGGAGAGCAGACCTAGCAACCTCCATTACAAAGGAAGTTGCGTTACGCGGTCCAACCCGGCGCGCACCGCTCAGTCGCTGACGTCACGATGGCTTCGGCTGATACTACGACGTCGAGTGCCCATAACTGTTCCCGCGTAGTTGGTTAGTGCGTATAGGCCAGTGGCCAGACTCAGATCAAATACCAAGATCTCGCTTAGCATGTTATTTAGAAATAACTGCGAACGCCGACCAGGGCCAGGCCCACCTCTCTCCTAGGTGGTCTCAACCTGCCCTGTCGCTCCACCACAGGGTAACAGCCGAGAGCCTTCGGGAATCCAGGCCCACCTCTACCGGGATGGAGCCACCTGCCCCTTCAGCCCCCAACATCGGAATTACTCGCGGGTACTCAACGAGCTGACCCGACTTTAGTCACCACCTGTATAGTATATATATATATATGTATGCATATACCCGTGATCACCTCCCGAGTGATCACGGCTCGACAGTATAGCATGGCAGACGGACTAGAATGTAGGGCCATTGATGAAGTACTAGCAACCTATACTAAGCATGTAGGATTGCAGGTAAGGTATCAACAGTTGTAGCAACAATGACAGGCTATGCAACAGATTAGGATTAATGGAAAGCAGTAACATGCTACACTACTCTAATGCAAGCAGTATAGAGAAGAGTAGGTGATATCTGGTGATCAAGGGGGGGGGCTTGCCTGGTTGCTCTGGCAAGAGAGAGGGGTTGTCAACACCGTAGTCGTACTGCGTTGCAGCAGCGTCGGTCTCAGTGTCTAGCGAGAGAAGAGGGGGAAGAAACAATAAATATTAAGCAAACAGATGCATAGCGATGCACGACATGACAAGTAGCGGTGCTAGGGGTGCCCTAACGCGGTATGAGGTGGTACCAGTGAAGGGGGGAAACATCCTGGAAAATATCCCCCCAATTCAATCGTACACTAATCATACACGCAAACGTGTACGATCAAGATCAGGGACTCACGGGAAGATATCACAACACAACTCTACAAATAAAAATAAGTCATACAAGCATCATATTACAAGCCAGGGGCCTCGAGGGCTCGAATATAAGATCTCGGTCATAGACGAGTCAGCGGAAGCAACAATATCTGAGTACAAACATAAGTTAAACAAGTCTGCCTTAAGAAGGCTAGCACAAACTGGGATACCAATCGAAAGAGGTGCACACCTCGTGCCTGGGATCCTTCTAAACTACTCATGGTCGTCGTCCGCGGCCTGCACATAGTAGTAGGCACCTACAGTGTAGTAGGAGTCATCGTCGACGGTGGCATCTGGCTCCTGGACTCCATCATTTGGTCGCAGCAATCGGGTATAGGAAGGGGGAAAAGGGGGAGCAAAGCAACCGTGAGTACTCATCCAAAGTACTCGCAAGCAAGGAGCTACATTACAAATGTATGCATTGGTATCAAATGGAATAAGGGTATCATAAGTGGACTGAACTGCAGAATGCCGGAATAAGAGGGGGATAGCTAGTCCTATCGAAGACTACGCTTCTGGCCAACTCCATCTTGCAGCATGTAGAAGAGAGCAGAAGGTAAGTTCACCAAGTAGCATCATGTAGCAATAATCCTACCCGGCGATCCTCCCCTCACCTCCCTGTGAGAGACCGATCACCGGTTGTATCTGGCACTTGGAAGGGTGTGTTTTATTAAGTATCCGATTCTAGTTGTCATAAGGTCAAGGTACAACTCCAAGTCGTCCTGTTACCGAAGATCAGAGCTATTCGAATAGATTAACTTCCCTATAGGGGTGCACCACATTTCCCAACACGCTCGATCCCCTTTGTCCGGACACACTTTTCTGGGTCATGCCCGGCCTCGGAAGATCAACACATCGCAGCCCTACCTAGGCACAACAGAGAGGTCAGCACACCGGTCTAAATCCTATGGCGCAGGGGTCTAGGCCCATCGCCCATTGCACACCTGCACGTTGCGAGGGCGGCCGGAGAGCAATCCTAGCAACCTCCATTACAAAGGAAGTTGCGTTACACGGTCCAACCTGGCGCGCGCCGCTCAGTCACTGACGTCACGAAGGCTTCGGCTGATACCACGACGTCGAGTGCCCATAACTGTTCCCGCGTAGTTGGTTAGTGCGTATAGGCCAGTGGCCAGATTCAGATCAAATACCAAGATCTCGTTTAGCGTGTTAATTAGAAATAACCGCGGACACCGACCAGGGCCAGGCCCACCTCTCTCCTAGGTGGTCTCAACCTGCCCTGTCGCTCCACCACTGGGTAACAGTCGGGGGCCTTCGGGAACCCAGGCCCACCTCTACCGGGATGGAGCCACCTGCCCCTTCAGCCCCCAACATCGGAATTACTCGCGGGTACTCAACGAGCCGACCTGACTTTAGTCACCACCTGTATAGTATGTATATATGTATGTATATACCCGTGATCACCTCCCGAGTGATCACAGCTCGATAGTATAGCATGGAAGATGGACTAGAATGTAGGGACATTGATGAAGTACTAGCAACCTATACTAAGCATGTAGGATTGCAGGTAAGGTATCAACAGTTGTAGCAACAATGACATGCTATGCAATAGATTAGGATTAATGGAAAGCAGTAACATGCTACACTACTCTAATGCAAGCAGTATAGAGAAGAGTAGGCGATATCTGGTGATCAAGGGGGGGGGGCTTGCCTGGTTGCTCAAGATAGAGGGGTTGTCAACACCGTAGTCGTACTAGGTAGCAGCGGCGTCGATCTCAGTGTCTAGCGAGAGAAGAGGGGGAAGAAACATTAAATATTAAGCAAACAGATGCATAGCGATGCATGACATGACAAGTAGCAGTGCTAGGGGTGCCCTAACGCGGTATGAGGTGGTACCGGTGAAGGGGGAAACATCCGGGAAAATATCCCCCCGATTCAATCGTACACTAATCATACACGCAAACGTGTACGATCAAGATCAGGGACTCACGAGAAGATATCACAACACAACTCTACAAATAAAAATAAGTCATACAAGCATCATATTACAAGCCAGGGGCCACGAGGGATCGAATACAAGATCTCGATCATAGACGAGTCAGCGGAAGCAACAATATTTGAGTACAGACATAAGTTAAACAAGTCTACCTTAAGAAGGCTAGCACAAACTGTGATACAGATCGAAAGATGTGCATACCTCCTGCCTGGGATCCTCCTAAACTACTCCTGGTCGTCGTTCGCGGCCTGCACATAGTAGTAGGCACCTCCAGTGTAGTAGGAGTCGTCGTTGACGGTGGCATCTGGCTCCTGGACACCATCATCTGGTCGCAGCAATCGGGTATAGGAAGGGGGAAATGGGGGAGCAAAACAACCGTGAGTGCTCATCAAAAGTACTCGCAAGCAAGGAGCTACATTACAAATGTATGCATTGGTATCAAATGGAATAAGGGTATCATATGTTGACTGAACTGCAGAATGCCAGAATAAGAGGGGGATAGCTAGTCCTATCAAAGACTACGCTTCTGGCCACCTCCATCTTGCAGCATGTAGAAGAGAGCAGAAGGTAAGTTCACCAAGTAGCATCGTGTAGCAATAATCCTACCCGGCGATCCTCCCCTCGTAGCCCTGTGAGAGACCGATCACCGGTTGTATCTGGCACTTGGAAGGGTGTGTTTTATTAAGTATCCGATTCTAGTTGTCATAAGGTCAAGGTACAACTCCAAGTCGTCCTGTTACCGAAGATCAGAGCTATTCGAATAGATTAACTTCCCTATAGGGGTGCACCACATTTCCCAACACGCTCGATCCCCTTTGTCTGGACACACTTTTCTGGGTCATGCCCGACCTCGGAAGATCAACACGTCGCAGCCCTACCTAGGCACAACAGAGAGGTCAGCATGCCGGTCTAAATCCTATGGCGCAGGGGTCTAGGCCCATCGCCCATTGCACACCTGCACGTTGCGAGGGCGGCCGGAGAGCAGACCTAGCAACCTCCATTACAAAGGAAGTTGCATTAGCGGTCCAACCTGGCGCGCGCTGCTCACTCGCTGACGTCACGAAGGCTTCGGCTGATACTACGACGTCGAGTGCCCATAACTGTTCCCACGTAGTTTTTTAGTGCGTATAGGCCAGTGGCCAGACTCAGATCAAATACCAAGATCTCGTTTAGCGTGTTATTTAGAAATAACCGCGAACGCCGACCAGGGCCAGGCCCTCCTCTCTCCTAGGTGGTCTCAACCTGCCCTGTCGCTCTGCCACAGGGTAACAGTCGGGGGCCTTCGGGAACCCAGGCCCACCTCTACCGGGATGGAGCCACCTGCCCCTTCAGCCCCCAACATCGGAATTACTCGCGGGTACTCAACGAGCCGACGTGACTTTAGTCACCACCTGTATAGTATGTATATATGTATGTATATACCCGTGATCACCTCCCGAGTGATCACGGCTCGATAGTATAGCATGGAAGACGGACTAAAATGTAGGGCCATTGATGAAGTACTAGCAACCTATACTAAGCATGTAGGATTGCAGGTAAGGTATCAACAGTTGTAGCAACAATGACAGGCTATGCAACAGATTAGGATTAATGGAAAGCAGTAACATGCTACACTACTCTAATGCAAGCAGTATAGAGAAGAGTAGGCGATATCTGGTGATCAAGGGGGGGGCTTGCCTGGTTGCTCTGGCAAGAGAGAGGGGTTGTCAACACCGTAGTCGTATTGGGTAGCAGCGGCGTCGGTCTCAGTGTCTAGCGAGAGAAGAGGGGGAAGAAACAATAAATATTAAGCAAACAGATGCATAGCGATGCATGACATGACAAGTAGCGGTGCTAGGAGTTCCCTAACACGGTATGAGGTGGTACCGGTGAAGGGGGGAAACATCCGGGAAAATATCCCCGGTGTTTCGCGTTTTCGGACAGATGAATCGGAGGAGAAAAGTTGCGAGTTCGATATGCTAGGGATGCGTGGCGGACGAACGGGCTGCGTATCCGAATTCGTCTCGTCATTCTGAGCAACTCTCATGTACAAAGTTTTTCTATCCGAGCTACGGATGAATTACTAAGAATTTTCGAAGTTTAAGCAATATCCGGTAACTGTCTGAAATTCTGCTAAGTTTGAGAACTACCCAGTTTTTAAACATCACTTAGCTGTTTTCCGGAGGCTATAGCTATTGTTCTATACATCCTATAACTTTGTGCATTATATCAATTGTGAGCATTTTTCTGCGATCGACATGTTAGTAACACTTTAATCCATATTAGAGTTCATTTGCTTGACCATCAACAGCTCTAAAGTAGCTACGAAAATAAAGCTGTTTATCAGTTTTCCAGCTAACAGAACTTAGCATTTTGTGAATTTCATAGGATTTAATCCGCGCATCAAATGGATTCGGTCCAGTGGGGTAAAATGAAGTCTGTCAAGTGTACTTCCTTCACATATTATATTTACTCATGTTAGAACTTGATTAACTATTGTTTATGGGCTGTTTAGAGGTCTACTCATTGTAGAAATACAAAAGCTAGCTACTGCTACAGTAACTGAACATTACTGTAGCAGAGCAGCAGCAGAATGCAGCGGCTAGCAGGCTTCAGCAAGCAAAGCAGCAGCAGCAACGCAACAACAACAACTTTGTTCTCATACAAGTCATCACAATAATCATCATAGATAGCAACTTTGTTCTCATAATTAATTGGAACCTCTCCAAATCCACTTTCATCAATATAATCATCATAAATAGGAGGCATGATTTCATCATAATAAATTTGCTTATCAAAACTTGGGGGACAAAAAAATATCATCTTCATCAAACATAGCTTCACCAAGCTTGTGGCTTTGCATATTATTAGCATCATGGATATTCAAGGAATTCATACTAACAACATTGCAATCATGCTCATCATTCAAATATTTAGTGCCAAACATTTTAGTGCATTCTTCTTCTAACACTTCGGCACAATTTTCCTTTCCATCATACTCACGAGAGATATTAAAAAGATGAAGCGTATGAGGCAAACTCAATTCCATATTTTTGGTAGTTTTCTTTTATAAACTAAAATAGTGCTAAAACAAGAAACAAAAAGATTCGATTGCAAGATCTAAAGATATTCCTTCAAACGCTAACCTCCCCGGCAACGTCGCCAGAAAAGAGCTTGATGTCTACTACACAACCTTCTTCTTGTAGACGTTGTTGGGCCTCCAAGTGCAGAGGTTTGTAGGACAGTAGCAAATTTTCCTCAAGTGGATGACCTAAGGTTTATCAATCCGTGGGAGGCGTAGGATGAAGAAGGTCTCTCTCAAGCAACCCTGCAACCAAATAACAAAGAGGCTCTTGTGTCCCCAACACACCCAATACAATGGTAGATTGTATAGGTGCACTAGTTTGGCGAAGAGATGGTGATACAAGTGCAATATGGATAGTAGATAATAGTTTTTGTAATCTAAAAATATAAAAACAGCAAGGTGACTAATGATAAAAGTGAGCACAAACGGTATTGCAATGCATTGAAACAAGGCCTAGGGTTCATACTTTCACTAGTGCAAGTTCTCTCAACAATAATAACATAATTGGATCATATAACTATCCCTCAACATGCAACAAAGAGTCACTCCAAAGTACTAATAGCGGAGAACGAACGAAGAGATTATGGTAGGGTACGAAACCACCTCAAAGTTATTCTTTCCAATCAATCCGTTGGGCTATTCCTATAAGTGTCACAAACAACCCAAGAGTTCGTACTAGAATAACACCTTAAGACACAAATCAATCAAAACCCTAATGTCACCTCAAGTATCCATGGGTATGATTATACGATATGCATCACACAATCTCAGATTCGTCTATTCAAACCAACACAAAGTACTTCAAAGAGTGCCCCAAAGATTCTACCGGAGAATCACGACGAAAACGTGTGCCAACCCCTATTTAACGCCCGGGTAATCAAGCTACAGTAATTCCCTGCTAATGATGCCATGTCACCTCTGTCACTGGAGTTAATCTCGAGTTAGTTCAAAACCGATCCAAATTCAAATTTAAATTTAGCAAACAGTCAAAGTTTTCAAAACATTAAAACGAAATGTTCGGTGTGTGACAAATATTGCTATGGTAATTATAGTGAAGAAAACATAATTTTACAAAGTGCCTAAGTGCTTTAGACTAAATAAAACAAAAAAGCGAAATAAATAAAAGTAAAAGATCAAAACAAAAAGAAAAGAAAAGGGGAAAGCCCCCTGCCCCTTGGGCTTCGGTCCACCAGGCCAAAACCGACCAGGCCGGGCCCAACTGGCCCAACCGGCCATCCCCCTGTTCCCCATATCCCCCACGACACAAACCCTAGCCCCACCCAGACCGCACACTCACTCCCACATCGCCCACTCTCCTCCCCCGATCCAGATCGGATCGGGGCTCGCCGCACCAGGACGCCGCCGCCCGGATCGCCGTCGCCGACCATCACCGTGCCGGAGCCCGCCTGGACCTCGCCGGCGCCCCTTCGCCACCGGCCTGCATCCTCTCCGCCGCTCGTCACCGTCAACCCCCACGACCCCCCGCTGCCCAGTCCCTACACTGCCGGTGAGGCCCCGGCCTCTCCCCCCGCGCTACCCTGGCTCGCCGCGGCCCGCGCTCACCACCCCGCGTCCTCTCCTCCTCTCCCCGCACTCGTCGTCCGCTCCGGCCGCTCGTCCACGCGCGAGCACACGCCGTGCTCATCTGCACCGCGCCGCGACCCTACCTAGCTATCGCTGCTGCTCTTCCTCCTGCTGCGCTGCTGCTTGCTTTGCCTGCTTCCTCTGTGCACCGTGCTCGCCCGCGCCCTGCTCTGCTTCGCCCTGCACGACCACCATGCCCCGCTCGTGTCGCGCGCCCCGCACCACACGCGCACGCCACCCGCGCTCGCGGCCGCGCCTCACGTGCCCACTCGCATCGCCCCCCGCCACTGCTGCTTTAGCTGCCGCCGTCGCCAGTGGCTCGTCGCACCCGCCTCCGCCCAACCGCGCCGCTTGCTGCTCCCGGCGAGCCACACCGCACCCTCCTTCGCCTGGCCGCGCTGGCTTCGCCCGACCACGCCGGCCTCGCCTGCCATCCGTCCCGTCCCAACATGCCTCCGCCCCCCGCCTAAGGCCGCCGCCACCTCCTCCCCTGCGCTCGCCCGCGCCGCCCTGCCGTTGCCTCGCCGACGCCACCGCCTCCTGTTTCGCTGCAGACCGTGGTCGCCATGCCCGCGGCTGCCTCCGGCGCCTGGCGCCCAGCCATGCCCGTGCGGCTTCCGCCTGGGTCGGGTGCCCGCGAGCCCCTGCGTCCGTAGCCTCCTAGCGCTCGTTTAGCCCCTTGGGGCCTATGACATGTGGGGCCCAGCCCCAGAACAAAACGATAAAAAAAGTAAAAATTAAATTAATTTTTTTAAATAAAATATTAATTAATTAATTAATTAAAGAGTAAATTAACTTAATTAATTTTGATTAATTAACCTAATTAACTTGATTAACTACTGTTAATTAACATAACAGTGAATGAGAGTAGGGACCCACTGGTCAATTTGACCAGTCAACGGTCAATGCTGACTAGACTGTTGACTTTGACTGGTCCCACCAGTCAGCCTCTGCTGACTGGGCAGTTGACCAAGTCAACCGGGCCTACTGGTCAGCCACACAAGCCCTTCTGTGGGTACACTTCTGTGTACCCATAGCAATTTAACATTTAGTTTTTGAATAAAAACAATTTAGAAAATTATTTAAACTTTTGAAAAATCATATAAAATAAACCGTAGCTCAGATGAAAACACTTTCTACATGAAAGTTGCTCAGAACAACGAGACGAACCCGGATACGCAGCCCGTTCGTCCGCCACGCATCCCTAACCTATCGAACTCGCAACTTTCCCCCTCCGGCTCCTCTCCCCGAAAACGCGAAACACCGGGAATACTTTCCCGGATGTTTTCCTCCTTCACCGGTACCACCTCGTACCGCGTTAGGGCACACCTATTATCACATTTTGTCATGTCATGCATCGTCATGCATTTGTTTGCATTATATTTAATGTTTCTTCCCCCTCTTCTCTCGCTAGACACCGAGACCGACGCCGCTGCTACCCAGTACGACTACGGTGTTGACGACCCCTCTCTGCCAGAGCAACCAGGCAAGCCCCCACTTTGATCACCAGATATCGCCGAATCTCCTCTATACTGCTTGCATTAGAGTAGTGTAGCATGTTACTGCTTTCCGTTAATCCTATCCTGATGCATAGCCTGTCCTTGCTACTACTATTGTTACCTTTACCTGCAATCCTAATGCTTAGTATAGGATGCTAGTTTATCATCAGTGGCCATACATTCTTGTCCGTCTGCCATGCTATACTATCGGGCCGTGATCACTCGGGAGGTGATCACTGGTATATACTATATACTTTATACATGATACATGTGATGAATAAAGTTGGGTTGGCTCGAGGAGTACCCGCAGTTGATTCACGAATTGGGGGCTGGAAGGACATACTTTCCCGACAGCCCTCTGTGTGGATCTTTGTGGCGAAGCGACATGGCATGTTGAGACCACCTAGGAGAGAGGTGGGCCTGGCCCTGGTTGGCATTCGCGATTATTTCAAAATAACACGCCTAACAAGATCTTGGCATTTGATCTGAGTCTGGCTACTGGCCTATACGCACTAACCATCTACGTGGGGACAGTTATGGGCACTCGACGTCGTGGTATCAGCCGAAGCCTTCGTGACGTCAGCGAGTGAGCGGCGCGTGCCGGGTTGGACTGGAACGCCTACTCTTGTATAAGGGAGGCTAGGTCTGCTCACCGGCCGCGTACGCAACATGCAGGTGTGCAATGGGCGATGGGCCCAGACCCCTGCGCCATAGGATTTAGACCGGTGTGCTGACCTCTCTATTGTGCCTAGGTAGGGCTGCGACGTGTTAATCTTTGGAGGCCGGGCATGACCCAGAAAAGTGTGTCCGGACAAAGGGGATCAAACGTGTTGGGTTATGTGGTGCACCCCTGCAGGGAAGTTAATCCATTCGAATAGCCATGATCTTCGGTAACAGGACGACTTGGAGTTGTACCTTGACCTTATGACAACTAGAATCAGATACTTAATAAAACACACCCTTCCAAGTGCCAGATACAACCGGTGATCGCTCTCTCACAGGGCGACGAGGGGAGGATCATCGGTTAGGATTATGCTACATGATGCTACTTGGTGAACTTACCATCTACTCTCTTCTCCTACTACAAGATGGAGGTTACCAGAAGCGTAGTCTTCGACAGGACTAGCTATCCCCCTATTATTCCGGCATTCTGTAGTTTAGTCCACATATGATACCCCTTTTGCCATTTGATACCAATGCATACATTTGTAGTGTAGCTCCTTGCTTGCGAGTACTTTGGATGAGTACTCATGGTTGCTTTGCTCCCTCTTTCCCCCCTTTCTATACTCGATTGCTGCGACCAGACGTTGGAGCCCAGGAGCGAGACGCCACTATCGATGACGACTACTACTACTCGGGAGGTGCCTACTACTACGTGCAGCCCGCTGATGACGACCAGGAGTAGTTTAGGAGGATCCCAGGCAGGAGGCTTGCGCCTCTTTTGATTTGTATCCCAGTTTGTGCTAGTCTTCTTAAGGCAAACTTGTTTAACTTATGTCTGTACTCAGATATTATTGCTTCCGCTGACTCGTCTATGATCGAGCTCTTATATTCGAACCCTCGAGGCCCCTGGCTTGTAATATGATGCTTGTATGACTTATTTTATTTGTAGAGTTGTGTTGTGATATCTTCCCGTGAGTCCCTGATCTTGATCGTACACGTTTGCGTGTATGATTAGTGTATGATTGAATCGGGGGCGACACAAGTTGGTATGAGAGCCGACTGCCTGTAGGAATCCCCCTTTCACACTCCTTGGCCGAAGTCGAGTCTAGACATTACAAAAACTTTTACTAACATGGTTGTGTGCCTTACGGGCCCACGTCGCCATCTGGGTGGTATTAGGATCTTTTACTCCTCGATCCTTACTCTGGGACTCTGAACTCTCTTCTACTCGGGTTAAACGATTTTACTAACTTTAACACTAGGATCCCATGACCACGTTCACCCCAAAGTTGGATAAGCCCTAGCTATTCTTTAGAGTAGTATATTGAATATTATCCACACTGTCAGTTGACTCCTTTGAAACATCTTTGTTTTCAGATGGAACCCACGAGACAGGTCGTGCGCCACATGACGGACATTGGTGCCTCAGGATCACCTGCTTTGTTGGTTGAGATGATGACCTATCCTGTTTATCGCTGGCACCCTGAGTACACCGTCTATGAGGAGTACCAGGACTTCAACCAGGAGCAGTACCGTGCCATCGTCCACCTCTACTCTCGGGAGTATGACTCCACTACCATGCTGCACACTGCTCATGGTGTTGGAGTGACTATCGACATGGCGGTCCACGATGCTGCTTATGCTGCTCTGACACGTCTTCGTGGAGAGTACCAGGAGTTGGACACCCCCCCCTTCAGGCACATTTCTATCGCATCCGATGTTGGTGCGGAGGGATACTACACTGCTGCCTACTCCACTGTCACCCAAGATCCCTTCTACCATCAGAACCTGGTTCTGCATGCTGATGGGCTGGATAGAGCTAACCGAGCTCTTCGCCACGAGTTGTACACCACCCGTCAGCACCTGTACCATGCTCTGACGCCGTTGCACCCCTCTGTCTGATCTGGTGATCTGTCGCGTTCTGCGATCTACCCTTCCAGGACCGTGATGCCCCAGGGCGTCGTCTGGCCAGATGTGGGAGGCTACTCTCCCGCACTTGGTCCTCTCCTGCCACATGCGCATCGGGTTCGGCACCAGAGTATCCGCGGACCCCAGGCTACTCGCGTGGAGGTCTTCCCTTCATGTCACTACCAGCTGTCAGGCTACACCTACCTCCGCAGTTCCTCCTAGGACGGATGTGGGCTTGCTTATTAGTTTTAGATGCCTTCGCCGCGAGCCTGCGTGCCGCCTATGATGTTCTTAGTCTGTGTTCCGAACTCTATGCTTGATCACTTTTGTAAGATGTGCCAACTACTATGTAGTATCTATCGTGTTCCTTTCAATATGCATGTTTCATCATGAATGATTCTTGCCCTCGCAATTTCTCAATGTTGAACTACTCCTGTTATATATTAGGAGGATGGTTAGACCAGGTGGTCGTGGTCGTGGTGGCAACGCCCCACCACCGCCTGAGTACATGGCTGGTATGATCCAACAGCTTGAGATGAATCGCCAGTTCATGGAGAATATGATGGCTCAGTTTCCTCGCCCCAATATGAACCAGCAGCCAACCCCAGTAATTCTGCAGGATTTCATGCGCCTGAATCCAACTGTGTACCGCAGCTCAACTCAGCCTCTGGATGCTGATGACTGGCTCCGTGACATCACCTATGAGATGGAGTCTGCTGATGTAGCCCCTGCCAGCTATGTCACCTTTGCTTCCTTCTTCTTGAAGGGACCCACTGCTCAATGGTGGGGCCACAGGCGTACTTTGCCAGTTGGAACAATCATCACCTGGCCAGACTTCCAAGCTGCTTTCCGTGCTCGCTTCATTCCTCAGGAGTCATGGACCATAAGAAGCGTGAGTTACGCAACCTCATCCAAGGCAACAAAACTGTTGAAGCTTATCAGCGGGAGTTTCTTGACTTGTCCCGCTATGCTGAAGAAGACATTGCAACTGATGCACGCAGACAGGAGTAGTTCCATGATGGCCTTCAAGCTGACATCAAGCTTGCACTTCTAGTGCATGACTTTGCTGATTTCGCCACCCTGGTGAACAAGGCCATCAATGTAGAAACTGGTCTGCAGGAATACCAGAGCTCTCACACGCGCAACCGTGACACGGGCTCATCTTCAGGCCCACCCTCGCAGAAGTGTAAGATATGGATTCCCAACAGCATGTACCAGCCAACTGCACCTGCCCCAAGGCAGTCCTATGCTGCACCTCGTCTGCCTACTCCTCCAACTAGGCAGCCAAGGCTTCCAGCTCCACCACCCCAAGCTCCTGTTCCCACTCCCAATAATGGTTTGTGCTTCAGGTGTGGTCAACCAGGGCACCGTGCTAGGGAATGCAACAAGAACCAGAATCAACTGGCCCTCCCAGCAACTGGCCGTGGAAGCAACCAGCCCCACAACAACAATGCCAAGTCTTATGGTCGTGTTCATGCCAACCACGTTGATCTTAATGAAGCTCAAGACCAGCCTGCTACCGTGATGGGTAAACTCCTCATAAATTTAGTAACTGCATCTATTTTATTCGATTCAGGAGCCTCGCATTCATTCATGTCAGAAGATTTTCATACAAGCATGACGTTAAATGTGAGGAGATGAACACTTCGGTATTGGTAAAAACCCCCGTGGGACAATGTCAAACCTCACTGGTTGGCATCAACATCCCCGTGGAAATCGAAGGGATGGAATTCTATGCCTCTCCCATTATCCTGAAGTCGTCTAACATCGACCTCATTCTGGGGATGGATTGGTTGAAAGCGCATACTGCTTCTATAGCTTGCGCCACTAAGGTCGTCCATCTGCTACACCCTTCTGATGAAATAATTGCTTACCAAGCTCATCTAGTTCAGAACACCGAGGCACGGCTTTATGCCTCGAATGCGTTGAACGCTGCACCACTCGAGGGCATTGAAAACATTCCCGTCGTTCGTGAATTCCAAGACATCTTCCCAGAAGAACTTCCAGGGATTCCCCCTGCTAGAGCTGTCAAATTCATCATCGACTTGAAACCCGGCACCACCCCTATAGCCAAACGACCCTACAAGATGCCGCCACATGAACTCATTGAGCTTAAGGAGGAAATCGACAAATCTCTTGTCAAAGGTTTCATTCGCCCAAGTTGCGCTCCTTGGGGAGCACCTTCTCTCTTTGTTAAAAAGAAGGATGGGACAAACCGATTAGTCCAAGACTACCGTCCTATAAACCAAGCTACCATTCAGAATAAATACCCTCTTCCTCGGATCAATGATCTTTATGATCAACTGGTTGGCTCATCAGTGTTCTCCAAACTCGACTTGAGGTTGGGTTACCACCAGATCCGTGTTCGTGAAGAGGATATCCCAAAAACCGCCTTCGTGACTCGGTATGGGTCATACGAGTACACCATCATGTCATTCGGCTTAACGAATGCTCCCGCCACCTTCTCTTGTCTGATGAACTATATATTCATGGATTACCTCGACAAGTTCGTCGTGGTTTATCTGGATGATATCCTTGTATTTTCCAAGAACAAAGAAGAACATGCTGAACATCTTCGTCTTGTGCTGGCAAAGCTTCGAGAGCATCAACTGTATGCTAAGTATTCCAAGTGTGAATTCTGGCTCCCCGAAGTAACCTATCTTGGGCATGTCATCTCCAAGGATGGTATTGCCGTCAACCCTGAACGATTTCAGGCTATTCCCGATTGGACTCCTCCGAAGAATGTCAAGCAAGTCCGAAGTTTTCTTGGTCTCGCCAGCTATTGCCGTCGATTCATCGAGAACTTCTCCAAGATTGCCAGGCCTCTGACTAATATGTTGCATAAGGGTGTCAAGTTCGACTGGACAGACAAGTGTCAGGAAAGTTTCCAGGCACTCAAAGACAAGTTGACTTCTGCCCTAGTGCTTGCTCCACCTGATACTAAGAAGGACTTCGTCATTTACTGCGACACTTCCCGTCAAGGATTAGGCTGTGTCCTAATGCAAGAGCGCAGAGTGATTGATTATGCCTCTCGTCAACTGCACCCTCACGAAGAAAACTACCCAGTTCACAACCTCGAGCTTGCTGCTCTCATGCACTAAAGCAGTGGCGACATTACCTTCTCGGTAATCGTTGTGAGATCTTCACCGACCACCAAAGTCTGAAGTATCTGTTTACTCAGCCAGATATGAACCTCCATTAGTAGAGATGGATGGAGACTGTTGCAGACTTTGACATGGGTATATCCTATACCCCCGGTAAGGCTAATATAATGGCTGATGCCTTGAGCCGCAAGTCTTACTGCAACCACCTCCAGGTTCACAAAGTTCAGCCCTCGCTTGTTGAAGAATTTAGAAAGCTGAACCTTCATATTGTTCCTCCTGGAGCACTCGCTCCCCCTCCCCTAGAGTTCTGAAAGATGAATCTTCTTGTTGTTACTAAGGGTTCTCTAAATACCCTGGCTGTCGTACCAGATCTCGTAGCTGGTATAAAGACTATTCAAGGTTATGAATCTAAAGTCCATAAGATTAAACGCCATCTAGAAGAAGGAAAGCCCTCATTCTTCACTATCGCCGATGATGGCGCCTTGTACTTCAAAGGCCGCCTAGTGGTACCATGTTCGAAGAAAAACCTGGATAAGACTAAAAGGGTTATGAAAGAAGCTCATGATACGCCTCTGTCCATCCATCCTGGTAGTACAAAGATGTACCAGGATATTCGTCAAAGATTCTGGTGGTCTAATATGAAGCAGGACATTGCTCGTTATGTTGCTGAGTGTGACGTTTGCCGCCGTATCAAAGCAGAGCATCAAAGGCCTGCTAGAACTCTGCAACCTATCTCTATTCCTAAATGGAAATGGGACCATGTTGAAATGGACTTCGTCACTGGATTTCCCAAATCGCAGAAAGGTAATGATGCTATTCTTGTCGTCATTGACCGGCTTTCTAAAGTTGCACATTTTCTGGTGGTCAAAGAGACAATCACTGCTAGCCAGCTTGCAACTCTCTACATGTCCAGAATTGTTTCACTTCACGGTATTCCACTGGTTATCAGTTCAGACCATGGCAGCTTATTCACTTCAAGATTTTGGGCAACTTTCCAAGAAGCTATGGGAACTCACCTGTCGTTCAGTACGACGTTTCATCCTCAGTCGCAAGGACAGGTTGAACGTGTCAACCAAGTTCTCGAAGAGATGCTTCGAGCTTGTGTAATTTCCTTCGGCAAGAAATGGGAGGAATCTCTTCCATATGCCGAGTTCTCTTATAATAATAGCTATCAAGCTAGTCTGAAGATGTCCCCCTTCAAAGTGCTATATGAACGAAAGTGTCGAATCCCTCTGAACTGGTCAAAAACTGGGGAACGTCCACTCTTCGGTCCAGATATTATCCAACATGCCGAAGAGCAAGTTCGCATTATTCGTGAGAATCTCAAGACTGCTCCGTCATGTCAGAAAAGTCAGTATGACCGTCATCACCAAGACATGGTCTATCAACCTGGCGAAAAGGCTTATCTTCGAGTTACACCAATGAAGGGTGCTCACCGCTTCGAGATCAAGGGCAAGCTAGCTCCTCGCTATATCGGTCCCTTCACTATTCTCGAAAGGCATGGGAAGGTGGCATATCAACTGGAGCTTCCGTAGAACCTTTCCCAGGTTCACGATGTGTTCCATGTGTCACAACTCCGTTGTTGCTTCAAGGATCCAATTCGAGCAGTGGATCATGAAGTGCTCGAATTGCAACAGGACCTCTCCTATAAAGAGCATCCGATCCGCATTCTTGACCAAGCTGAACGCCGCACACGTCAGAAGGCGATCAAGTTCCTCAAAGTCCAGTGGTCGAATTACGCTGAAGACGAAGCCACTTGGGAACGCGAGGGACGCCCGCATGATGAATACCCCGCACTGTTTCCTTCTAGATTTCTTGTAGTGGAGGAGTTTTGTAACGCCCGGGTAATCAAGCTACAGTAATTCCCTGCTAATGATGCCACGTCACCTCTGTCACTGTAGTTAATCTCGAGTTAGTTCAAAACCGGTCCAAATTCAAATTTAAATTTAGCAAACAGTCAAAGTTTTCAAAACATTAAAACAAAATGTTCGGTGTGTGACAAATATTGCTATGGTAATTATAGTGAAGAAAACATAATTTTACAAAGTGCCTAAGTGCTTTAAACTAAATAAAACAGAAAAAGCAAAATAAATAAAAGTAAAAGATCAAAACAAAAAGAAAAGAAAAGGGGGAAAGCCCCCTGCCCCTTGGGCTTCGGCCCACCAGGCCACAACCGACCAGGCCGGGCCCAACTGGCCCAACCGGCCACCCCCCGTTCCCCATATCCCCCCACGACCCAAACCCTAGCCCCACCCAGACCGCACACTCACCCCACGTCGCCCACTCCCCTCCCCCAATCCAGATCGGATCGGGGCTCGCCGCGCCAGGACGCCGCCGCCCGGATCGCCACCGCCGACCATCACCACGCCGGAGCCCGCCTGGACCTCGCCGGCGCCCCTTCCCCACCGGCCTGCATCCTCTCCGCCGCTCGTCACCGTCAACCCCCACAACCCCCCGCTGCCCAGTCCCTACACTGCCGGTGAGGCCCCGGCCTCTCCCCCCGCGCTACCCTGCCTCGCCGCGGCCCGCGCTCACCACCCCGCGTCCTCTCCTCCCCTCCCTGCACTCGTCGTCCGCTCCGGCCGCTCGTCCACGAGCAAGCACGCGCCGTGCTCGTCTGCACCGCGCCGCGACCCTGCCTAGCTATCGCTGCTGCTCTTCCTCCTGCTGTGCTACTGCTTGCTCCGCCTGCTTCCTCTGTGCGCCGTGCTCGGCCGCGCCCCGCTCCGCTTCGCCCTGCACGGCCACCATGCCCCGCTCGCATCGCGCGCCCCACAACACACACGCACGCCACCCACGCTCGCGGCCGCGCCTCACGTGCCCACTCGCATCGCCCCCCCGCCACTGCTACTTTAGCTGCCGCCGTCGCCAGTGGCTCGTCGCACTCGCCTCCGCCCAACCGCGCCGCTTGCTGCTCCCGGTGAGCCACCCCGCACCCTCCTTCGCCTGGCCACGCCGGCTTCGCCCGACCGCGCCGCCCTCGCCTGCCGTCCGTCCCGTCCCACCATGCCTCCGCCCCCGCCTGAGGCCGCTACCACCTCATCCCCTACGCCCGCCCGCGCCGCCCTGCCGTTGCCTCGCCGACGCCACCGCCCCCTGTTCCGTTGCGGACCCTGGCCGCCATGCCTGCGACCGCCTCCGGCGCCTAGCGCCCAGCCATGCCCGTGCGGCTTCCGCCTGGGTCGGGTGCCCGCGAGCCCCTGCGCCCGTAGCCGCCCAGCGTCCGTTTAGCCCCTTGGGGCCTATGACATGTGGGGCCCAGCCCCAGAACGGAACGATAAAAAAATAAAAGTTAAATTAATTTTTTTAATAAATAAATAAAATATGGATTAATTAATTAATTAATTAATTAAAGAGTTAATTAACTTAATTAATTTTGATTAGTTAACCTAATTAACTAATTAACTTGATTAACTACTGTTAATTAACATAACAGTCAATGAGAGTAGGGACCCACTCGTCAATTTCACCAGTCAACGGTCAATGCTGACTAGACTGTTGACTTTGACTGGTCCCACCAGTCAGCCTCTGCCGACTGGGCAGTTGACCAAGTCAACCGGGCCTACTGGTCAGCCACACAAGCCCTTCTGTGGGTACACTTTTGTGTACCCATAGCAATTTAACATTTAGTTTTTGAATTAAAACAATTTAGAAAATTATTTAAAACTTTGAAAAATCATATAAAATAAACGTAGCTCAGATGAAAATACTTTCTACATGAAAGTTGCTCAGAATGACGAGACGAACCCGAATACGCAGCCCGTTCGTCCGCCACACATCCCTAACCTATCGAACTCGCAACTTTCCCCCTCCGGCTCCTCTGGCTGAAAACGCGAAACACCGGGAATACTTTCCTGGATGTTTTCCCCCTTCACCGGTACCACCTCGTACCGCATTAGGGCACACCTAGCATCATGCTTTGTCATGTCATGCATCATCATGCATTTGTTTGCATTATATTTAATGTTTCTTCCCCCTCTTCTCTCGCTAGACACCGAGACCGACTCCACTGCTACCCAATACGACTACGGTGTTGACGACCCCTCTCTCTTGCCAGAGCAACCAGGCAAGCCCCCCCTTTGATCACCAGATATCGCCTACTCTCCTCTATACTACTTGCATTAGAGTTGTGTAGTATGTTACTGCTTTCCGTTAATCCTATCCTGATGCATAGCCCGTCCTTGCTACTACCGTTGTTACCTTTACCTGCAATCCTAATGCTTAGTATAGGATGCTACTTTATCACAGTGGCCATACATTCTTGTCCGTCTGCCATGCTATACTATTGGGCCGTGATCACTCAGGAGGTGATCACGGGTATATACTATATACTTTATACATGATACATGTGATGACTAAAGTCGGGTTGGCTCGAGGAGTACCCGCGGTTGATTCACGAATTGGGGGCTGGAAGGACATACTTTCCCGACAGCCCTCTGTGTGGATCTTTGTGGTGAAGCGACAGGGCAAGTTGAGACCACCTAGGAGAGAGGTGGGCCTGGCCCTGGTCGGCATTCGTGGATACTTCAATTAACACGCTTAACGAGATCTTGGTATTTGATCTGAGTCTGGCTACTGGCCTATACGCACTAACCAACTACGCCGGAACAGTTATGGGCACTCGACGTCGTGGTATCAGCCGAAGCCTTCATGACATCAGCGACTGAGCGTCACGCGCTGGGTTGGACTGGAACGCCTGCTCTTGTATAAGGGAGGCTAGGTCTGCTCGCCGGCCGCGTTCGCAACGTGCAGGTGTGCAATGGGCGATGGGCCCAGACCCCTATGCCATAGGATTTAGATCGGCGTGCTGACCTCTCTGTTGTGCCTAGGTAGGGCTGCGATGTGTTGATCTTCCGAGGCCGGGCATGACCCAGAAAAGTGTGTCCGGACAAAGGGGATCGAGCATGTTGGGTTATGTGGTGCACCCCTGCAGGGAAGTTAATCTATTCGAATAGCCGTGATCTTCGGTAACAGGACGACTTGGAGTTGTACCTTGACCTTATGACAACTAGAACCGGATACTTAATAAAACACACCCTTCCAAGTGCCAGATACAACCAGTGATCGCTCTCTCATAGGGCGACGAGGGGAGGATCATCGGTTAAGATTATGCTACACGATGCTACTTGGTGAACTTACCATCTACTCTCTTCTCCTGCGGCAAGATGGAGGTTGCCAGAAGCGTAGTCTTCGACAGGACTAGCTATCCCCCTCTTATTCCGGCATTCTGCAGTTCAGTCCACATATGATACCCCTTTTGCCATTTGATACCAATGCATACATTTGTAGTGTAGATCCTTGCTTGCGAGTACTTTGGATGACTACTCAAGGTTGCTTTGCTCCCTCTTTCCCCCCTTTCTATACTTGATTGCTGCGACTAGATGTTGGAACCCAGGAGCCAGACGCCACTGTCGATGACGACTACTACTACTCGGGAGGTGCCTACTACTACGTGCAGCCTTCTGACGACGACCAGGAGTAGTTTAGGAGGATCTCAGGCAGGAGGCCTTCGCCTCTTTCGATCTGTATCCCAATTTGTGCTAGTCTTCTTAAGGCAAACTTGTTTAACTTATGTCTGTACTCAGATATTATTGCTTTCGCTGACTTGTCTATGACTGAGCTCTTGTATTCGAGCCCTCGAGGCCCTTGGCTTGTAATATGATGCTTGTATGACTTATTTTATTTGTAGAGTTGTGTTGTGATATCTTCCCGTGAGTCCCTGATCTTGATCGTACACGTCTGCGTGTATGATTAGTGTACTATTGAATCGGGGGCGTCACAAGTTGGTATCAGAGCCGACTGCCTGTAGGAATCCTCCTTTCACACTCCTTGGCCGAAGTCGAGTCTAGACATTACAAAAACTTTTACTAATATGGCTGTGTGCCTTACGGGCCCATGTCGCCATCTAGGTGGTATTAGGATCTTTTACTCATCGATCCTTACTCTGGGACTCTGAACTCTCTTCTACTTGGGTTAAACGATTTTACTAACTTTAACACTAGGATCTCGTGACCACGTTCACCCCAAAGTTGGATAAACCCTAGCTATTCTTTAGAGTAGTATATTGAATATTATCCACACTGTCAGTTGACTCCTTTGAAACATCTTTGTTTTCAGATGGAACCCACGAGACAGGTCGTGCGCCACATGACGGCCATTGGTGCCTCAGGATCACCTGCTGTGTTGGTTGAGATGATGACCTATCTGGGTTATCGCTGGCACCCTGAGTACACCGTCTATGAGGAGTACCAGGACTTCAACCAGGAGCAGTACCATGCCATCGTCCACCTCTACTCTCGGGAGTATGACTCCACTATCATGCTGCACACTGCTTATGGTGTTGGAGTGACTATCAACATGGTGTTCCACGATGCTGCTTATGCTGCTCTGACACGTCTTCGTGGAGAGTACCAGGAGTTGGACACCTCCCCCTTCAGGCACATTGCTATCGCATCCGATGTTGGTGCGGAGGGATACTACACTGCTTCCTACTCCACTGTCACCCGAGAGCCCTTCTACCATCATAACCTGGTTCTGCATGCTGATGGGCTGGATAGAGCTAACCGAGCTCTTCGCCACGAGTTGTACACCACCCGTCAGCACCTGTATCGTGCTCTGACGCTGTTGCACCCCTCTGTCTGATCTGGTGATCTGTCGTGTTCTGCGATCTACCCTTCCAGGACCGTGATGCCCCAGGGCATCGACTGGCCAGATGTGGGAGGCTACTCTCCCGCACTTGGTCCTCTCCTGCCACCTGCGCATCGGGTTCGGCACCAGAGTATCCACGGACCCCAGGCTACTCGCGTGGAGGTCTTCCCTTCGCGTCACTACCGGCTGTCAGGCTACACCTACCTCCACAGTTCCTCCTAGGACTGATGTAGGCTTGCTTGTTAGTGTTAGATGCCTTCGCCGTGAGCCTGCGTGCCGCCTATGATGTTCTTAGTCTGTGTACCGAACTCTATGCTTGATCACTTTTGTAAGATGTGCCAACTACTATGTAGTATCTATCGTGTTCCTTTCAATATGCATGTTTCATCATGAATGATTCTTGCCCTCGCAATTTCTCAATGCTGAACTACTCCTGTTATATATTAGCAGGATGGTTAGACCAGGTGGTCGTGGTCGTGGTGGCAACGCCCCACCACCGCCTGAGTACATGGCTGGTATGATCCAACAGCTTGAGATGAATCGCCAGTTCATGGAGAATATGATGGCTCAGTTTCCTCGCCCCAATATGAACCAGCAGCCAACCCCAGTAACTCTGCAGGATTTCATGCGCCTAAACCCAACTGTGTACTGCAGCTCAACTCAGCCTCTGGATGTTGATGACTAGCTCCGTGACATCACCTATGAGATGGAGTCTACTGATGTAGCCCCTGCCAGCTATGTCACCTTTGCTTCCTTCTTCTTGAAGGGACCCGCTGCTCAATGGTGGGACAACCACAGGCGTACTTTGCCAGGTGGAACAATCATCACCTGGCCAGACTTCCAAGCTGCTTTCCGTGCTTGCTTCATTCCTCAGGGTGTCATGGTCCGTAAGAAGCGTGAGTTCCGCAACCTCACCCAAGGCAACAAAACTGTTGAAGCTTATCAGTGGGAGTTTCTTGACTTGTCCCGCTATGCTGAAGAAGACATTGCAACTGATGCACGCAGACATGAGAAGTTCCGTGAGGGCCTTCAAGCTGACATCAAGCTCGCACTTCTAGTGCATGACTTTGCTGATTTCGCCACCCTGGTGAACAAGGCCATCAATGTAGAAACTGGTCTGCAGGAATACCAGAGCTCTCAAAGGCGCAACCGTGACACGAGCTCATCTTCGGGCCCGCCCTCGCAGAAGCGTAAGATATGGATTCTGGGTCAATAGGTTAGTCCCAAAAATAATATAAAAGTGTTTAATAAAGCCCATAAACATCCAAAACACATAATATAATAGCATGGAACAATAAAAAATTATAGATATGTCAGAGACGTATCAGCATCCCCAAGCTTAATGTGACGCCCCCGATTTGACCGTACACTAATCATAAACGCAAACGTGTACGATCAAGATCAGGGACTCATGGGAAGATATCACAACACAACTCTACAAATAAAATAAGTCATACAAGCATCATATTACAAGCCAGGGGCCTCGAGGGCTCGAATACAAGAGCTCGATCATAGACGAGTCAGCGAAAGAAACAATATCTGAGTACAGACATAAGTTAAACAAGTTTGCCTTAAGAAGGCTAGCACAAACTGGGATACAGATCGAAAGAGGCGCAGGCCTCCTGCCTGGGACTCTGGGACTCCTGGTCATCGTCAGCGGGCTGCACGTAGTAGTAGGAGTCGTCATCGGCGGTGGCGTCTGGCTCCTGGGATCCATCGTCTGGTCGCATCAATTGAGTATAGGAAGGGGAAAAAAGGGGGAGCAAAGCAACCGTGAGTACTCATCCAAAGTACATGGAAGCAAGGAGCTACACTACATATGTATGCATTGGTATCAAATGGAATAAGGGTATCATATGTGGACTGAGCTGCAGAATGCCGGAATAAGAGGGGGAAAGCTAGTCCTATCGAAGACTACGCTTCTGGCCATCTCCATCTTGCAGCATGTAGAAGAGAATAGAAGCTAAGTTCAGCAAGTAGCATCGTGTAGCATAATCCTAACCGATGATCCTCCCCTTGTCGCCCTGTGAGAGAGCGATCACCGATTGTATCTGGCACTTGGAAGGGTGTATTTTATTAAGTATCCAGTTCTAGTTGTCATAAGGTCAAGGTACAACTCCAAGTCATCCTGTTACCGAAGATCATGGCTATTCGAATAGATTAACTTCCCTGCAGGGGTGCACCACATTTCCCAACACGCTCGATCCCCTTTGTCCGGACACACTTTCCTGGGTCATGCCCGGCCTCGGAAGATCAACACGTCGCAGCCTACCTAGGCACAACAGACAGGTCAGCACGCCGGTCTAAATCCTATGGCGCAGGGGTCTGGGCCCATCGCCCATTGCACACATGCACGTTGCGAACGCGGCCGGCGAGCAGACCTATCCTCGCTTATACAAGAGTAGGCGTTCCAGTCCAACCCGGCGCGCGCCGCTCAGTCGCTGACGTCATGAAGGCTTCGGCTGATACCACGACGTCGAGTGCCCATAACTGTTCCGGCGTAGTTGGTTAGTGCGTATAGGCCAGTAGCCAGACTCAGATCAAATACCAAGATCTCGTTAAGCGTGTTAATTGAAGTATCCGCGAATGCCGACCAGGGCCAGGCCCACCTCTCTCCTAGGTGGTCTCAACCTGCCTTGTCGCTCTGCCACAAAGTAACAGTCAGGGGCCGTCGGGAACCCAGGCCCACCTCTACCGGGATGGAGCCACATGCCCCTTCAGCCCCCATCTCGAACAGTATCATAAGTAATGTAACAATATAAAGTATATATCATATGCCCGTGATCACCTCCCGAAGTGATCACGGCCCAGTAGTATAGCATGGCAGATGGACAAGAGTGTAGGGCCACTAATGGAACACTAGCATCCTATACTAAGCATTTAGGATTGCAGGTAAAGGTAACAACAGTAGTAGCAAGGACAGGCTATGCATCATGATAGGATAACGGAAAGGAGTAACATGCTACACTACTCTAATGCAAGCAGAAGAGAGAAGAATATACGATATCTGGTGATCAAAGGAGGGGCTTGCTTGGTTGCTCTGGCAAGAAGGAGGGGTCATCTTCAATGTAGTCGAACACACGGACATCGGCAACAGTCTCGGAGTCTACCGGAAAGAAGTAACAGAGGGGGAACACAATAAATAACAGAGCAATCAAATGTAACACAAAGCAAGATGCAGCAATATGTTGTGCTAGGGGTGACCTAACGTAGGGATAGGCGATACCGGCGAAGGGGGAAAATATCTGGAAAAGTATTCCCGGTGTTTGGCATTTTCGGACAGATGAAAGGAGGGCGACGGTTGCAGGTTCACTATGCTAGGGATGTGTGACGAACGAACGGACTGCGTATTCGGATTCTTCTCGTCATTCTGAGCAACTTTCATGTACAAAGCATTTTCATCCGAGTTACGAATTATTTTATATTAATTTTAATGGTTTTAAACATTTTCTAAAATTACTGGAATTTATTTAAGCCAAATTGACCAAGTCAATTTGACTGGTCAAAAGGAGAGTTGGTAGCCCACATGTCATAGGCTATACCTAAACTAATAAATAAAAACTAACTTAATCAAATGGGGCCCATATGTCATAGTATATCAACTAACCTAAGTAGCACTAATTAATCCCTAATCTAATTGAACAGGGCCGGCCACAGGCACAGAACCAGCCACATTGTGGCTGTGCATGCAGTAGTATTCGGTGGCGGCGGCGACAGAGATTAGCAGCAGGCAGCGAGCAGCACAAGCAATAGCAACAGCGCCAGCGACTAAGGGCAGTAGCTAAGCAGTGGCAAAGGCAGATGGCAGCAAGTGTGTGCGTGCAGCCGGGAGCAGCAGCCTGTGGCTGCGAGCAAGTGGGCAGGCGCGCGCATGTGCACGGGGCCGGTGCCGCAAGCAGAGTAGCACAGTAGCGGCGGCGCGGGAACGAGCGGGGGCGCAGCGGCGGGCCGCGTAGCAAGGGAACTGGAATATCATAAGCAGGGGGCGTGGGCACGTACTGAACTGAGCTTACAGGAAGCAACGGCCATGGCGGACGAGCACGAGACAACCCAATCGACGGCGGAATCGAACGGAAAAGCGGGGGATGAGGAGAGGCGTTCACAACGGAGGTCGTAGGCAAGCTCGACGAGGCCGGGGTGGACCGGAGTGACGGATCGACGGTGAGGTCGTGGCGGCCGAGCACGGAGAAGACGACGATGGCGTCGGCAACCAAGTGCCTCGGCTTGAGGCGACGCCCGTGACCGATTAAGTCGAGTGCGGTGGAGCTCCTAGACGCCCTCCCGCACGCCGGAGACGCCTGTGGCCATGACAATGATGACAGGGCAGCAGTCACTGTGGGATCTCATGAGCTTGATTCGGTCTAGAGAGGAAGGGGAACGATGGGGATCGAGGGGGGAAACGATCGAGACGGGGGCTAGGGTTCCGAAGGGGCGAGGGGATACTTGTAGGCGCCGGGGGGATGCGGGATGGTCGCCACGCATGACCACGGCCGGAGGATGGCCGCCACGGCCCCCGTCTCCTGTAGCGAGAGGAAGAGGACAAGTGAGGGTGGGCTGGGCCTATTTTTGCTAAATGGGCCACGGTTCAGTAGCTTAGGTCCCTTTTTCTTTTTACTACTATTTTTCCATTTTCTCATCTGTTTAATTATTTAGCCAATGTTTTGTGACACCCCAAAATTTTGGCCTTGTTTTAATGGAATAAAATTTTGCCAGGATTTAAAACTTTGAATTTTTGAGCTCCATTTTGATTTTGTTTAAATCATTTCCTTCCCTGTTATGATGAGTTTTTCCCAAATAGAAAACTTTTCAAAAATGTTGTTGGACTTGTTTAACCTCTCAAGAAAAACTTTCCTTTTATCAGTGTAACTAATTAAATAATTAGGTTGCTTGATCTTTATTTTCTTGAAAAGGGTTTTCTAGGTTAAATGGCCATATTTGAACTACAACCATTTGATAAATTCACTTAAAATTCCCACAAAAATTTGGAGATGTCATGTGATGTTTTTAAATCACTTTTATGCTAAAATATATTTCATTCATGAAATATTTTGAGCCCTACACTCAATTTTTCATCTCTGGTCCAGAGTGCTTTTTGCACTACAACCTATTTAAATATTTCTTTAAAACTTCTACAAAAATTAGGGGAGGTCAGTAGGAGCCTATTGTTTCACTTTGTGCAAAAACCTATTTATGTTCTTTGAAAAATTTGAGTGAATCAACCTCATCTTCATTCTGGACCAACTTGATGGTTTGTACAGCAACCATGTTTTTACTTGCTCTTTAACCCTTGATCATTTCTCCTACTTGTAGTCCCCCATGTTAAACCCTTAAGTCCAGGAGCATGCACCTTTTGGGTCATTTTTGGTTCATGAAATAATGTCATTTATTTCCTGTCCAGAATTGAAGTTTTGTAAAACTTGCACTAACAAGTTTCTGCTTTTGTCCAACTAACATCACCACTCTCTCTTTCTTCCACAAAGACACTGATCTGGAGATTTTGGCCACTCCAAGAAATGCCTAAGTGCCCTTGGCATTTTGTCAAACACCTTATGGGCATGAACAGTTTTGGCATGATTATAGATTTGTATGATGGACTTGTCCATCTGTCCAAACCATGTTGTCCAATAGCCTACTAATGGTCTCCAACCCAGACCTGTGGTTTTGCACTTGATCCCTAGCAGTTTTGGCTACCCTGGCATTTCATCAAACACCTTCTGTGCGTGCACTGGACGCGCCCAGAGCGCGCCAATTGCAGCCACGCGGCCGAGCCGACACGCTGGCCCCCTGGCTTTGGCCCACACGGCAGCACCTCGCCACGCACTCCCCTTCTCACCGCAACACGCCAAGCAGCCCCGCCGTGCCCGACAGGCCAAGCGCTAGCCGCCGCCGCCGCCCGACAGCCTCTGGCCATGTCGGTGCCGCCCAAGCCACTCCCACTCGCCACCTGCCCCTGTGAGCAGTGCGTGCTCATCCACAGCTTCGTCCCCTAGCGCTCGTCGCCGCCACGTTGCCCTGCAAGCTACAGAGAGGAGGTTCACCGGAGAGCTTATCCGGCCGCCGCGGAACCGACCTCCACCGCCTATTTAAGGAAGCCCCGAGCGTCTCCGAGCCCTCATGTAGCCTCACGCCGTCTCACTAGCGCCCCCATCGCCACCAATTAGAAGGGAGCAGGTCTTCTTCAACCTCTCCGGTCAGTTCGGCCACCGCCGCCTCCCGGCTCCGTTCGGCGCAACCAGAACTTCTCCCTCTCCAATCTCTTCACCAGAAGCCTTCTGTGCCTCCCCTGAACACTTCCCCCTACTCCATTTCGATCGAGAACCACCGCCGCCCCGAAACCACTTTTCCCCGAAGCTTTCCTCCGCCGAGGAGCTCGCCGCCGACAGCACACGCCGTCCCCACCGACCCAGCGACTACCAGCAGGATCGCCCTCGATCCGTGGATCCATCCCCGCCCTCCAGAGGCCGCGAGGAGCCGCCGCTCGCCGACGTTGGTCGCCGGAGTCCCGCCTCCGCTCGGGACAGAGGGAGAAGGAGGAGGGGCGGACTAGTCAAACCTGACTAGTGGGCCACCTAGGACCCACTGTCTGTGACACCCCGCGCCATCCACGTGTTTAAGTGAAGGCGTAAACTTCAGGAGTACGCCTCCTCTATACCGAAAGCGTATTTCTATCTGAATCGTTTTCTTTTCTGTTTTATTTTTAAATAACAGATTTGACCAAATCTTTGACTGGCTATAACTTTTTAAATATAAGTCCAAATGAAATGATTCTTTTTCCTACCTTCCTCAAATTTGATCTAGTTTATTTTAAGATTTATTTGAAAAATTTTCAAACAACTTTTTGGTTCTGTTTTTGAAATGTGTGTTAATTCAAATATATTTTTTTAAATAGGATTTTGGGGAGAGAGAAGAAGCTTTCAAAAGTTTTGGAGAGCACCTCACCCCTCCACAACATTGAAGGCAAGCATTCTGAACCCCGGCATAATATTTTTGGTGTGATCGTTGATACATTTATAACACCACCGCATTTCGAAGGACTTGTTATTTCATGTGATATGATCATATGCATGGGTGCATGTTGTTGATTTCCATGCTGTTGGAAATGGACTCACTTGTGATGATAATCACCCTCATGTGCCTTGCATGCATACCGGCAGGAACCCGGGAAAACCTCGGCCTAGGGTAGGCATGAGTTTGTCGCCGGTCTCCGTTGGGACGGTTAGGTCTGGTATGGCATGGTAAGGTGATATGAGTGGTGACTTTGTTGGATGAAATATATGCGTCATGCTAATCATGCAGGGAATACTTGAACCTCCTGAGTCGACCGTAGATCGAGTCTTGTTCCAGTAACCCCCATACTTGTTTCGTACTACCACTCGTCTCTACAGCAAGTAGAGTACGGTTCAGTAAGTTGTCAACCTCTTTCCAGCACACACCGTACAGAGAGGCCATGGTGGAAGATACCGGTTGTAGCTGGTAGGCAGGCCACCTGGTCCGGGGGCATGGGTGTTTCCGGTTGGGACCGAGAGGGGAGGCCACCCCTTAGAGCGCGCGATATAAATTTGATCCCATGCTACGCGAGGTTGTAGCCTCCCCACTTAGAGTTTGCTTAACAGGTGTCGTGGGTGATTCCAGACATGTGTGAGATAGGTTGGTGTGTGCAAGTTAGGTGTGTTTTCAACAAAAAGACTGTAGACGGAATTAGTCCCGATGGACTAAAGAGATCCGTTACTCGTGGGTAAAGAGTACACCCTCTGCAGAGAATAAACCTATTCGAATAGCCGTGTCCATGGTTAAGGATTACAGTCTGGGATGGGTCAGGTGTCGGTCTTAGTGTCGGTCTTCGGAGGTGAAACTGTTAACCAGAAAATGGAATTACTACTCGTGACTTGTGATATCTATGATGATTATTATTATTGTTGACTAACCCATGATATTATTGTTATTATCGAGTATCTCTGGGATGGTTCTACCTCCAGGGGTATTCATTATGATTGTTTCTTTTAAAGCCCTTATTGTGGCGTCGCTCAGACGCCCGACTGTGGCATTTTTTTAAAGCCCTTTATGTGGCGTCGCTCAGACGCCCGACTGTGGCATTTCTTTTAAAGCCCTTTATGTGCCGTCGCTCAGACGCCCGACTGTGGCATTTCTTTTAAAGCCCTTTATGTGGCGTCGCTCAGACGCCCGACTGTGGCATTTCTTTTAAAGCCCTTTATGTGGCGTCGCTCAGACGCCCGACTGTGGCGTTTCTTTTAAAGCCCTTTATGTGGTGTCGCTTAGATGCCCGACTGTGGCATTGCTTGTTATTTATTTCATAAATTTTAATACTGCTATGTATTGCATTTTTTTTATAAATAACCGCCTGCACGCATCAGTATTTTATTTACTATTTTTGACTGACGTCATGAGCATAAAAATATTTTTAGCACATCATGGTTATATTATACCTGTGTTCATAATGTTTGCGAGTACATTCAAAGTACTCACTGGCTTGTCCCTGGCTATTGTCTTGGCCAGATTTTGCTCGCACGGAGAGGAGCAACGCGATGCCAGCCCCGGAACCCACTCAATGGAGATAGCAGCCTCGCGAAGATAGGAATTAACATGGTTAGCTGTTCCCGTGGGAAATGGAGTCCCATAGACACAGATGTTTCACAACCCGCTTCCGCCATCAACCACTAGAAACCATTTGTTGTACTCACAGGCCAGAATGGCCTTGTACTACATATTTTGTATTTTGCTTGGAATTTCTGTATCAAGTTGGAGCCTCATCAGCTAACAGTAATCCTGGGGCTGATGAGCACTACGGTCTTTTCTGGAAATTTATTACCCGGAAAACCCAGTCGCGACAGACTTGGTATCAGAGCCAGGCTGACCATTGGCTAATCCTATCTTAGCCAGGTCAATAAACTAGGCAAACCAACCCACCAGACCTTAACCAAACCCCAACCAAGCTTCTCGTGCAAGATAGCCACACAGTGACCCAACACTTTTGGCACTCAGTGCCCAACCTATCAACCTAACCTGTCACTCATGCGCCAGTGACCGGCCCCTAAATAGTCCTTTCTCGCAAGCGTTCGAAGGAAGATTCCGTCCCCTTTTCCCTATAAAAAGGGGCGCGCTAACACCAAACCAGCACACACAGCCGCTACCCCAAACCGAGCCACAATGCCTGGACCTATAGTGCATAACGAAACCACAACAACCAACCTTGGAGGTTTTGTGACCATCCTCGCAAACCTCACCCGTCGTGCCTACGCGTTAGAGGAGCCACCAGAATATGTTGTGTATCAAGGACCCATGAGCGGTGAAGACCGCCAATTCTGGGCCACTGTGCACATTTACGGTAGGAGTCTAGCACCCGAGCGCCCCTACCGGTTCACCGGAAGAACAACATCCTTTGAGCCACAAGCCATCCAGCTAGCCGCTCGAGAGGCTATAGTTCATCTCAGGCACTTGTCGCCCAGAGTTAACTGTCGCTCGTTCCACTACTACCCCAGACGTGAAGGGTATGGCAGACCACCCCAAGTTGCCAATGGAGATCATGAGACGGACCCCGCATTATTGCACCTAGTGCGCTATGTAAGTGCACTCGAGGCACTGTTCGACCAGATCACTGTTGATCTGATCACAACTCGTGGAGAGCTGGTTCGTCGAGCCCCGGCGAGAGAAGAAAACGAGCCCAACACCGACAACCCAGTCGTGCTGTTTGGACAACCGATCGAGACCCCGAGATCTGCCCCAGCCATCGGCCAAGGTGCTGCGATAACCCCAGAAGTGCTTCATCGCATATTGGGAGCACACTCCAACGGGGTTGTGGCCAACAATCCCCGCAATGGTCATTCTCACTACCCCGACCCTGCAGTTCCTCCGCCATCTCCGACTAATCCCGGCAGAGAGACACGTGGAGAAGCCTCGACATCCACCAGGCACGCCCGTTTAGACATAAACGAGGTAGACTAAGCAGTATGAGTAGCACCAAGTTTCAATGTATCCTCGCTTTGTAATCACGCGACCGTGTATATTAACGCAGCCTGTCGTTGTGCCTCTGTCTTAATAGTAGCCTTGCATAATTGGTCAGCGCATAGCTGCATATTTTTCCGGGCACAACTACCAAAACCAACCCGACGACAACCACAGTAACGCGTCTTTTTATGAGATATGTGTATCTCTGACACTGACCCGACCTTTGGAGCTAAGCTGGCAAATTTTTACCTGTCACCACGGTAAAACGATCCGGCTCCATTGCTATATAAAGGCCACCTTGTGACCTTACCCAGCAACCCTCACTTTGTGCACAACACTCACGCTTTTTCCTGTCATGCCGAACCCCAGCATTCATCTGAGAACCCCAGATGCAACCCCAGGTAGCTTTGTCAAAATATTGTGGGATTTTACCCGCAGTACCATGGGTTCTACCCAGCCACCCCAGTACGAGCTGTTCAAATCGAGGATCACCCCATCCACCTCGGAATATTGGGCAGCAGTACACATTCCTCCTGTAGACCCCAACCAAGATCCAACGGAAGTTTCCTTCATGGGGAAATCTATGCCAACCCCACACTTGGCCATAGAAGCTGCTGCGAAAGAAGCGATTGCTCGTCTTCGATCCGCAGTACCCTATGCCCGCGAACGAGGATATCATTACTTTCCGAGTCGTGCAGCACCCGGAGAAGTTACATCTTTTCCCAGTGGACGTATTGAGAGAGACCCAGTTCTGGCCAACCTTATCCAGTACATAATTGCTCAAGAGCATTTAAACCAGCGAGTGATGGATTATCTCCAGAGCCTCGCAGATTTAAATCCTCAGATTGCCATCGGCAGACCACTGAGACCCGACATAGAGAGACGCATACATCGACTGGTCAATCCACTGCCTCCAATTGAAGAAGAATGTATCCCTTTACCAGAGACATTTTATCAGGACCCCGCCCAGTTACCACTTTCATTTTAGACGTCACTACTGTATTTGTTCTTTGCAGCATTTATTTATGTGTGTGACTTATGCGTAATACCCTGAGTTTGTACGACGAGTCAATTATTTGGCTTCTGCTAATGTGTGTAGTTTTTGTTGTGGTTTATGCTCCTTTAAATTAACTGTTTTCCCTCGCAAAACCCTGGAGTGAGATTTTCTTTTCCCTGAGTTGCTACATCTACACTTTCTCACGACTTGGATTATTTAATTTCACTCAGCACCACGAGCAGACTCACAACCATAATCATTCGGACACATACACTGTTTGCAAAACTTTGCAACGGTGTTACATCCAGCTAATCACCCCCTAACAATAGTTAGCACCCGGCACACCCCATCTACTCCTCATGATCACCACCACCGCGGAGAACCAACACCCGAGCCGCAGCATCGCGATACTCATTGAAGATTATCGCGCACAGGAGCACAGAGAGCCCCAGCAGCGTCGCCAGCCCTCCGCATATCAGGATCACAAACCAGTCCGGCATCGCCTCCGCCATTAGAGCCTCGGCCGAGCTTCTGTAAGCAGTAACGGAGAAAGAAGGAGGAGGAGAAGTGAGGCCAGGTGTGAGGAAGAAGAGAGAGGCACCCCGACCGTTTTTATAGCTCGAGCTCGGTGTACGGTGGGCGAAGTCCACCAACGCCGCTCGTCGCCGATCGCCGGTGTTCGGAGTCGAATCCGCGAGCAGTGCCGACAGCGCGCTGGCCCGCGAGGTGAGTGCACGCTGCACCGGCAGCTAGCACGCCGCGCACTACCACGGTACGGCCTAGATGCCCTACACACTAGGCGTCGCCGGTGGAGAAAGCGCGCGGGAGAGAGGAGGAAGAAAGGGCCAGAGGGAGAAGAAGAGGAGACTGACAGTGGACCCCGGGTCCACCTGTCGGCCAGAGAGAGCACTGTGCTCTCGGGTACAACCAGCGTATATCTAAATTTAGGAGTTATCCTAAATTTATATCCAGCGTAGAAATCACCCGTTTTTGTCCCGAACCGTAGACTTTTCCACGCAGCCCCAGTTTTTCACACTGTGGTTTTTCACCACTTATTGCCCTCTCACTGTAGCCACATCGTCATTGCGTAATTATTTTATTAACACCGCTTTTAGCAAATCTCGAGGGCGAGATTTTTTTTAAGGGGGTTAGTTTTGTGACACCCCAAAATTTTGGCCTTGTTTTAATGGAATAAAATTTTGCCAGGATTTAAAACTTTGAATTTTTGAGCTCCATTTTGATTTTGTTTAAATCATTTCCTTCCCTGTTATGATGAGTTTTTCCCAAAGAGAAAACTTTTCAAAAATGTTGTTGGACTTGTTTAACCTCTCAAGAAAAACTTTCCTTTTATCAGTGTAACTAATTAAATAATTAGGTTGCTTGATCTTTATTTTCTTGAAAAGGGTTTTCTAGGTTAAATGGCCATATTTGAACTACAACCATTTGATAAATTCACTTAAAATTCCCACAAAAATTTGGAGATGTCATGTGATGTTTTTAAATCACTTTTATGCTAAAATATATTTCATTCATGAAATATTTTGAGCCCTACACTCAATTTTTCATCTCTGGTCCAGAGTGCTTTTTGCACTACAACCTATTTAAATTTTTCTTTAAAACTTCTACAAAAATTAGGGGAGGTCAGTAGGAGCCTATTGTTTCACTTTGTGCAAAAACCTATTTATGTTCTTTGAAAAATTTGAGTGAATCAACCTCATCTTCATTCTGGACCAACTTGATGGTTTGTACAGCAACCATGTTTTTACTTGCTCTTTAACCCTTGATCATTTCTCCTACTTGTAGTCCCCCATGTTAAACCCTTAAGTCCAGGAGCATGCACCTTTTGGGTCATTTTTGGTTCATGAAATAATGTCATTTATTTCCTGTCCAGAATTGAAGTTTTGTAAAACTTGCACTAACAAGTTTCTGCTTTTGTCCAACTAACATCACCACTCTCTCTTTCTTCCACAGAGACACTGATCTGGAGATTTTGGCCACTCCAAGAAATGCCTAAGTGCCCTTGGCATTTTGTCAAACACCTTATGGGCATGAACAGTTTTGGCATGATTATAGATTTGTATGATGGACTTGTCCATCTGTCCAAACCATGTTGTCCAATAGCCTACTAATGGTCTCCAACCCAGACCTGTGGTTTTGCACTTGATCCCTAGCAGTTTTGGCTACCCTGGCATTTCATCAAACACCTTCTGTGCGTGCACTGGACGCGCCCAGAGCGCGCCAATTGCAGCCACGCGGCCGAGCCGACACGCTGGCCCCCTGGCTTTGGCCCACACGGCAGCACCTCGCCACGCACTCCCCTTCTCACCGCAACACGCCAAGCAGCCCCACCGTGCCCGACAGGCCAAGCGCTAGCCGCCGCCGCCGCCCGACAGCCTCTGGCCATGTCGGTGCCGCCCAAGCCACTCCCACTCGCCACCTGCCCCTGTGAGCAGTGCGTGCTCATCCACAGCTTCGTCCCCTAGCGCTCGTCGCCGCCACGTTGCCCTGCAAGCTACAGAGAGGAGGTTCACCGGAGAGCTTATCCGGCCGCCGCGGAACCGACCTCCACCGCCTATTTAAGGAAGCCCCGAGCGTCTCCGAGCCCTCAGGTAGCCTCACGCCGTCTCACTAGCGCCCCCATCGCCACCAATTGGAAGGGAGCAGGTCTTCTTCAACCTCTCCGGTCAGTTCGGCCACCGCCGCCTCCCGGCTCCGTTCGGCGCAACCAGAACTTCCCCCTCTCCAATCTCTTCACCAGAAGCCTTCTCTGCCTCCCCTGAACACTTCCCCCTACTCCATTTTGATCGAGAACCACCGCCGCCCCGAAACCACTTTTCCCCGAAGCTTTCCTCCGCCGAGGAGCTCGCCGCCGACAACACATGCCGTCCCCGCCGACCCAGCGACTACCAGCAGGATCGCCCTCGATCCGCGGATCCATCCCCGCCCTCCAGAGGCCGCGAGGAGCTACCGCTCGCCGACGTTGGTCGCCGGAGTCCCGCCTCCGCTCGGGACAGAGGGAGAAGGAGGAGGGGCGGACTAGTCAAACCTGACTAGTGGGCCACCTAGGACCCACTGTCAGTAACACCCCGCGCCATCCACGTGTTTAAGTGAAGGCGTAAACTTCAGGAGTACGCCTCCTCTATACCGAAAGCGTATTTCTATCTGAATCGTTTTCTTTTCTGTTTTATTTTTAAATAACAGATTTGACCAAATCTTTGACTGGCTATAACTTTTTAAATATAAGTCCAAATGAAATGTTTCTTTTTCCTACCTTCCTCAAATTTGATCTAGTTTATTTTAAGATTTGTTTGAAAATTTTTCAAACAACTTTTTGGTTCTGTTTTTGAAATGTGTGTTAATTCAAATATATTTTTTTAAATAGGATTTTGGGGAGAGAGAAGAAGCTTTCAAAAGTTTTGGAGAGCACCTCACCCCTCCACAACATTGAAGGCAAGCATTCTGAACCCCGGCATAATATTTTTGGTGTGATCGTTGATACATTTATAACACCACCGCATTTCGAAGGACTTGTTATTTCATGTGATATGATCATATGCATGGGTGCATGTTGTTGATTTCCATGCTGTTGGAAATGGACTCACTTGTGATGATAATCACCCTCATGTGCCTTGCATGCATACCGGCAGGAACCCAGGAAAACCTCGGCCTAGGGTAGGCATGAGTTTGTCGCCGGTCTCCGTTGGGACGGTTAGGTCTGGTATGGCATGGTAAGGTGATATGAGCGGTGACTTTGTTGGATGAAATATATGCGTCATGCTAATCATGCAGGGAATACTTGAACCTCCTGAGTCGACCGTAGATCGAGTCTTGTTCCAGTAACCCCCATACTTGTTTCGTACTACCACTCGTCTCTACAGCAAGTAGAGTACGGTTCAGTAAGTTGTCAACCTCTTTCCAGCACACACCGTACAGAGAGGCCATGGTGGAAGATACCGGTTGTAGCTGGTAGGCAGGCCACCTGGTCCGGGGGCATGGGTGTTTCCGGTTGGGACCCAGAGGGGAGGCCACCCCTTAGAGCGCGCGATATAAATTTGATCCCATGCTACGCGAGGTTGTAGCCTCCCCACTTAGAGTTTGCTTAACAGGTGTCGTGGGTGATTCCAGACACGTGTGAGATAGGCTGGTGTGTGCAAGTTAGGTGTGTTTTCAACAAAAAGACCATAGACGGAATTAGTCCTGATGGACTAAAGAGATCCGTTACTCGTGGGTAAAGAGTACACCCTCTGCAGAGAATAAACCTACTCGAATAGCCGTGTCCATGGTTAAGGATTACAGTCTGGGATGGGTCAGGTGTCGGTCTTAGTGTCGGTCTTCGGAGGTGAAACTATTAACCAGAAAATGGAATTACTACTCGTGACTTGTGATATCTATGATGATTATTATTATTGTTGACTAACCCATGATATTATTGTTATTATCGAGTATCTCTGGGATGGTTCTACCTCCAGGGATATTCATTATGATTGTTTCTTTTAAAGCCCTTATTGTGGCATCGCTCAGACGCCCGACTGTGGCATTTTTTAAAGCCCTTTATGTGGCGTCGCTCAGACGCCCGACTGTGGCATTTCTTTTAAAGCCCTTTATGTGCCGTCGCTCAGACGCCCGACTGTGGCATTTCTTTTAAAGCCCTTTATGTGGCATCGCTCAGACGCCCGACTGTGGCATTTCTTTTAAAGCCCTTTATGTGGCGTCGCTCAGACGCCCGACTGTAGCATTTCTTTTAAAGCCCTTTATGTGGTGTCGCTCAGACGCCCGACTGTGGCATTGCTTGTTATTTATTTCATAAATTTTAATACTGCTATGTATTGCATTTTTTTATAAATAACCGCCTGCACGCATCAGTATTTTATTTACTATTTTTGACTGACGTCATGAGCATAAAAATATTTTTAGCACATCATGGTTATATTATACCTGTGTTCATAATGTTTGCGAGTACATTCAAAGTACTCACTGGTTTGTCCCTGGCTATTGTCTTGGCTAGATTTTGCTCGCACGGAGAGGAGCGACGCGATGCCAGCCCCGGAACCCACTCAATGGAGATAGCAGCCTCGCGAAGATAGGAATTAACATGGTCAGCTGTTCCCGTGGGAAATGGAGTCCCATAGACACAGATGTTTCACAACCCGCTTCCGCCATCAACCACTAGAAACCATTTGTTGTACTCACAGGCCAGAATGGCCTTGTACTACATATTTTGTATTTTGCTTGGAATTTCTGTATCAAGTTGGAGCCTCATCAGCTAACAGTAATCCTGGGGCTGATGAGCACGACGGTCTTTTCTGGAAATTTATTACCCGGAAAACCCGGTCGCGACAGACTTGGTATCAGAGCCAGGCTGACCATTGGCTAATCCTATCTTAGCCAGGTCAATAAACTAGGCAAACCAACCCACCAGACCTTAACCAAACCCCAGCCAAGCTTCTCGTGCAAGATAGCCACACAGTGACCCAACACTTTTGGCAGTCGGTGCCCAACCTATCAACCTAACCTGTCACTCATGCGCCAGTGACCGGCCCCTAAATAGTCCTTTCTCGCAAGCGTTCGAAGGAAGATTCCATCCCCTTTTCCCTATAAAAAGGGGCGCGCTAACACCAAACCAGCACACACAGCCGCTACCCCAAACCGAGCCACAATGCCTGGACCTATAGTGCACAACAAAACCACAGCAACCAACCTTGGAGGTTTTGTGACCATCCTCGCAAACCTCACCCGTCGTGCCTACGCGTTAGAGGAGCCACCAGAATATGTTGTGTATCAAGGACCCATGAGCGGTGAAGACCGCCAATTCTGGGTCACTGTGCACATTTACGGTAGGAGTCTAGCACCCGAGCGCCCCTACCGGTTCACCGGAAGAACAACATCCTTTGAGCCACAAGCCATCCAGCTAGCCGCTCGAGAGGCTATAGTTCATCTCAGGCACTTGTCGCCCAGAGTTAACTGTCGCTCGTTCCACTACTACCCCAGACGTGAAGGGTATGGTAGACCACCCCAAGTTGCCAATGGAGATCACGAGACGGACCCCTCATTATTGCACCTAGTGCACTATGTAAGTGCACTAGAGGCACTGTTCGACCAGATCACTGTTGATCTGATCGCAGCTCGTGGAGAGCTGGTTCGTCGAGCCCCGGCGAGAGAAGAAAACGAGCCCAACACCGACAACCCAGTCGTGCTGTTTGGACAACCGATCGAGACCCCGAGATCTGCCCCAGCCATCGGCCAAGGTGCTGCGATAACCCCAGAAGTGCTTCGTCGCATATTGGGAGCACACTCCAACGGGGTTGTGCCCAACAATCCCCGCAATGGTCATTCTCACTACCCCGACCCTGCAGTTCCTCCGCCATCTCCGACTAATCCCGGCAGAGAGACACGTGGAGAAGCCTCGACATCCACCAGGCACGCCCGTTTAGACATAAACGAGGTAGACTAAGCAGTATGAGTAGCACCAAGTTTCAATGTATCCTCGCTTTGTAATCACGCGACCGTGTATATTAACGCAGCCTGTCGTTGTGCCTCTGTCTTAATAGTAGCCTTGCATAATTGGTCAGCGCATAGCTGCATATTTTTCCGGGCACAACTACCAAAACCAACCCGACGACAACCACAGTAACGCGTCTTTTTATGAGATATGTGTATCTCTGACACTGACCCGACCTTTGGAGCTAAGCTGGCAAATTTTTACCTTTCACCACGCTAAAACGATCCGGCTCCATTGCTATATAAAGGCCACCTTGTGACCTTACCCAGCAACCCTCACTTTGTGCACAACACTCACGCTTTTTCCTGTCATGCCGAACCCCAGCATTCATCTGAGAACCCCAGATGCAACCCCAGGTAGCTTTGTCAAAATATTGTGGGGTTTTACCCGCAGTACCATGGGTTCTACCCAGCCACCCCAGTACGAGCTGTTCAAATCGAGGATCACCCCATCCACCTCGGAATATTGGGCAGCAGTACACATTCCTCCTGTAGACCCCAACCAAGATCCAACGGAAGTTTCCTTCATCGGGAAATCTATGCCAACCCCACACTTGGCCATAGAAGCTGCTGTGAAAGAAGCGATTGCTCGTCTTCGATCTGCAGTACCCTATGCCCACGAACGAGGATATCATTACTTTCCGAGTCGTGCAGCACCCGGAGAAGTTACATCTTTTCCCGGTGGACATATTGAGAGAGACCCAGTTCTGGCCAACCTTATCCAGTACATAATTGCTCAAGAGCATTTAAACCAGCGAGTGATGGATTATCTCCAGAGCCTCGCAGATTTAAATCCTCAGATTGCCATCGGCAGACCACTGAGACCCGACACGGAGAGACGCATACATCGACTGGTCAATCCACTGCCTCCAATTGAAGAAGAATGTATCCCTTTACCAGAGACATTTTATCAGGACCCCGCCCAGTTACCATTTTCATTTTAGACGTCACTACTGTATTTGTTCTTTGCAGCATTTATTTATGTGTGTGACTTATGCGTAATACCCTGAGTTTGTACGACGAGTCAATTCTTTGGCTTCTGCTAATGTGTGTAGTTTTTGTTGTGGTTTATGCTCCTTTAAATTAACTGTTTTCCCTCGCAAACCCCTGGAGTGAGATTTTCTTTTCCCTGAGTTGCTACATCTACACTTTCTCACAACGTGGATTATTTAATTTCACTCAGCACCACGAGCAGACTCACAACCATAATCATTCGGACACATACACTGTTTGCAAAACTTTGCAACGGTGTTACATCCAGCTAATCACCCCCCTAACAACAGTTAGCACCCGGCACACCCCATCTACTCCTCATGATCACCACCACCGCGGAGAACCAACACCCGAGCCGCAGCATCGCAATACTCGTCGAAGATTATCGCGCACAGGAGCACAGAGAGCCCCAGCAGCGTCGCCAGCCCTCCGCATATCAGGATCACAAACCAGTCCGGCATCGCCTCCGCCATTAGAGCCTCGGCCGAGCTTCTGTAAGCAGTAACGGAGAAAGAAGGAGGAGGAGAAGTGAGGCCAGGTGTGAGGAAGAAGAGAGAGGCACCTCGGCCGTTTTTATAGCTCGAGCTCGGTGTACGGTGGGCGAAGTCCACCAACGTCGCTCGTCGCCGATCGCCGGTGTTCGGAGTCGAATCCGCGAGCAGTGCCGACAGCGCGCTGGCCCGCGAGGTGAGTGCACGCTGCACCGGCAGCTAGCACGCCGCGCACTACCACGGTACGGCCTAGATGCCCTACACACTAGGTGTCGCCGGTGGAGAAAGCGCGCGGGAGAGAGGAGGAAGAAAGGGCCAGAGGGAGAAGAAGAGGAGACTGACAGTGGACCCCGGGTCCACCTGTCGGCCAGAGAGAGCACTGTGCTCTCGGGTACAACCAGCGTATATCTAAATTTAGGAGTTACCCTAAATTTATATCCAGCGTAGAAATCACCCGTTTTTGTCCCGAACCGTAGACTTTTCCACGCAGCCCCAGTTTTTCACACTGTGGTTTTTCACCACTTATTGCCCTCTCACTGTAGCCACATCGTCATTGCGTAATTATTTTCTTAACACCGCTTTTAGCAAATCTCGAGGGCGAGATTTTTTTTTAAGGGGGTTAGTTTTGTGACACCCCAAAATTTTGGCCTTGTTTTAATGGAATAAAATTTTGCCAGGATTTAAAACTTTGAATTTTTGAGCTCCATTTTGATTTTGTTTAAATCATTTCCTTCCCTGTTATGATGAGTTTTTCCCAAAGAGAAAACTTTTCAAAAATGTTGTTGGACTTGTTTAACCTCTCAAGAAAAACTTTCCTTTTATCAGTGTAACTAATTAAATAATTAGGTTGCTTGATCTTTATTTTCTTGAAAAGGGTTTTCTAGGTTAAATGGCCATATTTGAACTACAACCATTTGATAAATTCACTTAAAATTCCCACAAAAATTTGGAGATGTCATGTGATGTTTTTAAATCACTTTTATGCTAAAATATATTTCATTCATGAAATATTTTGAGCCCTACACTCAATTTTTCATCTCTGGTCCAGAGTGCTTTTTGCACTACAACATATTTAAATATTTCTTTAAAACTTCTACAAAAATTAGGGGAGGTCAGTAGGAGCCTATTGTTTCACTTTGTGCAAAAACCTATTTATGTTCTTTGAAAAATTTGAGTGAATCAACCTCATCTTCATTCTGGACCAACTTGATGGTTTGTACAGCAACCATGTTTTTACTTGCTCTTTAACCCTTGATCATTTCTCCTACTTGTAGTCCCCCATGTTAAACCCTTAAGTACAGGAGCATGCACCTTTTGGGTCATTTTTGGTTCATGAAATAAGGTCATTTATTTCCTGTCCAGAATTGAAGTTTTGTAAAACTTGCACTAACAAGTTTCTGCTTTTGTCCAACTAACATCACCACTCTCTCTTTCTTCCACAGAGACACTGATCTGGAGATTTTGGCCACTCCAAGAAATGCCTAAGTGCCCTTGGCATTTTGTCAAACACCTTATGGGCATGAACAGTTTTGGCATGATTATAGATTTGTATGATGGACTTGTCCATCTGTCCAAACCATGTTGTCCAATAGCCTACTAATGGTCTCCAACCCAGACCTGTGGTTTTGCACTTGATCCCTAGCAGTTTTGGCTACCCTGGCATTTCATCAAACACCTTCTGTGCATGCATTGGACGCGCCCAGAGCGCGCCAATTGCAGCCACGCGGCCGAGCCGACACGCTGGCCCCCTGGCTTTGGCCCACACGGCAGCACCTCGCCACGCACTCCCCTTCTCACCGCAACACGCCAAGCAGCCCCGCCGTGCCCGACAGGCCAAGCGCTAGCCGCCGCCGCCGCCCGACAGCCTCTGGCCATGTCGGTGCCGCCCAAGCCACTCCCACTCGCCACCTGCCCCTGTGAGCAGTGCGTGCTCATCCACAGCTTCGTCCCCTAGCGCTCGTCGCCGCCACGTTGCCCTGCAAGCTACAGAGAGGAGGTTCACCGGAGAGCTTATCCGGCCGCCACGGAACCGACCTCCACCGCCTATTTAAGGAAGCCCTGAGCGTCTCCGAGCCCTCAGGTAGCCTCACGCCGTCTCACTAGCGCCCCCATCGCCACCAATTGGAAGGGAGCAGGTCTTCTTCAACCTCTCCGGTCAGTTCGGCCAGCGCCGCCTCCCTGCTCCGTTCGGCGCAACCAGAACTTCCCCCTCTCCAATCTCTTCACCAGAAGCCTTCTCTGCCTCCCCTGAACACTTCCCCCTACTCCATTTCGATCGAGAACCACCTCCGCCCCGAAACCACTTTTCCCCGAAGCTTTCCTCCGCCGAGGAGCTCGCCGCCGACAGCACACGCCGTCCCCGCCGACCCAGCGACTACCAGCAGGATCGCCCTCGATCCGCGGATCCATCACCGCCCTCCAGAGGCCGCGAGGAGCCGCCGCTCTCCGACGTTGGTCGCCGGAGTCCCGCCTCCGCTCGGGACAAAGGGAGAAGGAGGAGGGGCGGACTAGTCAAACCTGACTAGTGGGCCACCTAGGACCCACTGTCAGTGACACCCCGCGCCATCCACGTGTTTAAGTGAAGGCGTAAACTTCAGGAGTACGCCTCCTCTATACCGAAAGCGTATTTCTATCTGAATCGTTTTCTTTTCTGTTTTATTTTTAAATAACAGATTTGACCAAATCTTTGACTGGCTATAACTTTTTAAATATAAGTCCAAATGAAATGATTCTTTTTCCTACCTTCCTCAAATTTGATCTAGTTTATTTTAAGATTTATTTGAAAAATTTTCAAACAAATTTTTGGTTCTGTTTTTGAAATGTGTGTTAATTCAAATATATTTTTTTAAATAGGATTTTGGGGAGAGAGAAGAAGCTTTCAAAAGTTTTGGAGAGCACCTCACCCCTCCACAACATTGAAGGCAAGCATTCTGAACCCCGGCATAATATTTTTGGTGTGATCGTTGATACATTTATAACACCACCGCATTTCGAAGGACTTGTTATTTCATGTGATATGATCATATGCATGGGTGCATGTTGTTGATTTCCATGCTGTTGGAAATGGACTCACTTGTGATGATAATCACCCTCATGTGCCTTGCATGCATACCGGCAGGAACCCGGGAAAACCTCGGCCTTGGGTAGGCATGAGTTTGTCGCCGGTCTCCGTTGGGACGGTTAGGTCTGGTATGGCATGGTAAGGTGATATGAGCGGTGACTTTGTTGGATGAAATATATGCATCATGCTAATCATGCAGGGAATACTTGAACCTCCTGAGTCGACCGTAGATCGAGTCTTGTTCCAGTAACCCCCATACTTGTTTCGTACTACCACTCGTCTCTACAGCAAGTAGAGTACGGTTCAGTAAGTTGTCAACCTCTTTCCAGCACACACCGTACAGAGAGGCCATGGTGGAAGATACCGGTTGTAGCTGGTAGGCAGGCCACCTGGTCCGGGAGCATGGGTGTTTCCGGTTGGGACCGAGAGGGGAGGCCACCCCTTAGAGCGCGCGATATAAATTTGATCCCATGCTACGCGAGGTTGTAGCCTCCCCACTTAGATTTTGCTTAACAGGTGTCGTGGGTGATTCCAGACACGTGTGAGATAGGCTGGTGTGTTTTCAACAAAAAGACCGTAGACGGAATTAGTCCCGATGGACTAAAGAGATCCGTTACTCGTGGGTAAAGAGTACACCCTCTGCAGAGAATAAACCTATTTGAATAGCTGTGTCCATGGTTAAGGATTACAGTCTGGGATGGGTCAGGTGTCGGTCTTAGTGTCGGTCTTCGGAGGTGAAACTGTTAACCAGAAAATGGAATTACTACTCGTGACTTGTGATATCTATGATGATTATTATTATTGTTGACTAACCCATGATATTATTGTTATTATCGAGTATCTCTGGGATGGTTCTACCTCCAGGGGTATTCATTATGATTGTTTCTTTTAAAGCCCTTATTGTGGCGTCGCTCAGACGCCCGACTGTGGCATTTTTTTAAAGCCCTTTATGTGGCGTCGCTCAGACGCCCGACTGTGGCATTTCTTTTAAAGCCCTTTATGTGGCGTCGCTCAGACGCCCGACTGTGGCATTTCTTTTAAAGCCCTTTATGTGGCGTCGCTCAGACGCCCGACTGTGGCATTTCTTTTAAAGCCCTTTATGTGGTGTCGCTCAGACGCCCGACTGTGGCATTGCTTGTTATTTATTTCATAAATTTTAATACTGCTATGTATTGCATTTTTTTATAAATAACCACCTGCACGCATCAGTATTTTATTTACTATTTTTGACTGACGTCATGAGCATAAAAATATTTTTAGCACATCATGGTTATATTATACCTGTGTTCATAATGTTTGCGAGTACATTCAAAGTACTCACTGGCTTGTCCCTGGCTATTGTCTTGGCCAGATTTTGCTCGCACGGAGAGGAACGACGCGATGCCAGCCCCGGAACCCACTCAATGAAGATAGCAGCCTCGCGAAGATAGGCATTAACATGGTCAGCTGTTCCCGTGGGAAATGGAGTCCCATAGACACAGATGTTTCACAACCCGCTTCCGCCATCAACCACTAGAAACCATTTGTTGTACTCACAGGCCAGAATGGCCTTGTACTACATATTTTGTATTTTGCTTGGAATTTCTGTATCAAGTTGGAGCCTCATCAGCTAACAGTAATCCTGGGGCTGATGAGCACGACGGTCTTTTCTGGAAATTTATTACCCGGAAAACCCGGTCGCGACAGACTTGGTATCAGAGCCAGGCTGACCATTGGCTAATCCTATCTTAGCCAGGTCAATAAACTAGGCAAACCAACCCACCAGACCTTAACCAAACCCCAGCCAAGCTTCTCGTGCAAGATAGCCACACAATGACCCAACACTTTTGGCAGTCGGTGCCCAACCTATCAACCTAACCTGTCACTCATGCGCCAGTGACCGGCCCCTAAATAGTCCTTTCTCGCAAGCGTTCGAAGGAAGATTCCGTCCCCTTTTCCCTATAAAAAGGGGCGCGCTAACACCAAACCAGCACACACAGCCGCTACCCCAAACCGAGCCACAATGCCTGGACCTATAGTGCACAACGAAACCACAGCAACCAACCTTGGAGGTTTTGTGACCATCCTCGCAAACCTCACCCGTCGTGCCTACGTATTAGAGGAGCCACCAGAATATGTTGTGTATCAAGGACCCATGAGCGGTGAAGACCGCCAATTCTGGGCCACTGTGCACATTTATGGTAGGAGTCTAGCACCCGAGCGCCCCTACCGGTTCACCGGAAGAACAACATCCTTTGAGCCACAAGCCATCCAGCTAGCCGCTCGAGAGGCTATAGTTCATCTCAGGCACTTGTCGCCCAGAGTTAACTGTCGCTCGTTCCACTACTACCCCAGACGTGAAGGGTATGGTAGACCACCCCAAGTTGCCAATGGAGATCACGAGACGGACCCCGCATTATTGCACCTAGTGCGCTATGTAAGTGCACTAGAGGCACTGTTCGACCAGATCACTGTTGATCTGATCGCAGCTCGTGGAGAGCTGGTTCGTCGAGCCCCGGCGAGAGAAGAAAACGAGCCCAACACCGACAACCCAGTCGTGCTGTTTGGACAACCGATCGAGACCCCGAGATCTGCCCCAGCCATCGGCCAAGGTGCTGCGATAACCCCAGAAGTGCTTCGTCGCATATTGGGAGCACACTCCAACGGGGTTGTGGCCAACAATCCCCGCAATGGTCATTCTCACTACCTCGACCCTGCAGTTCCTCCGCCATCTCCGACTAATCCCGGCAGAGAGACACGTGGAGAAGCCTCGACATCCACCAGGCACGCCCGTTTAGACATAAACGAGGTAGACTAAGCAGTATGAGTAGCACCAAGTTTCAATGTATCCTCGCTTTGTAATCACGCGACCGTGTATATTAACGCAGCCTGTCGTTGTGCCTCTATCTTAATAGTAGCCTTGCATAATTGGTCAGCGCATAGCTGCATATTTTTCCGGGCACAACTACCAAAACCAACCCGACGACAACCACAGTAACGCGTCTTTTTATGAGATATGTGTATCTCTGACACTGACCCGACCTTTGGAGCTAAGCTGGCAAATTTTTACCTTTCACCACGGTAAAACGATCCGGCTCCATTGCTATATAAAGGCCACCTTGTGACATTACCCAGCAACCCTCACTTTGTGCACAACACTCACGCTTTTTCCTGTCATGCCGAACCCCAGCATTCATCTGAGAACCCCAGATGCAACCCTAGGTAGCTTTGTCAAAATATTGTGGGATTTTACCCGCAGTGCCATGGGTTCTACCCAGCCACCCCAGTACGAGCTGTTCAAATCGAGGATCACCCCATCCACCTCGGAATATTGGGCAGCAGTACACATTCCTCCTGTAGACCCCAACCAAGATCCAACGGAAGTTTCCTTCATGGGGAAATCTATGCCAACCCCACACTTGGCCATAGAAGCTGCTGCGAAAGAAGCGATTGCTCGTCTTCGATCCGCAGTACCCTATGCCCGCGAACGAGGATATCATTACTTTCCGAGTCGTGCAGCACCCGGAGAAGTTACATCTTTTCCCGGTGGACGTATTGAGAGAGACCCAGTTCTGGCCAACCTTATCCAGTACATAATTGCTCAAGAGCATTTAAACCAGCGAGTGATGGATTATCTCCAGAGCCTCGCAGATTTAAATCCTCAGATTGCCATCGGCAGACCACTGAGACCCGACACGGAGAGACGCATACATCGACTGGTTAATCCACTGCCTCCAATTGAAGAAGAATGTATCCCTTTACCAGAGACATTTTATCAGGACCCCGCGCAGTTACCATTTTCATTTTAGACGTCACTACTGTATTTGTTCTTTGCAGCATTTATTTATGTGTGTGACTTATGCGTAATACCCTGAGTTTGTACGACGAGTCAATTATTTGGCTTCTGCTAATGTGTGTAGTTTTTGTTGTGGTTTATGCTCCTTTAAATTAACTGTTTTCCCTCGCAAAACCCTGGAGTGAGATTTTCTTTTCCCTGAGTTGCTACATCTACACTTTCTCACGACGTGGATTATTTAATTTCACTCAGCACCACGAGCAGACTCACAACCATAATCATTCGGACACATACACTGTTTGCAAAACTTTGCAACGGTGTTACATCCAGCTAATCACCCCCCTAACAACAGTTAGCACCCGGCACACCCCATCTACTCCTCATGATCACCACCACCGCGGAGAACCAACACCCGAGCCGCAGCATCGCAATACTCGTCGAAGATTATCGCGCACAGGAGCACAGAGAGCCCCAGCAGCGTCGCCAGCCCTCCGCATATCAGGATCACAAACCAGTCCGGCATCGCCTCCGCCATTAGAGCCTCGACCGAGCTTCTGTAAGCAGTAATGGAGAAAGAAGGAGGAGGAGAAGTGAGGCCAGGTGTGAGGAAGAAGAGAGAGGCACCCCGGCCGTTTTTATAGCTCGAGCTCGGTGTACGGTGGGCGAAGTCCACCAACGCCGCTCGTCGCCGATCGCCGGTGTTCGGAGTCGAATCCGCGAGCAGTGCCGACAGCGCGCTGGCCCGCGAGGTGAGTGCACGCTACACCGGCAGCTAGCACGCCGCGCACTACCACGGTACGGCCTAGATGCCCTACACACTAGGCGTCGCCGGTGGAGAAAGCGCGCGGGAGAGAGGAGGAAGAAAGGGCCAGAGGGAGAAGAAGAGGAGACTGACAGTGGACCCCGGGTCCACCTGTCGGCCAGAGAGAGCACTGTGCTCTCGGGTACAACCAGCGTATATCTAAATTTAGGAGTTATCCTAAATTTATATCCAGCATAGAAATCACCCGTTTTTGTCCCGAACCGTAGACTTTTCCACGCAGCCCCAGTTTTTCACACTGTGGTTTTTCACCACTTATTGCCCTCTCACTGTAGCCACATCGTCATTGCGTAATTATTTTCTTAACACCGCTTTTAGCAAATCTCGAGGGTGAGATTTTTTTAAGGGGGTTAGTTTTGTGACACCCCAAAATTTTGGCCTTGTTTTAATGGAATAAAATTTTGCCAGGATTTAAAACTTTGAATTTTTGAGCTCCATTTTGATTTTGTTTAAATCATTTCCTTCCCTGTTATGATGAGTTTTTCCCAAAGAGAAAACTTTTCAAAAATGTTGTTGGACTTGTTTAACCTCTCAAGAAAAACTTTCCTTTTATCAGTGTAACTAATTAAATAATTAGGTTGCTTGATCTTTATTTTCTTGAAAAGGGTTTTCTAGGTTAAATGGCCATATTTGAACTACAACCATTTGATAAATTCACTTAAAATTCCCACAAAAATTTGGAGATGTCATGTGATGTTTTTAAATCACTTTTATGCTAAAATATATTTCATTCATGAAATATTTTGAGCCCTACACTCAATTTTTCATCTCTGGTCCAGAGTGCTTTTTACACTACAACCTATTTAAATATTTCTTTAAAACTTCTACAAAAATTAGGGGAGGTCAGTAGGAGCCTATTGTTTCACTTTGTGCAAAAACCTATTTATGTTCTTTGAAAAATTTGAGTGAATCAACCTCATCTTCATTCTGGACCAACTTGATGGTTTGTACAGCAACCATGTTTTTACTTGCTCTTTAACCCTTGATCATTTCTCCTACTTGTAGTCCCCCATGTTAAACCCTTAAGTCCAGGAGCATGCACCTTTTGGGTCATTTTTGGTTCATGAAATAATGTCATTTATTTCCTGTCCAGAATTGAAGTTTTGTAAAACTTGCACTAACAAGTTTCTGCTTTTGTCCAACTAACATCACCACTCTCTCTTTCTTCCACAGAGACACTAATCTGGAGATTTTGGCCACTCCAAGAAATGCCTAAGTGCCCTTGGCATTTTGTCAAACACCTTATGGGCATGAACAGTTTTGGCATGATTATAGATTTGTATGATGGACTTGTCCATCTGTCCAAACCATGTTGTCCAATAGCCTACTAATGGTCTCCAACCCAGACCTGTGGTTTTGCACTTGATCCGTAGCAGTTTTGGCTACCCTGGCATTTCATCAAACACCTTCTGTGCGTGCACTGGACGCGCCCAGAGCGCGCCAATTGCAGCCACGCGGCCGAGCCGACACGCTGGCCCCCTGGCTTTGGCCCACACGGCAGCACCTCGCCACGCACTCCCCTTCTCACCGCAACACGCCAAGCAGCCCCGCCGTGCCCGACAGGCCAAGCGCTAGCCGCCGCCGCCGCCCGACAGCCTCTGGCCATGTCGGTGCCGCCCAAGCCACTCCCACTCGCCACCTGCCCTTGTGAGCAGTGCGTGCTCATCCACAGCTTCGTCCCCCAGCGCTCGTCGCCGCCACGTTGCCCTGCAAGCTACAGAGAGGAGGTTCGCCGGAGAGCTTATCCGGCCGCCGCGGAACCGACCTCCACCGCCTATTTAAGGAAGCCCAGAGCGTCTCCGAGCCCTCAGGTAGCCTCACGCCGTCTCACTAGCGCCCCCATCGCCACCAATTGGAAGGGAGCAGGTCTTCTTCAACCCCTCCGGTCAGTTCGGCCACCGCCGCCTCCTGGCTCCGTTCGGCGCAACCAGAACTTCCCCCTCTCCAATCTCTTCACCAGAAGCCTTCTGTGCCTCCCCTGAACACTTCCCCCTACTCCATTTCGATCGAGAACCACCGCCGCCCCGAAACCACTTTTCCCCGAAGCTTTCCTCCGCCGAGGAGCTCGCCGCCGACAGCACACGCCGTCCCCACCGACCCAGCGACTACCAGCAGGATCGCCCTCGATCCGTGGATCCATCCCCGCCCTCCAGAGGCCGCGAGGAGCCGCCACTCGCCGACGTTGGTCGCCGGAGTCCCGCCTCCGCTCGGGACAGAGGGAGAAGGAGGAGGGGCGGACTAGTCAAACCTGACTAGTGGGCCACCTAGGACCCACTATCAGTGACACCCCGCGCCATCCACGTGTTTAAGTGAAGGCGTAAACTTCAGGAGTACGCCTCCTCTATACCGAAAGCGTATTTCTATCTGAATCGTTTTCTTTTCTGTTTTATTTTTAAATAACAGATTTGACCAAATCTTTGACTGGCTATAACTTTTTAAAATAAGTCCAAATGAAATGATTCTTTTTCCTACCTTCCTCAAATTTGATCTAGTTTATTTTAAGGTTTATTTGAAAAAATTTCAAACAACTTTTTGGTTCTGTTTTTGAAATGTGTGTTAATTCAAATATATTTTTTTAAATAGGATTTTGGGGAGAGAGAAGAAGCTTTCAAAAGTTTTGGAGAGCACCTCACCCCTCCACAACATTGAAGGCAAGCATTCTGAACCCCGGCATAATATTTTTGGTGTGATCGTTGATACATTTATAACACCACCGCATTTCGAAGGACTTGTTATTTCATGTGATATGATCATATGCATGGGTGCATGTTGTTGATTTCCATGCTGTTGGAAATGGACTCACTTGTGATGATAATCACCCTCATGTGCCTTGCATGCATACCGGCAGGAACCCGGGAAAACCTCGGCCTTGGGTAGGCATGAGTTTGTCGCCGGTCTCCGTTGGGACGGTTAGGTCTGGTATGGCATGGTAAGGTGATATGAGCGGTGACTTTGTTGGATGAAATATATGCATCATGCTAATCATGCAGGGAATACTTGAACCTCCTGAGTCGACCGTAGATCGAGTCTTGTTCCAGTAACCCCCATACTTGTTTCGTACTACCACTCGTCTCTACAGCAAGTAGAGTACGGTTCAGTAAGTTGTCAACCTCTTTCTAGCACACACTGTACAGAGAGGCCATGGTGGAAGATACCGGTTGTAGCTGGTAGGCAGGCCACCTGGTCCGGGGGCATGGGTGTTTCCGGTTGGGACCGAGAGGGGAGGCCACCCCTTAGAGCGCGCGATATAAATTTGATCCCATGCTACGCGAGGTTGTAGCCTCCCCACTTAGAGTTTGCTTAACATGTGTCGTGGGTGATTCCAGACACGTGTGAGATAGGCTGGTGTGTGCAAGTTAGGTGTGTTTTCTACAAAAAGACCGTAGACGGAATTAGTCCCGATGGACTAAAGAGATCCGTTACTCGTGGGTAAAGAGTACACCCTCTGCAGAGAATAAACCTATTCGAATAGCCGTGTCCATGGTCAATAGGATTACAGTCTGGGATGGGTCAGGTGTCGGTCTTAGTGTCGGTCTTCGGAGGTGAAACTGTTAACCAGAAAATGGAATTATTACTCATGACTTGTGATATCTATGATGATTATTATTATTGTTGACTAACCCATGATATTATTGTTATTATCGAGTATCTCTGGGATGGTTCTACCTCCAGGGATATTCATTATGATTGTTTCTTTTAAAGCCCTTATTGTGGCATCGCTCAGACGCCCGACTGTGGCATTTTTTTTAAAGCCCTTTATGTGGCGTCGCTCAGATGCCCGACTGTGGCATTTCTTTTAAAGCCCTTTATGTGGCGTCGCTCAGACGCCCGACTGTGGCATTTCTTTTAAAGCCCTTTATGTGGCGTCGCTCAGACGCCCGACTGTGGCATTTCTTTTAAAGCCCTTTATGTGGCGTCGCTCAGACGCCCGACTGTGGCATTTCTTTTAAAGCCCTTTATGTGGTTTCACTCAGACGCCTGACTGTGGCATTGCTTGTTATTTATTTCATAAATTTTAATACTGCTATGTATTGCATTTTTTTATAAATAACCGCCTGCACGCATCAGTATTTTATTTACTATTTTTGACTGACGTCATGAGCATAAAAATATTTTTAGCACATCATGGTTATATTATACCTGTGTTCATAATGTTTGCGAGTACATTCAAAGTACTCACTGCCTTGTCCCTGGCTATTGTCTTGGCCAGATTTTGCTCGCACGGAGAGGAGCGATGCGATGCCAGCCCCGGAACCCACTCAATGGAGATAGCAGCCTCGCGAAGATAGGAATTAACATGGTCAGCTGTTCCCGTGGGAAATGGAGTCCCATAGACACAGATGTTTCACAACCCGCTTCCGCCATCAACCACTAGAAACCATTTGTTGTACTCACAGGCCAGAATGGCCTTGTACTACATATTTTGTATTTTGCTTGGAATTTCTGTATCAAGTTGGAGCCTCATCAGCTAACAGTAATCCTGGGGCTGATGAGCACGAGGTCTTTTCTGGAAATTTATTACCCGGAAAACCCAGTCGCGACAGACTTGGTATCAGAGCCAGGCTGACCATTGGCTAATCCTATCTTAGCCAGGTCAATAAACTAGGCAAACCAACCCACCAGACCTTAACCAAACCCCAGCCAAGCTTCTCGTGCAAGATAGCCACACAGTGACCCAACACTTTTGGCAGTCAGTGCCCAACCTATCAACCTAACATGTCACTCATGCGCCAGTGACCGGCCCCTAAATAGTCCTTTCTCGCAAGCGTTCGAAGGAAAATTTCGTCCCCTTTTCCCTATAAAAAGGGGCGCGCTAACACCAAACCAGCACACACAGCCGCTACCCCAAACCGAGCCACAATGCCTGGACCTATAGTGCACAACGAAACCACAGCAACCAACCTTGGAGGTTTTGTGACCATCCTTGCAAACCTCACCCGTCGTGCCTACGCGTTAGAGGAGCCACCAGAATATGTTGTGTATCAAGGACCCATGAGCGGTGAAGACCGCCAATTCTGGGCCACTGTGCACATTTACGGTAGGAGTCTAGCACCCGAGCGCCCCTACCGGTTCACCGGAAGAACAACATCCTTTGAGCCACAAGCCATCCAGCTAGCCGCTCGAGAGGCTATAGTTCATCTCAGGCACTTGTCGCCCAGAGTTAACTGTCGCTCGTTCCACTACTACCCCAGATGTGAAGGGTATGGTAGACCACCCCAAGTTGCCAATGGAGATCATGAGACGGACCCCGCATTATTGCACCTAGTGCGCTATGTAAGTGCACTAGAGGCACTGTTCGACCAGATCACTGTTGATCTGATCGCAACTCGTGGAGAGCTGGTTCGTCGAGCCCCGGCGAGAGAAGAAAACGAGCCCAACACCGACAACCCAGTCGTGTTGTTTGGACAACCGATCGAGACCCCGAGATCTGCCCCAGCCATCGGCCAAGGTGCTGCGATAACCCCAGAAGTGCTTCGTCGCATATTGGGAGCACACTCCAACGGGGTTGTGGCCAACAATCCCCGCAATGGTCATTCTCACTACCTCGACCCTGCAGTTCCTCCGCCATCTCCGACTAATCCCGGCAGAGAGACACGTGGAGAAGCCTCGACATCCACCAGGCACGCCCGTTTAGACATAAACGAGGTAGACTAAGCAGTATGAGTAGCACCAAGTTTCAATGTATCCTCGCTTTGTAATCACGCGACCGTGTATATTAACGCAGCCTGTCGTTGTGCCTCTGTCTTAATAGTAGCCTTGCATAATTGGTCAGCGCATAGCTGCATATTTTTCCGGGCACAACTACCAAAACCAACCCGACGACAACCACAGTAACGCGTCTTTTTATGAGATATGTGTATCTCTGACACTGACCCGACCTTTGGAGCTAAGCTGGCAAATTTTTACCTTTCACCACGGTAAAACGATCCGGCTCCATTGCTATATAAAGGCCACCTTGTGACATTACCCAGCAACCCTCACTTTGTGCACAACACTCACACTTTTTCCTGTGATGCCGAACCCCATCATTCATCTGAGAACCCCAGATGCAACCCTAGGTAGCTTTGTCAAAATATTGTGGGATTTTACCCGCAGTACCATGGGTTCTACCCAGCCACCCCAGTACGAGCTGTTCAAATCGAGGATCACCCCATCCACCTCGGAATATTGGGCAGCAGTACACATTCCTCCTGTAGACCCCAACCAAGATCCAACGGAAGTTTCCTTCATGGGGAAATCTATGCCAACCCCACACTTGGCCATAGAAGCTGCTGCGAAAGAAGCGATTGCTCGTCTTCGATCCGCAGTACCCTATGCCCGCGAACGAGGATATCATTACTTTCCGAGTCGTGCAGCACCCGGAGAAGTTACATCTTTTCCCGGTGGACGTATTGAGAGAGACCCAGTTCTGGCCAACCTTATCCAGTACATAATTGCTCAAGAGCATTTAAACCAGCGAGTGATGGATTATCTCCAGAGCCTCGCAGATTTAAATCCTCAGATTGCCATCGGCAGACCACTGAGACCCGACACGGAGAGACGCATACATCGACTGGTCAATCCACTGCCTCCAATTGAAGAAGAATGTATCCCTTTACCAGAGACATTTTATCAGGACCCCGCCCAGTTACCATTTTCATTTTAGACGTCACTACTGTATTTGTTCTTTGCAGCATTTATTTATGTGTGTGACTTATGCGTAATACCCTGAGTTTGTACGACGAGTCAATTATTTGGCTTCTGCTAATGTGTGTAGTTTTTGTTGTGGTTTATGCTCCTTTAAATTAACTGTTTTCCCTCGCAAAACCCTGGAGTGAGATTTTCTTTTCCCTGAGTTGCTACATCTACACTTTCTCACGACGTGGATTATTTAATTTCACTCAGCACCACGAGCAGACTCACAACCATAATCATTCGGACACATACACTGTTTGCAAAACTTTGCAACGGTGTTACATCCAGCTAATCACCCCCCTAACAACAGTTAGCACCCGGCACACCCCATCTACTCCTCATGATCACCACCACCGCGGAGAACCAACACCCGAGCCGCAGCATCGCAATACTCGTCGAAGATTATCGCGCACAGGAGCACAGAGAGCCCCAGCAACGTCGCCAGCCCTCCGCATATCAGGATCACAAACCAGTCCGGCATCGCCTCCACCATTAGAGCCTCGACCGAGCTTCTGTAAGCAGTAACGGAGAAAGAAGGAGGAGGAGAAGTGAGGCCAGGTGTGAGGAAGAAGAGAGAGGCACCCCGGCCGTTTTTATAGCTCGAGCTCGGTGTACGGTGGGCGAAGTCCACCAACGCCGCTCGTCGCCGATCGCCGGTGTTCGGAGTCGAATCCGCGAGCAGTGCCGACAGCGCGCTGGCCCGCGAGGTGAGTGCACGCTGCACCGGCAGCTAGCACGCCGCGCACTACCACGGTACAGCCTAGATGCCCTACACACTAGGCGTCGCTGGTGGAGAAAGCGCGCGGGAGAGAGGAGGAAGAAAGGGCCAGAGGGAGAAGAAGAGGAGACTGACAGTGGACCCCGGGTCCACCTGTCGGCCAGAGAGAGCACTGTGCTGTCGGGTACAACCAGCGTATATCTAAATTTAGGAGTTATCCTAAATTTATATCCAGCGTAGAAATCACCCGTTTTTGTCCCGAACCGTAGACTTTTCCATGCAACCCCAGTTTTTCACACTGTGGTTTTTCACCACTTATTGCCCTCTCACTGTAGCCACATCGTCATTGCGTAATTATTTTCTTAACACCGCTTTTAGCAAATCTCGAGGGCGAGATTTTTTTTAAGGGGGTTAGTTTTGTGACACCCCAAAATTTTGGCCTTGTTTTAATGGAATAAAATTTTGCCAGGATTTAAAACTTTGAATTTTTGAGCTCCATTTTGATTTTGTTTAAATCATTTCCTTCCCTGTTATGATGAGTTTTTCCCAAAGAGAAAACTTTTCAAAAATGTTGTTGGACTTGTTTAACCTCTCAAGAAAAACTTTCCTTTTATGAGTGTAACTAATTAAATAATTAGGTTGCTTGATCTTTATTTTCTTGAAAAGGGTTTTCTAGGTTAAATGGTCATATTTGAACTACAACCATTTGATAAATTCACTTAAAATTCCCACAAAAATTTGGAGATGTCATGTGATGTTTTTAAATCACTTTTATGCTAAAATATATTTCATTCATGAAATATTTTGAGCCCTACACTCAATTTTTCATCTCTGGTCCAGAGTGCTTTTTGCACTACAACCTATTTAAATATTTCTTTAAAACTTCTACAAAAATTAGGGGAGGTCAGTAGGAGCCTATTGTTTCACTTTGTGCAAAAACCTATTTATGTTCTTTGAAAAATTTGAGTGAATCAACCTCATCTTCATTCTGGACCAACTTGATGGTTTGTACAGCAACCATGTTTTTACTTGCTCTTTAACCCTTGATCATTTCTCCTACTTGTAGTCCCCCATGTTAAACCCTTAAGTCCAGGAGCATGCACCTTTTGGGTTATTTTTGGTTCATGAAATAATGTCATTTATTTCCTGTCCAGAATTGAAGTTTTGTAAAACTTGCACTAACAAGTTTCTGCTTTTGTCCAACTAACATCACCACTCTCTCTTTCTTCCACAGAGACACTGATCTGGAGATTTTGGCCACTCCAAGAAATGCCTAAGTGCCCTTGGCATTTTGTCAAACACCTTATGGGCATGAACAGTTTTGGCATGATTATAGATTTGTATGATGGACTTGTCCATCTGTCCAAACCATGTTGTCCAATAGCCTACTAATGGTCTCCAACCCAGACCTGTGGTTTTGCACTTGATCCCTAGCAGTTTTGGCTACCCTGGCATTTCATCAAACACCTTCTGTGCGTGCACTGGACGCGCCCAGAGCGCGCCAATTGCAGCCACGCGGCCGAGCCGACACGCTGGCCCCCTGGCTTTGGCCCACACGGCAGCACCTCGCCACGCACTCCCCTTCTCACCGCAACACGCCAAGCAGCCCCGCCGTGCCCGACAGGCCAAGCGCTAGCCGCCGCCGCCGCCCGACAGCCTCTGGCCATGTCGGTGCCGCCCAAGCCACTCCCACTCGCCACCTGCCCTTGTGAGCAGTGCGTGCTCATCCACAGCTTCGTCCCCTAGCGCTCGTCGCCGCCACGTTGCCCTGCAAGCTACAGAGAGGAGGTTCGCCGGAGAGCTTATCCGGCCGCCGCGGAACCGACCTCCACCGCCTATTTAAGGAAGCCCAGAGCGTCTCCGAGCCCTCAGGTAGCCTCACGCCGTCTCACTAGCGCCCCCATCGCCACCAATTGGAAGGGAGCAGGTCTTCTTCAACCTCTCCGGTCAGTTCGGCCACCGCCGCCTCCTGGCTCCGTTCGGCGCAACCAGAACTTCCCCCTCTCCAATCTCTTCACCAGAAGCCTTCTCTGCCTCCCCTGAACACTTCCCCCTACTCCATTTCGATCGAGAACCACCGCCGCCCCGAAACCACTTTTCCCCGAAGCTTTCCTCCGCCGAGGAGCTCGCCGCCGACAGCACACGCCGTCCCCACCGACCCAGCGACTACCAGCAAGATCGCCCTCGATTCGCGGATCCATCCCCGCCCTCCAGAGGCCGCGAGGAGCCGCCGCTCGCCGACGTTGGTCGCCGGAGTCCCGCCTCCGCTCGGGACAGAGGGAGAAGGAGGAGGAGCGGACTAGTCAAACCTAACTAGTGGGCCACCTAGGACCCACTATCAGTGACACCCCGCGCCATCCACGTGTTTAAGTGAAGGCGTAAACTTCAGGAGTACGCCTCCTCTATACCGAAAGCGTATTTCTATCTGAATCGTTTTCTTTTCTGTTTTATTTTTAAATAACAGATTTGACCAAATCTTTGACTGGCTATAAATTTTTCAAATAAGTCCAAATGAAATGATTCTTTTTCCTACCTTCCTCAAATTTGATCTAGTTTATTTTAAGATTTATTTGAAAAAATTTCAAACAACTTTTTGGTTCTGTTTTTGAAATGTATGTTAATTCAAATATATTTTTTTAAATAGGATTTTGGGGAGAGAGAAGAAGCTTTCAAAAGTTTTGGAGAGCACCTCACCCCTCCACAACATTGAAGGCAAGCATTCTGAACCCCGGCATAATATTTTTGGTGTGATCGTTGATACATTTATAACACCACCGCATTTCGAGGGACTTGTTATTTCATGTGATATGATCATATGCATGGGTGCATGTTGTTGATTTCCATGCTGTTGGAAATGGACTCACTTGTGATGATAATCACCCTCATGTGCCTTGCATGCATACCGGCAGGAACCCGGGAAAACCTCGGCCTTGGGTAGGCATGAGTTTGTCGCCGGTCTCCGTTGGGACGGTTAGGTCTGGTATGGCATGGTAAGGTGATATGAGCGGTGACTTTGTTGGATGAAATATATGCATCATGCTAATCATGCAGGGAATACTTGAACCTCCTGAGTCGACCGTAGATCGAGTCTTGTTCCAGTAACCCCCATACTTGTTTCGTACTACCAGTCGTCTCTACAGCAAGTAGAGTACGGTTCAGTAAGTTGTCAACCTCTTTCCAGCACACACTGTACAGAGAGGCCATGGTGGAAGATACCGGTTGTAGCTGGTAGGCAGGCCACCTGGTCCGGGGGCATGGGTGTTTCCGGTTGGGACCCAGAGGGGAGGCCACCCCTTAGAGCGCGCGATATAAATTTGATCCCATGCTACGCGAGGTTGTAGCCTCCCCACTTAGAGTTTGCTTAACAGGTGTCGTGGGTGATTCCAGACACATGTGAGATAGGCTGGTGTGTGCAAGTTAGGTGTGTTTTCAACAAAAAGACCGTAGAAGGAATTAGTCCCGATGGACTAAAGAGATCCGTTACTCGTGGGTAAAGAGTACACCCTCTGCAGAGAATAAACCTATTCGAATAGCCGTGTCCATGGTCAATAGGATTACAGTCTGGGATGGGTCAGGTGTCGGTCTTAGTGTCGGTCTTCGGAGGTGAAACTGTTAACCAGAAAATGGAATTATTACTCGTGACTTGTGATATCTATGATGATTATTATTATTGTTGACTAACCCATGATATTATTGTTATTATCGAGTATCTCTGGGATGGTTCTACCTCCAGGGATATTCATTATGATTGTTTCTTTTAAAGCCCTTATTGTGGCGTCGCTCAGACGCCCGACTGTGGCATTTTTTTTAAAGCCCTTTATGTGGCGTCGCTCAGATGCCCGACTGTGGCATTTCTTTTAAAGCCCTTTATGTGGCGTCGCTCAGACGCCCGACTATGGCATTTCTTTTAAAGCCCTTTATGTGGCGTCGCTCAGACGCCCGACTGTGGCATTTCTTTTAAAGCCCTTTATGTGGCGTCGCTCAGACGCCCGACTGTGGCATTTCTTTTAAAGCCCTTTATGTGGTTTCGCTCAGACGCCCGACTGTGGCATTGCTTGTTATTTATTTCATAAATTTTAATACTGCTATGTATTGCATTTTTTTATAAATAACCGCCTGCACGCATCAGTATTTTATTTACTATTTTTGACTGACGTCATGAGCATAAAAATATTTTTAGCACATCATGGTTATATTATACCTGTGTTCATAATGTTTGCGAGTACATTCAAAGTACTCACTGGCTTGTCCCTGGCTATTGTCTTGGCCAGATTTTGCTCGCACGGAGAGGAGCGACGCGATGCCAGCCCCGGAACCCACTCAATGGAGATAGCAGCCTCGCGAAGATAGGAATTAACATGGTCAGCTGTTCCCGTGGGAAATGGAGTCCCATAGACACAGATGTTTCACAACCCGCTTCCGCCATCAACCACTAGAAACCATTTGTTGTACTCACAGGCCAGAATGGCCTTGTACTACATATTTTGTATTTTTCTTGGAATTTCTGTATCAAGTTGGAGCCTCATCAGCTAACAGTAATCCTGGGGCTGATGAGCACGACGGTCTTTTCTGGAAATTTATTACCCGGAAAACCCGGTCGCGACATGTTTTGTACTTTCTTTTTGCGTCAAAATACTTTTGTAAAATGTAAAACCTTGACACATAATTACTATGCATTATTTTGCACTGCCACACAAAAAAAAATTGGTTCAAAATAATTTATTAAGTTCGAGTTTATATTTAAATGGGATAAAAATGTGTTGTTGGTCCATTATTTTAATATCCAAGGGAAATTTAATATTTCAAAAACGTTAATTCTTTCATGAAAAATTGTTAGTGAATATTTGCAACGCACCAAACATTTTTGTTTTACCGTTTGAAGAAATAATAATGTGACTTTATTTTAAATTAGAATTTGAATCGTGTTTAAACTAACACGAGATTAACAACAGTAACCGAGTGACGTGGCATCATTAGCAGAGGTTCACTATAGCTTAATTATCCGGGCGTCACACTTAATTCCTGCTCGTCCTCGAGTAGGTAAATGATAAAACAGAATTTTTGATGTGGAATGCTACCTAACATATTTCTCTAAGTAATTCTCTTTATTTTGGCATGAATGTTCAGATCCATAAGATTCAAGACAAAAGTTTAATATTGACATAAAAATAATAATACTTCAAGCATACTAACTAAGCAATCATGTCTTCTCAAAATAACATGGCCAAAGAAAGTTCATCCCTACAAAATCATGCTCCATTTTTGTCACACAAGAATGCTCTCATCATGCACAACCCCGATGACAAGCCAAGCAATTGTTTCATACTTTAGTAATCTCAAACTTTTTTCAACTTTCACGCAATACATGAGCGTGAGCCATGGATATAACACTATGGGTGGAATAGAATATAATGAGGGGGTTATGTGGAGAAGACAAAAAGGAGAAAGTCTCACATCGATGCGGCTAATCAATGGGCTAGGGAGATGCCCATCAATTGATGTCAATGCACGAAGTAGGGATTGCCATGCAACGGCTGCACTAGAGCTATAAATGTATGAAAGCTCAACAAAAGAAACTAAGTGGTTGTGCATCCAACTTGCTTGCTCACGAAGACCTAGGGCACTTGAGGAGGCCCGTTGTTGGAATATACAAGCCAAGTTCTATAATGAAAAATTCCCACTAGTATATGAAAGTGACAAAACAAGAGACTCTCTATCATGAAGATTATGGTGCTACTTTGAAGCACAAGTGTGGCAAAGGATAATAGCATTGTCCCTTCTCTCTTTTTCTCTCCCTTTTTTTGGGCCTTCTCTTTTTTATGGCCTTTCTCTCCCCCTTTTTTTTAAATTCCTCACTTGAGACAATGCTCTAGAAAATGATGATCATCACACTTCTATTTATTTACAACTCAATGATTACAACTCGATGCTAGAACAAAAGATGACTCTATATGAATGCCTCCGGCGGTGTACCGAGATATGCAGTGAACCAAGAGTGACATGTATGAAAGAATTATGAACGGTGGCTTTGCCACAAATACTATGTCAACTACATGATCATGCTAAGCAATATGACAATGATGAACGTTTCATGATAAATGGAATGGTGGAAAGTTGCATGGCAATATATCTCGGAATGGCTATGGAAATTCCATAATAGGTAGGTATGGTGGCTGTTTTGAGGAAGATATAAGGAGGTTTATGTGTGAAAGAGCGTATCATATCACGGGGTTTGGATGCACCGGCGAAGTTTGCACCAACTCTCAATGTGAGAAAGGGCAATGCACGGTACCGAAGAGGCTAGCAATGATGGAAGGGTGAGAGTGCGTATAATCCATGGACTCAACATTAGTCATAAAGAACTCACATACTTATTGCAAAATCTACAAGTCATCAAAAACCAAGCACTACGCGCATGCTCCTAGGGGGATAGATTGGTAGGAAAAGACCATCGCTCGTCCCCGACCGCCACTCATAAGGAGGACAATCAAAGAACACCTCATGTTTCAAATTTGTTACATAATGTTTACCATACGTGCATGCTACGGGACTTGCAAACTTCAACACAAGTATTTCTCAAATTCACAACTACTCAACCACAACTTTGATATCACTACCTCCATGTCTCAAAACAATCATCAAGCATCAAACTTCTCTTAGTATTCAATGCACTTTATATGAAAGTTTTTATTATATCCCTCTTGGATGCCCATAATATTTGGACTAATTTCACAACCAAAGCAAATTACCATGCTGTTCTAAAGACTCTCAAAATAATATAAGTGAAGCACTAGAGCAAATGACAAACTACTCCGAAATATATAAGTGAAGATCAATGAGTAGTCGAATAATTATGCAGCTATGTGAAGACTCTCTAACATTTAAGAATTTCAGATCTTGGTATTTTATACAAACAGCACACAAAACAAAAGAAAATAAAATGACGCTCCAAGCAAAACACATATCATGTGGCGAATAAAAATATAGCTCCAAGTAAAGTTACCGATAAACAAAGACGAAAGAGGGGATGCCTTCCGAGGCATCCCCAAGCTTAGGCTTTTGGTTTTCCTTGAATATTACCTTGGGGTGCCTTGGGCAACCCCAAGCTTAGGCTCCTTCCACTCCTTATTCCATAGTCCATCGAATCTTTACCCAAAACTTGAAAACTTCACAACACAAAACTTCACAGAAAACTCGTGAGCTCCGTTAGCGAAAGAAAACAAAACACCACTTCAAGGTACTGTAATGAACTCATTCTTTATTTATATTGATTTTAAACCTACTGTATTCCAACTTCTCTATGGTTTATAAACTATTTTACTAGCCATAGATTCATCAAAATAAGCAAACAACACACGAAAAAAAAAACTGTCAAAAACAGAACAGTCTGTAGTAATCTGTGACTAACGCGAATTTCTGGAACCCCAAAAATTCTAAAATAAATTGCTGGACATGAGTAATTTATCTATTAATCATCTGCAAAAATAATTAACTAAATATCACTCTCCAATAAAAATGGCAGCAATTCTCGTGAGCGTTAAAGTTTCTGTTTTTTACAGCAAGATCAACAAGACTTTCCCCAAGTCTTCCCAACAGTTCTACTTGGCACAAACACTAATTAAAACATAAAAACTCAATCATAACAGAGGCTATATAAATTATTTATTACTAAACAGGAACAAAAAGCAAGGAACAAAAATAAAGTTGGGTTGCCTCCCAACAAGCGCTATCGTTTAAAGCCCCTAGCTAGGCATGATGATTTCAATGATGCTCACATAAAAAATAAGAATTGTAACATAAAGAGAGCATCATGAAGAATATGACTAGCACATTTAAGTATAACCCACTTCCTATGCATAGGGATTTTTTGAGCAAACAACTTGTGGGAACAAGAATCAACTTGCATAGGAAGGTAAAATAAGCATAACTTTAAAACTTTAAGCACATAGAGAGGAAACTTGATATTATTGCTATTCCTACAAGCATATATTCCTCCCTCATAATAATTTTCAGTAGAATCATGAATGAATTCAACAATATAACTAGCACCTAAAGCATTCTTTTCATGATCTACAAGCATAGAAATTTTATTACTCTCCACACAAGCAAAATTCTTCTCATGAATAATAGTGGGAGCAAACTCAACAACATAATTATCATGTGAGGCATAATCCAATTGAAAACTAAAATCATGGTGACGAGTTTCATGGATATCGTTATTATTTATAGCATACAAGTCATCACAATAATCATCATAGATAGAAACTTTGTTCTCATAATCAATTGGAACCTCTTCCGGAATAGTGGATTCATCACAAAATAAAGTCATGACCTCTCCAAATCCACTTTCATCAATATAATCATCATAAATAGGAGGCATGCTTTCATCATAACAAATTTGCTCATCAAAACTCGGGGGACACAAAATATCATCTTCATCAAACATAGCTTCCCCAAGCTTGTGGCTTTGCATATCATTAGCATCATGGATATTCAAGGAATTCATACTAACAACATTGCAATCATGCTCATCATTCAAATATTTAGTGCCAAACATTTTAATGCATTCTTCTTCTAACACTTTGGCACAATTTTCCTTTCCATCATACTCACGAAAGATATTAAAAAGATGAAGCGTATGAGGCAAACTCAATTCCATATTTTTTGGTAGTTTTATTTTATAAACTAAACTAGTGTTAAAACAAGAAACAAAAAGATTTGATTGCAAGATCTAAAGATATACCTTCAAGCGCTAACCTCCCCGGCAACGGTGCCAGAAGAGAGCTTGATGTCTACTACACAACCTACTTCTTGTAGACGTTGTTGGGCCTCCAAGTGCAGAGGTTTGTAGGACAGTAGAAAATTTCCCTCAAGTGGATGACATAAGGTTTATCAATCTGTAGGAGGCGTAGGATGAAGATGGTCTCTCTCAAGCAACCCTGCAACCAAATAACAAAGAGGCTCTTGTATCCCCAACACACCCAATACAATGGTAGATTGTATAGGTGCACTAGTTCGGCGAAGAGATGGTGATACAAGTGCAATATGGATAGTAGATAATAGTTTTTGTAATATGAAAATATAAAAACAGCAAGGTAACTAATGATAAAAGTGAGCACAAACGGTATTGCAATGTGTTGAAACAAGGCCTAGGGTTCATACTTTCACTAGTGAAAGTTCTCTCAACAATAATAACATAATTGGATCATATAACTATCCCTCAACATGCAACAAAGAGTCACTCCAAAGTCACTAATAGCGGAGAACGAACGAAGAGATTATGGTAGGGTACGAAACCACCTCAAAGTTATTCTTTCCAATCAATCCGTTGGGCTATTCCTATAAGTGTCACAAACAGCCCGAGAGTTCGTACTAGAATAACATCTTAAGACACAAATCAACCAAAACCCTAATGTCACCTCAAGTATCCGTGGGTATGATTATACGATATGCATCACACAATCTCAGATTCGTCTATTCAAACAAACACAAAGTACTTCAAAGAGTGCCCCAAAGATTCTACCGAAGAATCACGACGAAAACGTGTGCCAACCCCTATCCATAGGTTCATGGGCGGAACCCGCAAGTTGATCACCAAAACATACATCAAGTGAATCACGTGATATCCCATTGTCAGCACAGATACGCATGGAAAGACATACATCAAGTGTTCTTAAATCTTTAAAGACTCAATCCGATAAGATAACTTCAAAAGGAAAACTCAATCCATTACAAGAGAGTAGAGGGGGAGAAACATCATAAGATCCAACTATAATAGCAAAGCTCGCGATACATCAAGATCGTACCACCTCAAGAACACAAGAGAGAGAGAGAGAGATCAAACACATAGCTACTGGTACATATCCTCAGCCCCGAGGGAGAACTACTCCCTCCTCATCATGGAGAGCACCGGGATGATGAAGATGGCCACCGGAGAGGGATTGCCCCCTCCGACAGGGTGCCGAAATGGGTCTAGATTGGTTTTCGGTGGCTACGGAGGCTTCTGGCGGCAGAACTCCTGATCTATTCTCCTCCCCGATTGTTTTAGGGTATATGGATATATATATAGGCGGAAGAAATGCATAAGGGGAGCCACGAGGGGCCCACGAGGGTGGAGGGCGCGCCCTAGTGGGGTGGGCGCGCCCCCTGCCTCATGGCTCCCTCGTTTCTTTCCTGACGTGCACTCCAAGTCTATCTGGTCGCTTTCCTTCCAAAAGTAACTTCTGCAGAAGGTTTCATTCCGTTTCGACTCCGTTTGATATTCCTTTTCTTCGAAACACTGAAACAAGGGAAAAAACATGAACTGGCACTAGGCTCCGGGTCAATAGGTTAGTCCCAAAAATAATATAAAAGTGTTTAATAAAGCCCATAAACATCCAAAACACATAATATAATAGCATGGAACAATAAAAAATTATAGATATGTTGGAGACGTATCAGCGCGATGCGCGACGGTAACAGGAGCGACGCGAGGGGAGCCACGGCTGGCTGTGCGCGTGCGCGGATGTAGAACTCCGGCGCGGCCATTGCGATGGAGCCTGCGGGGATGGCGACTACATGCACGTAACAACGCCGAGGAGAGTGGGATTCAGGGCAGTGCTCACAAGGGGGCTTGAAGAGGTCTTGGACAAGTCGGGGTGCTCGGTGTGGCGCGGATCCACGACGACTGTAGTCGGGCAGAGGCGGCGAAGATGGCGGCGATGCCGATGAAGCAAGGCGATCCCGTTCGCACGGCTCTGCGTAGACGATGAGGAGGAAGGCGCGCATCTCTTGGATGTGCTCCCGAGCGCCGAGGAGGCCGGTCGCCGCGACAGCGACGACGCCACGACGACGATGGCATTCTAGCGAGTGGGTCAGAGAGGGAGAGAGGCGAGGGAGAGAGAGCGTGGGGGTGGGGATTGGGGCGCGCTAGGGTTCCTCCGCGAGGGAGAGGGGGCTGGGTGAGACCTTATCCCCTTCGCGGACTGTCAGATGGGCGGCGCATGGGCGTCGTCGGCAGTGGCGCCGGGCGATGGGTGCCACACCCTGTCTCCGCTCCTGTAGCGAGGAGGGAGGTGATCCGGTTGGGCTGGGGAAGGTCTGCTAGCTGGGCCGGTTGGTCCATGGGGGGTTGTTTTCTGTTTTCTTTTTCTTTTTCTTTTATTTTCCCCTTTTGTCTTATTTTATTTACCAGTTTATTTTTGTTTTATAAAATACAAAAGTTGTACCCAGATTAGTATTTCAATCTAGTCCACTGCCACAAAAGTTGAACTCCAAAACAAAATAGTTTAAAATTTTGTTAATTATAAAAGGCATTTAATTACTTGTTTATGTTGCTGTTTTATTTATTTTAGAGCACTTCAATATTTTATAGGAATGTGGTTTCTTCACCACAATTACACATGAATTATTTGCTACATCTAGAACTTTTTTAGTTTTGACTTTTGAAAATTTTAATTATTTGACTTTGTTTCAAAATTGAATTTTGAATCGGTTTGAACTAACGCAAGATTAGCAACAGTAATCGAGGTGACGTAGCATCATTAACAGGGAATTACTGTAGTCTGATTATCCGGGCATCATAATTCTCCTCCACTACAAGAAATCTCGTCCCGAGATTTAAGAGGGGAGTAAGGGGGAACGTTTTGGTTACGAAATTCTAACGAATCTTGTCGGTCTTGGTTGCTCTTCTCGAAGTGGTCGATCCATACCGTTGATGTCTCCATTCCTATGCATCAATGCATCATGATAGTTGTCATCCTTCCTTCAGGATCTTCACCGTACTTACGAAAGGATAGGAAGGGAACTCCGGGCGAACGGACCCTTGCAAGGCTGACTATCTAGTAGATAACATCGGGGAAGGTGGCGGAAAGTAACTCTCGAACTAAAACCTTAGAAAATATCGAGAGCAAAGTAAGAAGGTATGATGAGAAGTTTCGAGTGGGCGAGCAATCGTTCAGTGCCTGAAACAGGGCGTGAAAGGGGGTTCGGAGCAATGGGAATAAGTTTGGTGTTTGATACCAGAATAGATCACTAGGCAGGTGGCCTGTGAATTACATACGAAGTCAAGCGCGAGGAATAACTTTGGGAACAGGGGTGTACATGAGAGTCAAGTTTCGATACTGTGGAACTGTGGGTTATGGGCCCACCATGTGGGTTAAAAGTAGGAAGGGCAGTGACGTCTTGCACGCCCATGTAAGCAAGGCATGTAGAGGATAGTTTGTCGGTCATGTTGGCAACAACATCGGTACCAAGGGTGAGGGACAAAGAGAACCATTTTCCTACTCGTTGAACGAGACGGACCAATAGGCAAAGTTCTCGTCCATCGGCAGTTACCGGAATGTCATCAACAATAGTTACAGGGTCTTACTGACATAGTGGTACATCGAGGTGCTTAACTAAGCAGGGAATTATCACTACCCAGTTAAGTCAGATTATTGGAAAGTTTAAAGAAAACAATGGAAAGGATAGTATGTTTATCAGATTAAACAGAACAATGGAAAGGAAAATGTGTTTAAACACATATTTCAGGGGTATATCCTTCCCAAGGACAAGCAGAGCATGATAACCATGACATGATATTAAGTAGAAAAGCCTGTAGGTGAGGAGAGAGAAATTTTCATGACATTATCCATACAACGGTGTTTGGATAATGGACAAAGAATATTTAGCATTGTGCTTCAAATGTTCTTATTGAAAATTGGAGTACTACAGACAAGCTTTGAGATAGCATTGACATGGTCTTCAAGCAAAGGTCAGACTTTAGATACATGAAGGATTCATCAGGAACAACTTGTAGAATAAGTCTTACAGTTTCCTCATGGAAGAATGGATAGCCTTGCTAAAAAGGAATCTATAACAATAGGGCCTCCGGCCAGGTGTGCTAGGCACGACAACACCTTATCGGGTCATATAAAGACAAATGGTATAACTCTTGGAAATATGTTCCAACCATCATATCTGACTGAGATTCAGATTTGATCAGTGTTAGGATACCTCAGACTCAGGATGCCTGAGAAGAAAGGTTCAACACAAATTGTCGAGATGACATTGTAAGATTCACGAGAATTGAACTATGGAAGCGAGTTCCAAAACAAGAGTTCATCATTAAATCAAGGAGAGGTGAGGAGGTGGCTAATTGAATCAGCGACAATTCATTGAGATTTTCAAAATATGGATTTCCACAATTATGTGAACAAGAGGATAACATTTGTCAGTTCAAATGGTATAATGATGTATGCTCGAGGAAAACATACACAATTAAACATTGGTTGAAAGGTGCACCCGAAATATGAGCTTAGGTAGCATGATCAAGGTTAGAATGGTGATTCAATAACTAATAGTCTAAGAATGAACTATCGACCATTAACTTCAAAGCAATAGGGTTGCTATAAGTATTGAATTCACACATCATAGTTCAATGGTCGGTATTCCGGTTATAAACAACACGGGAATCAAGAAAGAATGGTGATGGTGAGAAGTATCACTATGTCAAGAATTCTTAAGGCGTGGAGCAATCCTCACAACATCGTTGACGTAAAAGACTAATACTTCAAGGTAGAGCATAACCTAAGCTAGATAGTAAGGAAATCAAGGTACAACACAAAACATGAACAAGTTTGTGTTGGGGGAAGACAAGAATGTCGTCAATGATAACACAAATCATTGAGGGGCAAGGGTGGTATTTCCCATCATGAATTCGATTGATATCCTGGAAGATCTCAGAATGTTGATGATGATCACGACACAATTGTCAAGAGATTTCATGAAGATGTAATAGATCGGCGATGACATCAAGTCAAAGGAATGACGAAGCGAAAGGTTATTGGAACCACGGGTACGTCACTAACTCGGGATCAAGGTTGTTGTTCAAGGCAAAATGATATGACGAGGAAAGTCGACATAAGCTTAGCTTATTGTCGAAAGATGTACTCCGGTAATAAGGAACGGGTGGCATAATTAAAATTTAGCACGATAATGATATTAGTCAAACAGGTTAGGAATGATGTGATGGAGTATTAACTTCTCAACAACAAAGTACTAGGAGTACTGAATCATAGTGTTGATTCGATTCACTAATCGGTGTTTTCGAGTGATGGACAATGCAGACCGGCGGAGTGACTAAAATGGTGAGAGTAATATTCTATCAAGAATTCATAAGAGATAGTGCAATGGCACAATATCCTCGAGATAACAGGGGCAGTACTCGAGGTAGATCATAATAGAGGTTGGGCAGGCGTATTCATCTATAGAAGACAAGTGCTTTAACTTGTCCGAGAAAGGGGATCAAAGATGAACAATCATGGTCGGAACCACGATTGCAAAGGATCAATTCACAGATACCATATGATATTTATCAAGGAAATAGTTATTATTACAAGAAGCTTCCATGATAAGATATACATCGTGTCCATGGGCATGAACACAACGTTGAAGGTCAACTCCCACTTCTCCAATGCATGACCTTACATCCACTTCTCGTCCTGGAGGAAGTCGTACGGTAGAAAATTATCTAGTAAAACACCAGAAGGGTATGACTTGTGAAAACATTCGGGTTCATACAGTTTTTTAGGGAAGGTATAGGTTCAACCCATCGGGGCATCTTAGGAGCATAAACCACAATTTCAAGAATAAATAACACAAACTCGATAGTAGAGCATTCTTGAGAAAGCAGAGGATACAATTTATCAAAGGCATTATGTATCCGAGGGAAGGCTCACAAGCTTATTGAATACGAAGGACGCTGTCGGATAAAATCCAACAAAGGATCTAGTGGTCCACAAGGGATCTGATGTGAGCATCAGTACTCAACCAGAGGAAGAAAGAATGCAAGGAGATCAGATTATAGAAACAACTGACTAACTCAAAGCTCAAATGCAAAGGAATTATGATTTCCAAATCAAGGGATCATAAGCTAACGCTCTGATTAAGGATGGATAAGTTGAGTAGGATCGGGGGTACAATCGATGGCAATTTGATTGGTCGAGATCCAGCTCATGTTTAAAATGTCATTTGAGTCGGAAGGATGAATTCTAGGATTTGGTTGAGGATTGCAAGCATTCACAACATATTGTATCAACAGACTCAAAATGATAATGATAAAGGATGCCAATAAGATTACCTAACTTATGGGATTAACCATAATGCAAGCAAGCAATAATTTCAAGAGAAATAGGCTGCTCAGGATTTTCGGAAGATCGAATGGTATTTCGAAAACTGTTGTGAAATACATGAATCAACTAGGGATGAGCGGATACTCGGTAAGCGCGAGCAATTATCCATAGGGGTATTCATGTGGCAAAGAACTTCAAGGCAGCAGGCACTAAGTATTCTCAGAACAATAAAGAGAATTTCAGGGTATCTTGTAATAACAAGATCAACGAGGAATGAATGTAAGAATGGCAAGGGTGCATAGTTATCCATAGGTGTTTATCGATGGAAGGGAATTGCAAAAGTGATGGCACAAAGTCTCAAGAGAACATCATAGAGTATTTTCAAAATCTTCTAGTGCAGCAGACGATCATCGGTAATAAGGTGCTCTCCCGGTGAAAGTGATCACGAGATCCTAATGTTAGATTTCGCAAAATTCATTTAACCCGAATAGAAGAGAGATCATAGTCCCAGAGTATAGACGAGGAATAAAAGATCCTAATACCACCAAATGGTGACGTGGGCCCATAGGCCGCACAACCATGTTAGTAAAACAATTTTCATCGACTAGACTCAACTTCGGCCAAGGAGTGTGGAAGGGGGATTCCTACAGGAAGTCGGCTCTGATACCAACTTGTGACGCCCCCGATTCAATCGTACACTAATCATACACGCAAACGTGTACAATCAAGATCAGGGACTCACGGGAAGATATCACAACACAACTCTAGAAATAACAATAAGTCATACAAGCATCATATTACAAGCCAGGGGCCTCGAGGGCTCGAATACAAGAGCTCGATCATAGACGAGTCAGTGGAAGCAACAATATCTGAGTACAGACATAAGTTAAACAAGTCTGCCTTAAGAAGGCTAGCACAAACTGGGATACAGATTGAAAGAGGCGCACACCTCCTGCCTGGGATCCTCCTAAACTACTCCTAGTCGTCGTCCATGGCCTTCACGTAGTAGTAGGCACCTCCAGTGTAGGAGTCGTCATCAACGGCGGCATCTGGCTCCTGGACTCCATCGTTTGGTCACAGCAATTGGGTATAGGAAGGGGGAAAAGGGGGAGCAAAGCAACCGTGAGTACTCATCCAAAGTACTCGCAAGCAAGGATCTACACTACAAATGTATGCATTGGTATCAAATGGAATAAGGGTATCATATGTGGACTGAACTGTAGCGTGCCGGAATAAGAAGGGAATAGCTAGTCCTATCGAAGACTACGCTTCTGGCCACCTCCATCTTGCAGCATGTAGAAGAGAGCAGAAGGTAAGTTCACCAAGTAGCATCGTGTAGCAACAATCCTACCCGGCGATCCTCCCCTCGTCGCCCTATGAGAGAGCGATCACCGGTTGTATCTGGCACTTGGAAGGGTGTGTTTTATTAAGTATACGGTTCTAGTTGTCATAAGGTCAAGGTACAACTCCAAGTTGTCTTGTTACCGAAGATCACGACTATTCGAATAGATTAACTTCCCTGCAGGGGTGCACCACATTTCCCAACACGCTCGATCCCCTTTGTCCGTACACACTTTTCTGTGTCATGCTCGGCCTTGGAAGATCAACACGTCGCAACCCTACCTAGGCACAACAGAGAGATCAGCACGCTGGTCGAAATCCTATGGCGCAGGGGTCTGGGCCCATCGCCCATTGCACACCCGCATGTTGCGAGGGCGGCCGGAGAGCAGACCTAGCAACCGCCATTACAAAGGAAGTTGCGTTACGCGGTCTAACCCGGCGCGCGGCACTCAGTTGCTGACGTCACGAAGGCTTCGGCTAATACCATGACGTCAAGTGCCCATAACTGTTCTCGCGTAGTTGGTTAGTGCGTATAGGCCAGTGGCCAGACTCAGATCAAATACCAAAATCTCGTTTAGCGTGTTATTTAGAAAAAACCGCGGACGCCGACCAGGGCCAGGCCCACCTCTCGCCTAGGTGGTCTCAACCTGCCCTGTCGCTCCGCCATAGGGTAATAGTCAGGGGCCTTCGGGAACCCAGGCCCACCTCTACCGGGATGGAGCCACCTGCCCCTTCAGCCCCCAACATCAGAATTACTCGCGGGTACTCAATGAGCCGACCCGACTTTAGTCACCACCTGTATAGTATGTATATATGTATGTATATACCTGTGATCACCTCCCAAGTGATCACGCCCCGATAGTATAGCATGGCAGACGGACTAGAATGTAGGGCCATTGATGATGTACTAGCAACCTATACAAAGCATGTAGGATTGCAGGTAAGGTATCAACCGTTGTAGCAACAATGACAGGCTATGCAACAAATTAGGATTAATAGAAAGCAGTAACATGCTACACTACTCTAATGCAATCAGTATAGAGAAGAGTAGACGATATC
>NC_041392.1:443549537-443592778 GCF_002162155.2 Triticum dicoccoides
GTCAACACCGTAGTCGTACTGGGTAGCAGCGGCGTCGGTCTAGGTGTTTAGCGAGAGAAGAGGGGGAAGAAACAATAAATATTAAGCAAACAGATGCATAGCGATGCATGACATGACAAGTAGCGGTGCTAGGGGTGCCCTAACGCCGTATGAGGTGGTACCGGTGAAGGGGGGAAACATCCGGGAAAATATCCCCGGTGTTTCGCGTTTTCGGATAGATGAATCGGAGGAGAAAAATTGCGTGTTCGCTATGCTAGGGATGTGTGGCGGACGAACGGGCTGAGTATCCGGATTCGTCTCGTCGTTCTGAGAAACTCTCATGTACAAAGTTTTTCTATCCGAGCTACGGATGAATTACTAAGAATTTTCGAAGTTTAAGCAATATCTGATAACTCTCTGCAATTCTGCTAAGTCTGAGAACTACCCAGTTTTTAAACATCACTTAGCTGTTTTCTGGTGGCTATAGCTATTGTTCTGTACATCCTAGAACTTTGTGCGTTATATCAATTGTGAGCATTTTTCTGCGATCTACATGTTAGTAACAATTTACTCCATATTAGAGTTCATTTGCTTAACCATCAACAGCTCTAAAGTAGCTATGAAAATAAAGCTGTTTATCAGTTTTTCAGCTAACAGAACTTAGCATTTTGTGAATTTCATAGGATTTAATCTGCGCATCAAATGGACCAGTGGGGTAAAATGAAGTTTGTCAAGTGTACTTCCTTCACATATTATGTTTACTCATGTTAGCACTTGATTAGCTATTGTTTATGGGCTGTTTAGAGGGCTACTCATTGTAGAAATACAAAAGCTAGCTACTGCTACATGAACTGAACATTACTGTAGCAGAGCAGTAGCAGAATGCAGCGGCTAGTAGGCTTCAGCAAGCAAAGCAGCAGCAGCAATGCAACAACAACAACGCACAAGCAGCAGTCAGCCGGCAGCAGCGGCGCAAAGCGTGGGCAGAGGGCAGCGCAACAGGCGTGCGAGCATGAGGCGGCGTGGGCTCGGGCACGCGCGCGTGGCTAGAGGCCTACGAGGGGCGGTGGGCGTGGCCGAGCGGCGGCGGTGAGCAGGCCCACGTGCACGCGGGGCGAGCCAGCGCGGGCGAGTGCGTGAGCACGGGCGTGCGGGGGTGGATGAGCGCGCGCGATGCGCGACGGTAACAGGAGCGACACGAGTTGAGCCAGGGGTGGCTGTGCGCGTGCGTGGATGTAGAACTCTGGCGCGGCCATTGCGACGGAGCCCGCGGGGACGGCGACTACATGCACGTAACAACGCTGAGGAGAGTGGGATTCGGGGCAGCGCTCACAAGGGGGCTTGAAGAGGTCTTGGACAAGTCGGGGTGCTCGGTGTGGCGCGGATCCACAACGACTGTAGTCGGGCATAGGCGGCGAAGATGGCGGTGATGCCGATGAAGCAAGGCGATCTCGTTCGCACGGCTCCGTGTAGACGATGATGAGGAAGGCGCGCATCTCCTGGATGTGCTCCCGGGCGCCAGGGAGGCCGGTCGCCGCGACGGCGATGACGCCACGACAACGATGGCATTCTAGCGAGTGGTTCAGAGAGATAGAGAGGCGATGGAGAGAGAGCGTGGGGGTGGGGATTGGTGCACGCTAGGGTTCCTCCGCGAGGGAGAGGGGGCTGGGTGCGGCCTTATCCCCTCCGTGGACCGTCAGATGGGCGGCGCGTGGGCGTCGTCGGCAGTGGCGCCGGTTAATGGGCGCCACGCCCTGTCTCTGCTCCTGTAGCAAGGAGGAAGGTGACCCGGTTGGGCTGGGCAAGGTCTGCTAGCTGGGCCGGTTGGCCCATGGGGGGATGTTTTCTGTTTTCTTTTTCTTTTATTTTCCCCTTTTGTCTTCTTTTATTTACCAGTTTATTTTTGTTTTATAAAATACAAAAGTTGTACCCATATTAGTATTTCAATCTAGTCCACTGCCACAAAAGTTGAACTCCAAAACAAAATAGTTTAAAATTTTGTTAATTATAAAAGGCATTTAATTACTTGTTTATGTTGCTGTTTTATTTATTTTAGAGCACTTCAATATTTTATAGGAATGTGGTTTCTTCACCACAATTACATATGAATTATTTGCTACATCTAGAACTTTTTTATTTTTGACTTTGGTGAGACCTTTGCTGCCATTGCCCGTCTTGAATCTATTCACATCTTACTTGCCTATGATGCTTTCAATGGTTTTAAATTACATCAAATGGATGTGAAGAGTGCTTTCCTTAATGGTCCTCTACAAGAAGAAGTATATGTATCACAACCACCTGGGTTCATTGATCCTGATCACAAAGACTATGTGTATAAACTTCACAAGGCTTTGTATGGCCTCAAACAAGCACCTCATGCTTGGTATGATCATCTTAAGAAGTTTTTACTCGATGATGGTTTTGTGAGAGGGGTATTGATCCCACTCTTTTTACTAAGAGGGACAAGGGTGATTTGATCTTATGCTAAATCTATGTAGACGACATCATCTTTCATTCTCCTAACATTCATTTATGCAAGAAGTTTGCGGCTTCTATGACCAAGAACTTTGAAATGTCACTCAATGCGGATTTGAAGTTGTTTCTCGGATTTCAAATACAACAAGAAGGAATCTTCTTATCTCAAACAAAATACCTCAAGGATATTCTAGAGAAGTTTGACATGACAAATGCTAACCCATGTAAGACACCCATGCCAACAAAGATTGTACTCACTGAAGACACAAACAGTATCGCTTTCGACTCATCTATTTACAGCTCTATGATTGGTTCATTGCTTTATCTTTGTGCATCTAGACCAGACATCATGTTCAGTGTATGCATGTGTGCTAGATTTTAAGCTTCCCCTAGGGAAAGTCATCATAAGACGGTTAAGCATATTCTTAGATACCTTATTCACACCCCAAAGTTGGGTCTATGGTACCCCAAGGATGCTAAGTTTGATCTCATTAGGTACACGGATGCAGATTGGGCTAGAGACAAAGTAGGAAGAAAGTCCACCTCTGGTGCATGTCAATTTCTTGGACGCTCCTTGGTAAGTTGGTCCTCGAAGAAGCAAAATTGTGTCGCCCTCTCTACTACTGAAGCCGAATACATTGCAACTGTTAGTTGTGCAACTCAATTACTATGGATGAGGCAAACTTTGAAGGATTACAGTATCACCTATAGACACGCGCCTCTTCTATGTGATAATGAAAGTGCCATCAGTATTGCTGAGAATCCCAAGGATCATATTTGCACCAAGCATATTGATATTAGGTATCATTTCTTGAGAGATCATGTGGAAAAGGGTGCCATTGATATTTCCCATGTTGGTATAGATATGCAACTTGCATACGTTTTCACCAAACCATTGGATGAAGTAAGGTTTTGTCAACTTAGGCATGAACTTGGTATCTTGGAGCTTGACAACATTATGTGAAATCTAGTACCCATGCATGCATTTACTTCATATCTTGTTTATATGTAGGCATATGTTTAGGGGGAGACACTCAACTCATGAGTATTCTCACCCTATATAATGCATAAAAAGAACAAACACTCTCAAAGTTACCATGTTCCTCAAACTACGATACTTTAAATGATGGAGTATTATTATTGAGCCCAAGTACAATATCTTTGCAGCATCATGACACATATACCCACACATGGTGGCCTTTGGCCACCGACTCTCCTCAAAGGAGGGGATATCCAATCATGCTTGGGGTTCATAACATGTGTGTCTAGTTGCTCATCATGTGGTATCTTTCATGTCTGATTGCCCATATAGTTTTTTCATTTACCCATTCTTGTATTTTGATTCATCTAGATATTTCTATGTGCTGTCTATCAAAACTTTTGCCATCGGTCGTCCGACGGTTCTCAGACGTCTGATGACTCACAGTTTCCGGCCGCCCGGGGTCATTCGGATGTCCGGTTGTTGTGCAGAAATCATGCATAGCCCATTTCCTCCCCAGGCCTTGGATGTCTGAGATTCTTCGGTCGTCCGTCGCTTGGCACATACATCAGTCCCTAGACGTCCGACCTCTGCCGGCCGTCCGACAAAATCCGTGGCCCATATAAATTTTAGGAACAGGCCCGACCGGGCAGTTGCCCTATCTTTTCCCCTTCCCACTCCGCATCTATGTCCTCCGTTAGGGGGTGGATCTCGCTCGCTGTCACCGGGGGAGCTGCATCGCCGCGCCTCCATCCTCCTCTCAGCCGCCCCCTCCTTTCCTCGTGCGGATCTGGTACTTACTTGTCCATTCCCCTGCTTCTCTTCCATCGTTCTTCTCGGTGCGGTTGGTGATCCCCTGTTCTCTCTTGGATAATCTCATAGGGGTGGTTCCCTCGATGCCACAGATGAAACACATTGCCCACAAGAGTTCCAGAGGTGTCTCCGCTCGCGGAAAAATTTGGCTTACCCGATCTGTTGTTCATTCTGGTTTCAATTCCTAGCCGGGGCTCACTGTGCCATGGCGACGTCCTTGTTTGGTTTTAGCCTCTCGTCGCGGTGGGTCTGATGACTCACAAGAGCATCAATGTCCGCACAAGCATGCTGGGGAACATCCTGTGATCGAGGACACTTCTTCTGAGGGCTCTCACTATGAAGAGAAATTGGAATATGAAGCGTGAGCTGAGTATGTGGCTGTTCCCATCCGTCCTTCAGGTTCTTGGAGGGCCACCTACACGCCCAATCCTCCTCCGGTTTGGCCAAATGCGGATGGTCGTCGCATATCACTTGAGGCTACTCAACTTCATCGACGTGTCCTCAAGGATTTCACCAAAGTGCCCAAGAGCCTGCATATCTTAAGTTCCATCATGATGTTGATCAATTCGAGGTGGTTCAAGACTCTCTCGATCAACGTTTGCACACAAATGCTCAGGAAGATATCTACACCTCCGTCATCCTCCCAAAGGGACTCTCTCTTCACCACTTCATTGACTTGGAGTACATTCAGGCTCATATTGTGAAGTATCCGGGTGCTATTGATCTCATTGAGTCATCCAGTCTTGCCGCTCCGTTTGCATTTCAGCATGACTTTAACAGTGCTGCTATTCATCAGTTTTATGCCACTTGCTTCTTTGGTCCTGACAAGACAGTCACCTGGATGACTTCTGACACCGAGCTCACTACTCTTGGCTTTCCTGATATTGGGTTCAAGATCCATAAAGATGACCCCAACCACAAACCTAAGGCTGTTGAGGCTTGTGGCTATCTTATTAAGGAACTGGATGATCTTAGTGAGGAGGAAAAGATGAAGGATCTAAATCAAGTTTCTGTCTGGAGATCTCCTTACTACATCATTTACCAATGTATCATCCGCACCATCTATCCCAAGATGGGTGACAAGGGATCTTGCAGCAGTTATTGCATTGATCTTATGTCTCACCTATATGAGTCCCCCAAAGGGAAGATCAATGTTCCTCATTTTCTATGGCATGAAATCCGTCTTGCTAGCTTTCAGTATAAGTGTGCCTTCCCTCAAGCTCCATTCATTCAGGCTCTCATTGAGAGTGTTGCTCCCTTCTCTCTTGAACGTACTCATGTGTTGTTGAAGGAAATATGCCCTAGAGGCAATAATAAAGTTGTTATTCATATTTCCTTATATCATGATAAATGTTTATTATTCATGCTAGAATTGTATTAACCGGAAACTTAGTACATGTGTGAATACATAGACAAACAGAATGTCACTAGTATGCCTCTATTTGACTAGCTCATTGAATCAATGATGGTTATGTTTCCTAACCATATACATGAGTTGTCATTTGGTTAACGGGATCACATCATTAGAGAATGATGTGATTGACTTGACCCATCTGTTAGCTTAGCACGATGATCGTTTAGTTTGTTGCTGTTGCTTTCTTCATAACTTATACATGTTCCTATGACTATGAGATCATGCAACCCCCAAATACCGGAGGAACACTTAGTGTGCTATCAAATGTCACAACGTAACTGGGTGACTATAAAGATGCTCTACAGGTGTCTCCGATGGTGTTTGTTGAGTTGGCATAGATCAAGATTAGGATTTGTCACTCCGAGTATTGAAGAGGTATCTCTGGGACCTCTCGGTAATGCACACTATAAGCCTTGCAAGCAATGTGACTAATGAGTTAGTTACTGGGTGTTGCATTATAGACCGAGTAAAGAAACTGTCCAGTAACGAGATTGAACTAGGTATTGAGATACCGACGATCGAATCTCGGGCAAGTAACATACCGATGACAAAGGGAGCAACGTATGTTGTTATGCGGTTTGACCGATAAAGATCTTCATAGAATATGTAGGAGCCGATATGAGCATCCAGGTTCCGCTATTGGTTATTGACTGGAGACGTGTATTGGTCATGTTTACATAGTTCTCAAACCCGTAGGGTCCGCATGCTTAACGTTCAGTGACGATCGATATTATGGTTTATGTGTTTTGATGTACCAAAGATAGTTCGCAGTCCCGGATGTGATCACAGACATGACGAGGAGTCTCGATATGGTCGAGACATAAAGATTGATATATTGGATGACTGTATTCGGACACCGGATGAGTTCCGGGGGTCACCGAATAATTATCGGAGTTTCGGGGGGTTGTCGGAACCCCCGGGGGAACTAATGGGCCAACATGGGCCTTGTGAGAGAGAGAGAGGAGGGGGCCTTAGGATTGGCCTCCCCTCTTGAGGAGTCCGAATTGGACAAGGAGGGGGGGGGGCGGCGCCCCCTCTTTCCCTCCCTCTCTCCCTCTCCTTCCTTCCCCCTTCCTCCTCCTAGTTGGACTAGGAAAGGGGGAGTCCTACTCCTACTAGGAGGAGGACTCCTCCCCTCCTTGGCGCGCCCCAAGGGCCGGCCGGCCTCCACCTTGATCCTTTATATACGGGGGTAGGGGGCACCCTAGGACACACAAGTTGATCATTGATCCCTTAGCCGTGTGCGTTCCCCCCTCCACCATAATCCAGCTTGGTCATATCACCGTAGTGCTTAGGCAAAGCCCTGTGCGGGTAGCTTCATCATCACCGTCATCATGCCATCGTGCTGACGAAGCTCTCCCTCGACACTCAGCTGGATCGAGAGTTCGTGGGACGTCACTGAGTTGAACGTGTGCAGATCGTGGAGGTGCCGTACTTTCGGTACTAGGATCGGTCAGATCGTGAAGACGTATGACTACATCAATCGCATTGTCATAACGCTTCCGCTTACGGTCTACGAGAGTACGTGGACGACACTCTTCCCCTCTCGTTGCTATGCATCACCATGATAGATCTTGTGTGTGCGTAGGATTTTTTTTTGAAATTACTGTGTTCCCCAACAGTAGCATCTGAGCCAGGTCTATGCGTAGATGTTATCTGCACGAGTAGAACATAAAGGAGTTGTGGGCGTGGGTATATACATATTGCTTGCCGTCACTAGTTGATTCTTGATTCAGCGGTATTGTTGGATGAAGTGGCTCAGACCGACATTACGCGTACGCTTATGTGAGACTGGTTCTACCGACGTGCTTTGCACACAGGTTGCTGGTGTGTGTCAGTTTCTCCAACTTTAGTTGAATCGGATTCAATGAACAGGGTTCTTTCTGAAGATCAAAAAGCAATCACTATACCGCGTTGTGGTTTTTGATGCATAGGTAAGAACGGTTCTTGCTCAGCCCGTAGCATCCATGTAAAACTTGCAACGACAAAGTAGAGGATGTCTAACTTGTTTTTGTAGGGCATGTTGTGATGTGATATGGTCAAGACATGACGCTAAATTTTATTATATGAGATGATCATGTTTTGCAACACATTTATCGGCAACTGGCATGAGCCATATGGTTATCGCTTTATTGTATGAAATGCAATCGCCATGTAATTGCTTTACTTTATCACTAAGCGGTAGCGATAGTCGTAGAAGCAATAGTTGGCGAGACGACAACGATGCTTCGATGGAGATCAAGGTGTCAAGCCGGTGACGATGGTGATCATGACAGTGCTTTGGAGATGGAGATCAAAGGCACAAGATGATGATGGCCATATCATATCACTTATATTGATTGCATGTGATGTTTATCCTTTATGCATCTTATTTTTCTTAGTTCGGCGGTAGCATTATAAGATGATCTCTCACTAAATTTCAAGGTATAAGTGTTCTCCCTGAGTATGCACCGTTGCTATAGTTCGTCATGCCGAGACACCACGTGATGATCGGGTGTGACAAGCTCTACGTTCACACACAATGGGTGCAAGCTAGTTTTGCACATGCAGAATACTCGGGTTAAACTTGACGAGCCTAGCATATGCAGATATGGCCTCGGAACACTGAGACCGAAAGGTCGAGCGTGAGTCATATAGAAGATATGATCAACATAGTGATGTTCACCATTGAAAACTACTCCATCTCACGTGATGATCGGACATGGTTTAGTTGATATGGATCACGTTATCACTTAGATGATTAGAGGGATGTCTATCTAAGCGGGAGTTCTTAAGTAATATGATTAATTAAACTTTAATTTATCATGAACTTAGTCCTGGTAATTTTTGCATATCTATGTTGTAGATCAATAGCTCACATATAGCTCCCCTGTTTTATTTATGATATGTTCCTAGAGAAAACTATGTTAAAAGATGTTAGTAGCAATGATCCATACTAGCTCCGTGATCCGAGGATTATCCTCATTGTTGCACAGAAGAAATATGTCCTTGATGCACCGCTAGGTGACAGACCTTTTGCAGGAGCAGATGCAGACGTTATGGACGTTTGACAAGCTCGATATGATGACTACTTGATAGTTTAGTGTGCCATACTTTACGGCTTAGAACAGTGACTTCAAAAACGTTTTGAACGCCACATAGTATATGAGATGTTCCATGATCTGAAATTGGTATTTCAGACTCATGCCCGTGTTAAGAGGGAGACCTCTGACAAGTACTTTGCCTACAATATGGAGGAGAATAGCTCAACCAGTGAGCATGTGCTCAAAATTTCTCAGTACTACAATCACTTGAATCAAGTGGGAGTTAATCTACGAGATAAGATAGTGATTGGCAAAGTTCTCTAGTCACTATCACCAAGTTACTAGAACTTCGTGATGAACTATAATATGCAAGGGATGATGTAAAGTGATTCCTGAGCTCTTCGTGATGCTGAAATTGGCGAAGGTGGAAATCAAGAAAAGCATCAAGTGTTGATGGTTGACGAGACCACTAGTTTCAAGTAAAAGGGCAAGGGAAAGAAAGGGAACTTCAAGAAGAATGGCAAGCAAGTTGCCACTCCCATGAAGAAGCCAAAAGCTAGAGCTAAGACTGAAACTGAGTGCTTCTACTACAAAGGGAATGGCCACTGGAAGCGGAACTACCCCAAATACTTGGCGGATAAGGAGGATGGCAAAGTGAACAAAAGTATATATGATATACATGTTATTGATGTGCACTTTTGTTGGGGAACGTAGTAATTTCAAAAAAAATCCTATGCACACACATGATCATCGTGATGCATAGCAACGAGAGGGGAGAGTGTGTCCACGTACCCTCATAGACCGAAAGTGGAAGCGTTAGCACACCACGGTTGATGTAGTCATACGTCTTCACGATCCGACCGATCCAAGTACGGAACGCACGGCACCTCCGAGTTCAGCACACGTTCAGCTCGATGATGTCCCACAAACTGCGATCCAGCAGAGCTTCATGGGAGAGTTTCGTCAGCACGACGACATGATAACGGTGATGATGATGCTACTGACGCAGGGCTTCGCCTAAGCACCGCTACGATATGATCAAGGTGGATTATGGTGGAGGGGGGCACCGCACACGGTTGGGAGAGATCAACAAATCAACTTGTGTGTTTAGAGGTGCCCCCTGCCCCTTTATATATAGGAGCAAGGGGGAGGCCGGCCGGCCCCTGTAGGCACGCCAGGAGGAGGAATCCTCCTCCTAGTAGGAGTAGGACTCCCCTCTTTCCTACTCCTACTAGGAGGGGGAAAGGAATGGGGAGAGGGAGAAGGAAAGGGGGGCGCCGCCCCCCTCTCCTAGTCCAATTCGGACCAGAGGGGGAGGGGCACGCAGCCTGCCCTAGGCCAGCCCTCTCTCTCTCTCCACTAAGGCCCATAAGGCCCACTATTTCTCCCAGGGGGGAGGTTCCGATAACCCTCCGGCACTCCAGTTTTCTCCGAAACCACCCGGAACACTTTCCCGTGTTCGAATATAGTCGTCCGATATATCAATATTTATGTCTCGACTATTTCGAGACTCCTCGTCATGTCCGTGATCACATCCGGGACTCCGAACTACCTTCGGTACATCAAAACACAAAAACTCATAATACCGATCGTCACCGAACTTTAAGCGTGCGGACCCTACGGGTTCGAGAACTATGTAGACATGACCGAGACACATCTCCGGTCAATAACCAATAGTGGAACCTGGATGTTCATATTGGCTCCCACATATTCTACTAAGATCTTTATCGGTCAAACCGCATAACAACATACATTGTTCCCTTTGTCATCGGTATGTTACTTGCCCGAGATTCGATCGTCGGTATCTCAATACCTAGTTCAATCTCATTATCGGCAAGTCTCTTTACTCGTTCCGTAATACATCATCTCGCAACTAACTCATTAGTTACAATGCTTGCAAGGCTTATAGTGATGTGCATTACCTAGTGGTCCCAAAGATACCTCTCCGACAATCGGAGTGACAAATCCTAATCTTGATCTATGCCAACTCAACAAGTACCATCGGAGACACCTGTAGATCACCTTTATGATCACCCAGTTATGTTGTGATGTTTGGTAGCACACAAAGTGTTCCTCCAGTAATCGGGAGTTGCATAACCTCATAGTCATAGGAACATGTATGAGTCATGAAGAAACCAATAGCAGTAAACTAAACGATCAAGTGCTAAGCTAACAGAATGGGTCAAGTCAATCACATCATTCTCCTAATGATGTGATCCCGTTAATCAAATGAAAACTCATGTCTATGGTTAGGAAACTTAACCATCTTTGATTAATGAGCTAGTCAAGTAGAGGCATACTAGTGACACTCTGTTTGTCTATGTATTCACACATGTACTAAGTTTCCGGTTAATACAATTCTAGCCTGAATAATAAACATTTATCATGATATGAGGAAATAAATAATAACTTTATTATTGCCTCGAGGGCATATTTCCTTCAGTCTCCCACTTGCACTAGAGTCAATAATCTAGATTACACAGTAATGATTCTAACACCCATGGAGCCTTGGTGCTGATCATGTTTTGCTCGTGAGAGAGGCTTAGTCAATGGGTCTGCAACATTCAGATCTGTATGTATCTTGCAAATTTCTATGTCTCCCACCTGGACTTGATCGCGGATGGCATTGAAGCATCTCTTGATGTGCTTGGTTCTCTTGTGAAATCTGGATTCCTTTGCCAAGGCAATTGCACCAGTATTGTCACAAAATATTTTCATTGGACCCGATGAACTAGGTATGACACCTAGATCGGATATGAACTCCTTCATCCAGACTCCTTCATTCGCTGCTTCCGAAGCAGCAATGTACTCTGATTCACATGTAGATCCCGCCACGACGCTTTCTTTAGAACTGCTCCAACTGACAGCTCCACCGTTCAATATAAACATGTATCCGGTTTGCGATTTAGAATCATCCGGATCAGTGTCAAAGCTTGCATCAACGTAACCATTTACGATGAGCTCTTTGTCACCTCCATAAACGAGAAACATATCCTTAGTCCTTTTCAGGTATTTCAGGATGTTCTTGACCGCTGTCCAGTGATCCACTCCTGGATTACTTTGGTACCTCCCTGCTAAACTAATAGCAAGGCACACATTAGGTCTGGTACACAACATTGCATACATGATAGAGCCTATGGCTGAAGCATAGGGAGCATCTTTCAGTTTCTCTCTATCTTCTGAAGTGGTTGGGCATTGAGTCTTACTCTACTTCACACCTTGTAACACAGGCAAGAACCCTTTCTTTGCCTGATCCATTTTGAACTTTTTCAAAACTTTGTCAAGGTATGTGCTTTGTGAAAGTCCAATTAAGCGTCTTGATCTACCTCTATAGATCTTGATGCCCAATATGTAAGCAGCTTCACCGAGGTCTTTCATTGAAAAACTCTTATTCAAATATCCTTTTATGCTATTCAGAAATTCTATATCATTTCCAATCAACAATATGTCATCCACATATAATTTTAGAAATGCTACAGAGCTCCTACTCACTTTCTTGTAAATACAGGCTTCTCCAAAAGTTTGTATAAAACCATATGCTTCGATCACACTATCAAAACGTTTATTCCAACTCCGAGAGGCTTGCACCAGTCCATAAATGGATCACTGAAGCTTGCACACTTTGTTAGTACCCTTTGGATCAATAAAACCTTCAGGTTGCATCATATACAACTCTTCTTCCAGAAATCCATTCAGGATTGCAGTCTTTAGATCCATTTGCCAGATTTCATAATCATAAAATGCGGCAATAACTAACATGATTCGGACAGACTTAAGCATCGCTACGGGTGAGAAGGTCTCATCATAGTCAACTCCTTGAACTTTTCGAAAATCTTTCGCAACAAGTCGAGCTTTGTAGACAGTAACATTACCATCAGCATCTGTCTTCTTCTTGAAGATCCATTTATTCTCGATGGCTTGCCGATCATCGGGCAAGTCAACCAAAGTCCACACTTTGTTCTCATACATGGATCCCATCTCAGATTTCATGGCTTCTAGCCATTTTGTGTAATCTGGGCTCATCATCGCTTCCTCATAGTTCGTAGGTTTGTCATGATCTAGTAACATGACCTCCAGAACAGGATTACCGTACCACTCTGGTGCGGATCTTACTCTAGTTGACCTACGAGGTTTGGTAGTAATTTGATCTAAAGTTTCACGATCATCATCATTAGCTTCCTCACTAATTGGTGTAGGTGTCACAGGAACCGGTTTCTGTGATGAACTACTTTCCAATAAGGGAGCAGGTATAGTTACCTCATCAAGCTCTACTTTCCTCCCACTCACTTCTTTCGAGAGAAATTCCTTCTCTAGAAAGGATCCATTCTTAGCAACAAAAGTATTGCCTTCGGATCTATGATAGAAGGTGTACCCAACTGTTTCTTTTGGGTATCCTATGAAGATACATTTCTCCAATTTGGGTCTGAGCTTATCGGGTTGAAGTTTTTTCACATAAGCGTCGCAGCCACAAACTTTAAGAAACGACAACTTTGGTTTCTTGCAAAAACGTAGTTCATAAGGAGTCGTCTCAACGGACTTAGATGGTGCCCTATTTAACGTGAATGCAACTGTCTTTGAAGCATAACCCCAAAATTATAGCGGTAAATCAGTAAGAGACATCATAGATCACACCATATCTAGTAAAGTATGATTACGACGTTCGGACACACCATTACGTTGTGGTGTTCCGGGTGGCGTGAGTTGTGAAACTATTCCGCATTGTTTCAAATGAAGACTAAACTCGTAACTCAAATATTCTCCTCCACAATCAGATCGTAAAAATTTTGTTTTCTTGTTATGATGATTTTCTACTTCACTCTGAAATTCTTTGAACTTTTCAAATGTTTCAGACTTATGTTTCATCAAGTAGATGTACCCATATCTACTCAAATCATCTGTGAAGGTGAGAAAATAATGATATCCGCCACGAGCCTCAACATTCATCGGACCACATACATCAGTATGTATGATTTCCAACAAATTTGTTGCTCGCTCCATTCTTCCGGAGAACGGTGTTTAAGTCATCTTGCCCATGAGGCATGGTTCGCAAGTACCAAGTGATTCATAATAAAGTGATTCCAAAAGTCCATTAGAATGGAGTTTCTTCATGCGCTTTACACAAATATGACCCAAACGGCAGTGCCACAAATAAGTTGCACTATCATTATCAACTCTGCATCTTTTAGCTTCAACACTATGAATGTGTGTATCTTCACTACTGAGATTCAAAAAGAATAGACCACTCTTTAAGGGTGCATGACCATAAAAGATATTATTCATATAAATAGAACAACCATTATTCTCTGATTTAAAGGAATAACCGTCTCGCATTAAACAAGATCCAGATATAATGTTCATGCTCAACGCTGGCACCAAATAACAATTATTTAGGTCTAAAACTAATCCCGAAGGTAGATGTAGAGGTAGCGTGCTGACCGCGATTACATCGACTTTGGAACCATTTCCCACGCGCATCGTCACCTCGTCCTTTGCTAATCTTCGCTTAATCCGTAGTCCCTGTTTCGAGTTGCAAATATTAGCAATGGAACAAGTATCAAATACACAGGCACTACTGCGAGAATTAGTAAGGTACACATCAATAACATGTATATCACATATACCTTTGTTCACCTTGCCATCCTTCTTATCCGCCAAATACTTGGGGCAGTTCCGCTTCCAGTGACTAGTCTGTTTGCAGTAGAAGCACTCAGTCTCAGGCTTAGGTCTAGACTTGGGTTTCTTCTCCTGAACAGCAACTTATTTGAGGTTCTTCTTGAAGTTCCCCTTATTCTTCCCTTTGCCTTTTTTCTTAAACTGGTGGTCTTGTTGACCATCAACACTTGATGCTCTTTCTTGATTTCTACCTCCGCAGCCTTTAGAATTTCGAAGAGCTCGGGAATCGTGTTATCCATCCCTTGCATGTTATAGTTCATCATGAAGCTCTTGTAGCTTGGTGGAAGTGATTGAAGAATTCTGTCAATAAGACAATCATCCGGAAGATTAACTCCCAGTTGAATCAAGCGATTGTTATACCCAGACATTCTGAGTATATGCTCACTGACAGAACTATTCTCCTCCATCTTGCAGCTGTAGAACTTATTGGAGACTTCATATCTCTCAATCCGAGCATTTGCTTGAAATGTTAACTTCAACTCCTGGAACATCTCATATGCTCCATGATGTTCAAAACGTCGTTGAAGTCCCGGTTCTAAGTCGTAAAGCATGGCACACTGAACTATCGAGTAGTCATCAGCTTTGCTCTGCCAGATGTTCATAACATCTGGTGTTGCTCCTGCAGCAGGTTTGGCACCTAGCGGTGCTTCCAGGACGTAATTCTTCTGTGCAGCAATGAGGATAATCGTCAAGTTACGGACGTAGTCCGTGTAATTGCTACCATCATCTTTCAACTTTTCTTTCTCAAGGAACACATTAAAATTCAACGGAACAACATCACGGGCCATCTATCTACAACAACATAGATATGCAAAATACTATCAGGTACTAAGTTCATGATAAATTAAAGTTCAGTTAATCAAATTATTAAAGAACTCCCACTTAGATAGACATCCCTCTAATCATCTAAGTGATCACGTGATCCATATCAACTAAACCATGTCCGATCATCACGTGAGATGGAGTAGTTTTCAATGGTGAACATCACTATGTTGATCATATCTTATATATGATTCATGCTCGACCTTTCGGTCTATAGTGTTCCGCGGCCATATCTGCATATGCTAGGCTCGTCAAGTTTAACCCGAGTATTCTGCATGTGCAAAACTGGCTTGCACCCTTTGTATGTGAACGTAGAGCTTATCACACCCGATCATCACATGGTGTCTCGGCACGACGAACTTTCGCAACGGTGCATACTCAGGGAGAACACTTATACCTTGAAATTTAGTGAGAGATCATCTTATAATGCTATCGTCGATCTAAGCAAAATAAGATGCATAACAGATAAACATCACATGCAATCAATATAAGTGATATGATATGGCCATCATCATCTTGTGCTAGTGATCTCCATCTCCGAAGCACCGTCATGATCACCATCGTCACCGGCGCGACACCTTGATCTCCATCGTAGCATCTATGTCGTCTCGCCAAATATTGCTTATACGACTATCGCTACCGCTTAGTGATAAAGTGAAGCCATTACAGGGTGATTGCATTGCATACAATAAAGCGACAACCATATGGCTCCTGCTAGTTGCCGATAACTCAGTTACAAAACATGATCATCTCATACAATAAAATATAGCATCATGTCTTGACCATATCACATCACAACATGCCCTGCAAAAACAAGTTACATGTCCTCTACTTTGTTGTTGCAAGTTTTTACGTGGCTGCTACGGGCTGAGAAAGAACCGTTCTTACCTACGCATCAAAACCACAACGATAGTTTGTCTAGTTGGTGCTCTTTTAACCTTCTCAAGGACCGGGCGTAGCCACACTCGATTCAACTAAAGTTGGAGAAACTGACACCCGCCAGCCACCTTTGTGCAAAGCACGTCGGTAGAACCAGTATCGCGTAAGCGTACGCGTAATGTCAGTTCGGGCCGCTTCATCCAACAATACCGCCGGACCAAAGTGTGACATGCTGGTAAGCAGTATGACTTGTATCGTCCACAACTCACTTGTGTTCTACTTGTGCATATAACATCTACGCATAAACCAGGCTCTGATACCACTATTGGGGAACATAGTAATTTCAAAAAAATTCCTACGCACACACAGGATCATCGTGATGCATAGCAACGAGAGGGGAGAGTGTGTCCACGTACTCTCGTAGACCAAAAGCAGAAGTGTTAGCACAACGCGGTTGATGTAGTCGTACGTCTTCATGATCCGACCGATCCAAGTACCGAACGCACGGCACCTCCGAGTTCAGCACACGTTTAGCTCGATGACGTCCCACGAACTCCGATCCAGCAGAGATTCACGGGAGAGTTTCGTCAGCACGACGGCGTGATGACGGTGATGATGATGCTACCGACGCAGGGCTTCGCCTAAGCACCGCTACGATATGATCGAGGTGGATTATGGTGGAGGGGGGCACCGCACACGGCTGGGAGAGATCAACAGATCAACTTGTGTGTTTAGAGGTGCCCCCTGCCCCCGTATATAAAGGAGCAAGGGGAGGACGGCCGGCCCCTGTAGCCGCGCCAGGAGGAGGAGTCCTCCTCCTAGTAGGAGTAGGACTCCCCTCTTTCCTACTCCTACTAGGAGGGGGAAAGGAATGGGGAGAGGGAGAAGGAAAGGGGGGCGCCGCCCCCCCTCTCCTAATCCAATTTGAACCAGAGGGGGAGGGGCACGCGGCCTGCCCTAGGCCAGCCCTCTCTCTCTACTAAGGCCCATAAGGCCCACTATTTCTCCCGGGGGGTTCCGGTAACCCTCCGGCAGTCCGGTTTTCTCCGAAACTACATGGAACACTTCCGGTGTCCGAATATAGTCGTCCAATATATCGATCTTTACATCTCGACCATTTCGAGACTCCTTGTCATGTCCGTGATCATATCTGGGACTCCTAACTACCTTCAGTACATCAAAACACAAAAACTCATAATACCGATCGTCACCGAACTTTAAGCGTGCGGACCCTACGGGTTCGAGAACTATGTAGACATGACCGAGACACGTCTCCGATCAATAACCAATAGCGGAACCTGGATGCTCATATTGGCTCCCACATATTCTAAAAAGATCTTTATCGGTCAAACCGCATAACAACATACATTTTTCCCTTTGTCATCGGTATGTTACTTGCCCGAGATTCGATCATCGGTATCTAAATACCTAGTTCAATCTCGTTACCGGCAAGTCTATTTACTCATTCCATAATACATCATCTCGCAACTAGCTAACTCATTAGTTGCAATGCTTGCAAGGCTTATAGTGATGTGCATTACCGATTGGGCCCAGAGATACCTCTCCGACAATCGGAGTGACAAATCCTAATCTTGATCTATGCCAACTCAACAAGTACCATCGGAGACACTTGTAGAGCACCTTTATGATCACCCAGTTACGTTGTGATGTTTGGTAGCACACAAAGTGTTCCTTCGGTAATCGGGAGTTGCATAACCTCATAATCATAGGAACATGTATGAGTCATGAAGAAAGCAATAGCAGTAAACTAAACGATCAAGTGCTAAGCTAACGGAATGGGTCAAGTCAATCACATCATTCTCCTAATGATGTGATCCCGTTAATCAATTGACAACTCATTTCTATGGTTAGGAAACTTAACCATCTTTGATTAATGAGCTAGTAGGCATACTAGTGACACTCTGTTTGTCTATGTATTCACACATGTACTAAGTTTCTGGTTAATACAATTCTAGCATGAATAATAAAAATTTATCATGGTATGAGGAAATAAATAATAACTTTATTATTGCCTCTAGGGCATATTTCCTTCACCTTTACTAGTGTTCATAGTAGCCCCTGGGTATTTGATACTGGTTCAGTTGCTATGATTAGCAACTTGAAACAGGAGTTACTGTAACATCCCAAACTTTCAATTTGGAATGTTATACATAGGACATCATATGCATATCATATTTTATTTGCATTCTGGTTTTGTGATCCTAAAAAATCCTAAGCAACTCAAGGACCCACGGAGAGAGTTGGGGATTGTATTATTTTCATATTTTAATTTTCTCAAATATTGAAAAAGGGATCACTTTGGTTTTAATTATTTTCTCTCCAAATAATATTTCCAATATTAAAAATATATGAGAGGAGATAATATGACTTCTCCAAAATATATGAAATATTGGAGGAAAATTACTAAAATCAAATAAATTATTTTATTTGGATTTTATTGCTATTTTATTTGAATTAGAAAAATATGCATTTTTCAAAATTGCTTTTTAGGCTAAGAAAATGCTCACTTAGTTCTCAATATTTTATTAGACGGTGTAAATTTGTTTTGGCATTTTTAGATTTTTATTTTTATTTATTTAGGACTTTTCTTTGGCAGATTTTATTTTAAAAAAAGTCTCGGACCGAACTGGGCCGTAGGACCAGCCGGCCAAGCGCAGCGCCGCCCCCGACCCCGAGCCGCTATCCGCCTCGCGCACGTCGCCGCGCCGTGGCCGAGTCGGCCTCTCGCTGTCGCCGCCTTGCCCCCTCCTCCAAGCCGCCCCCCTCTTAAATAGCCGCCCCGCCGCCCCTCACCATCACCACCACCCCGCCCCACAACAGCAGCGCAGCAGCCGAGCCGCCGCCACCGCCTGCCGCTCCGCCTCCGCCGCACCACCCCACCGCCTGCCGCTCCGCTGCCGCAGCATCCCGCTGCCGCACCGCCGTCGCCTATCCTAGCCTCGCCGGAGCTGCCGCCTCACACCGCCCCGTCCGCCGGAATCGAGCCGCTAGAGTCGCTGGAATCCGTCGCCGGTTTTTTTCCAGTTTAGGTAAAAACCGATCGTTTTTTTGAAACCCCTAGATGCGTTTTTTCTCTAGACCGGTTCGGTTTTTCTTCGATTTAGTTCGTTTAGCGGAAGTTCGTCTGTTCGTTCGTTTTAACAAACGTTGTTTGTCGGTTAGGTTCAGACAGCGAACGTTCGTTCGTTAGACTTTTATTTTCATTTTTATTTTCCGCCAGGGACTTATCCGCGATTATTTTTATCGCAGATTAGCCCCTAAACTTCAAACCCTCGCCGTTTCTAAATCGTTTGTCCAAATCCAGTGAAACCAGCGCCAAAATCTTCGTCTCGAGCCCCTCTTTCTGCTTAATCAACTTGAACATGGTTTTGACAATTTAAAATTTGGTTTCCAGAAGATTTGAATTCGAAGTTCTTTTGATCGTAGTTTCAATTCTGTACCTCTGATTTGATCGATTCTTTTTGCAAATCGAACCTCTTCAGTTGAACTTTTAGTTTGGATTCTCTTATTTGAAATTTTATCCTTGCATCATTGCTTGAGTGGTTATGTATGCTATTGTTTGTTTGCGCTAGAATTCTCGGAGTGCGCAACATGCTACTATGAGTCACTAGGTTTTGCGGATCATCAGCAAGGCAAGTAACACTTTGATCATACCCTTTTATTACCCAGTTTTTATGCATTAGTTACAACCCTTAAACATTGCATGAGTAGGATCTCTTAACATGTGGGTTTTGGGAAGTAGATGATGAGGTAGAACCTATTGCCCTTTATTACCAAACCCTTGGGAGTTACTTCTACGTTATGCTTATATTGCCTTGCTATGCTCATAGATGTGAATTGGGTTTGAGTGTATCCATGACAGATGTGAGATTGTTAATTAATGGTTAACTTAAGGTGGCTACTTAAACACACATCTGGGTGGACTGGTTGCGGGCACCTGGGGATATACCAATGCTGTCGTTTTTGGTTCGCCACCCATGCTCAAAGGGATCATAAGATTATTCATGCTAGAAACTTCCATGTGCAGCCACAAGCTATTATGGGATCTAGCATAGTGGAGTAAGTTCATGACATTTTCCAGTGGTAGGCTAGCAGATGTAGGGGATGTAGGTTGGTACGGTCTACCCGGGGTTAGAGTTAATGCTTCTGAAAAACTGTGTCTCGGTCATTCGTTTCTCAAACACCATGTAGTGAGAGAAATCCAACGGAGGAGATCGAGTCTTGTGGGGAAAAGTGCGCAAACCTCTGCAGAGTGTACAAACTAATCATGGTTAGCCGTGTCCCCGGTTATGGACATCTTGAGTATCTGGTTCTTGAATTTATCATGTTGATCTCATCACTCTAAATTAATTTGTTGGGTTGTTAATCACTTTTTAATTGGGATTGAGATGGGGACTTACCATTCTCAATGTTTTTCAACTACCATGATAGTTAAATAAAATATATTCCTTTGTGGTAGGAAAAAATTGGCTTTTCGCAAAAACATTACAACCATAGAGCCTCCACCAGCCATATATGCATGTAGTGATAGCATTTACCTGTTCCTTGTTCTACTGTGTTATCTTGCCAGCATATTCCATGTGCTGACCCGTTTCAGGCTGCAACATATCACGTTGCAGACTTTTCAGACGAAGAGTGACGTGCGCTAGGTCATTGTCATGCACTCAGCTATGCCGTTAGAGTTGATGGACTCACTTTATCTTCCAAGACTTCCGCTGTTATCTTATTTAGATGACCTTAAGCCATATTTATTGTAATAAGTTCTCTCTCGAGACTATCAATGTAATAAGTGTGTGATTGCTACTCTGTTATAAATCCTTCAAGTACTATGTGTGTCAGCGTTACCGATCCAGGGATGACACTTATGCACAGAGATTGTACCGTTTGAGGTTGGATCGCTAGAAGATGGTATCAGAGCACATGCTGAATGTAGGACATGCCCACTAAGATGAGACATAGGTAACTCTTCTCTACTCATTTCTGACTTCTCTCCATCTTCTACTCTATAGGATGGCGGACACAAGGAAGAAGTTTGCACAGCCGGATGAAGACACACCTTTTGGATGACACTTGAAAGAAGTCACTAGGTACCTGAACATTGGAATACCAAGCTTCCCCGGGACCTACACCGCCACTTTACCAGAAGAGGAGCGTTGGATGATTCGAGTTCAAGTTCCAGGAAGGACATTCACACCAGTAACTGAACCCATAGAGTTTTCCTTTGATGCACCAACCTGGAGTCTAGGAAAGAGCATGTCAACCCACATCCCCATATGACGTATTGGCGAAGTTTATCACAAGGATCTTATGGATAAAATCTACCAGATATGTGAGCGCCGAGATGAGAAGTGGGAGATGATCAGCACCAGGAAGGACAAGTCCATTGCAACTTTCATCCAGGAGTTAAACCAGCACATTCGTCGCCAGGAGAACCAGATGTGCGCGAGCATGATAGATCTGAAGAAGTTGATGACTAGGAACATGGAGCTGGAAGAGGAACTCAAGTCTACACACGACAGATACAAGGAGGAAATCACCGTACTAGTGGAGATGAATGACAACCTAACAAGGAAGCTATGAGTATTCATGGGAGACCCTGCGCCAGGAGGAGAAGACGACCATCCCAAAGACTACATCATCATTGACGACACCGACTCCGACCCCGACAGTAGTGATGATGATTATGAAGACGAAGTTGGAGAAGATATCATGGAGTCTTCTATCGATCAAATTTTTTAGTAGACCACTATATTATTAGTAGTATTTCCCCCATGTATATATTAGTAGTCCGAGCACTGTAACGATAGTTAGATCGAGTGTATGCCCTTGCTTGAAATTGATTTGCTGTGATATGATTGTGTTTGTCTCATGTGCATATGGGTAGTGTTTTCTCACTAGACCTCATTCTATTCTAATCTCTCCCCTCTAAACCCATCAGATGCCTCCGAGACATGACCCCGGATTTGCCTTCCCACTGGAGCTCACTCAGTTGATCCAACAGCAGAATACACTGATGTAGTTGCTAGTTCAGAATCAAGGCAACAACAATAACAATAACAACAACCCGCCGCCACCCCCTCCAGTTGACAACTTAGCCCATTTTCTAAGCACTACAAAAAATACACTTCCATGATGATACGTGTTTGTCACAGTAGGTCGCGTTTTTTGTCATGCATGTACATCCATGACGATTTTATGACAGAATCAAGATAGTCATACCTGTGCTGCGTAGAAGTGTTCCATGAGATTACCAAAATTATCATCACAGAAGTGTGCACTTCCATGACGATAAACCGCGTGCCACAGAAGTGCTTTTGTCAAGGGTGACCGACACGTGGCATCCACCGTAACGGAACACCGTTAAGCTATCGGGTCGGGTTTTGGATCCGATAACCCGTTAACAGCCCCGACCAATGGGGATTTTCCACGTGTAAAGTCATCATTGGCTGGAGGAAACACGTGTCGGCTCATCGTTTGGACAGATGTCATCCACTCATTGGACAGAAGGCACCTATGATGCGTCGACACGTGGCACGATGCAACAGAGGCCCATTCCTGTGAAAAGGCCGACCCATTTGACTTGGTCAAAAGGTGGCGGGCCAGCCCATGGAAAGCTTGTTAACGGCCTGTTCGCATATAGCCCATTTATAGCCCGCTAACCCAAGGCCCGTTACGCCCTATCCGAATTAGGCCCAGTAGCGTCATCTGGGCCATCCAATATGATTCCATCCCGTTTTCACTTCTGGCCCATGTATGGCCCATGACGTCTTTCGGCCCATATGAGGCCCTATGTAACTCTTGGCCTATTAACGGCCCGTGGTGAAACTGGCCTGTAATGAACAGTGTATCACATTACACCCATTAACGGCCCGTGGTGAAACTGGCCCGTAATGAACAGTGTATCACTTTATACCCATTAACGGCCCGTTATTCCGTTGGGCCGTTTCCAGCCCATGTTATCTTTCGGCCTTCTCAGAGCCCATTCATTCTTGGGCTCATTTCCAGCATTCGTTTACTTATGGCCCATTACTGTCATTTTTTGCTTGTGGGCCAAATTCATCCCGTGGTTACAGTCGGCCCGTTTGTGGTCCGTTAATACGTTGGGCTGTTTTCATAGCGTGATCAAATACGACCTATTAACGATGGCCCGTTATGGTCGGCCCATGAATGGACGATTCCAACTCTAGCCCGTTTACGGCCATAATGCGGCCTATTATTGGCCCATGTTTGGCCAATCGATCATACGGCTCGTATAAGGCCCATTGATGATACGACCCGTAGAAGGCCCATTGTTTTTATGGCCCGTAGAAGGCCCATTGTTTCTACGGCCCGTAGAAGGCCTACTGTTTCTACGGCCCGTAGAAGGCCCACTGTTTCTACGGCCCGTAGGAGGCCCAGTGTCACTATAGTAAATATTAGCCCATGGTTATTGTGGCCTAGTTTAAAAAAATAGGTTATTGCAGCCACTAGCAAACCGCGGAAAAAGAATTGCACTGACTACAAGTAAACAAATAAACAAGACAACAAGGAAATAAATAAGCAAGCAACTTATGCTAGGCTATCACGGCTATTACACATATTACATCCACTAGGCATCAAAGTTCGCCACCAGTGCAAATATAGGGAACAAAGCAGCATATAAATGCCGCAGCAAAACAAGTCCAGAACTGAAACCACTTCAGAAGAGTTCAAGAAACAATATCATAGGTACCTATAATGCTGGCAAGATTCTTAGCAAGCTTATTAACTTTCTCTTGTTTGGCGCTTAAATCCTCCAGCGCTTGCTGTTGCACAAGAAAGTACACATCTAAATTCTGCAGGGACTTCCTTAGTCCTTCGGCTTCTTGCCGCAGCACAGCTGACTGATGCCTTTTAGCTTGTAGCTGAGACTGAAGAAGCTGAAGTCATTCAGGCAGCAAGTTCGAAGAGCTTGTGCCAGCGGTACTGGCCAGTAACTCGAACACTACATCAACGCAGGACTGTGGGGTTTTCTCACTGTCTACAAGATCATTTTTATCACATTTCTTGGAGACCAACAGGGTTATCTCACTATCTTGAACCTTGTCTGCATTAGTTTCTCTACCATTGCATAGTGGGGTGCTCTTCTCCAATATTCTGTTTGCATACTACAAGAGAAACAAGCAGACACATCACAGGTTTAGCTTGTAGTATACACAACTAATTTTGGTAAACCGGTTCAGTAGTAAGGTGGACATGATAACAACATGAAACAAACATATATCTTTGTACCATGGTCACTATATTGTCCATATCATTCTAGTTTATGTTCCCTAATCAAGATAGAGACACAGTTCAACTCATATATTTTTAAGACACAACAACATAGACAGAATATAAGTGTGAGAAACTACACAACATTGGCAGCACTTGTAATGTGCATCACATGAGAACATAACTATTTATACAACTTAAACTGAAATCAACATAGAGCAAGAAGTTAGAACAGCAATCCAGTTAAAGAAATAGGTTTCAAACATACCTGTTGCGCCATTGGAGTTTCAATTGGATCCTTCAAATTCAAAAGTAGTTGGTATGAGTAAATACAGTGATACAACAGCAAAGGAGTATGGACCATAGCTACGGAATCTAACTTGAGAACAGTTGCTCTTCTACTTTAAATGTGGAGTTTGGGTTAGCTGTGGTGGTCTTCGTGCTTTGGGCACTGCAGTAGCTTTACAAACTGCTCATGTGGGGGTACTCTGTGGTGGACATGGTGCTTTGTCAACTATAAGTGGGTTACTATCTGCTGGGGTTGCGGTTAGATGGGTTGTAGCTGGTTCTCTGCCCAACAGTGTAAGTGTGCAATCTGGAAGAGTCTCGATTATGTGTGGTGGGGCTAGTTTGTAGGCCAGTACAACCATGGTTCTATCTGCATCAACGGGTAGCACTGTCTTTTGTGAAGAACGGGTTTTTGCCCCCTTAGATACTGCCATCACCCCCTCCAATTCAAATGGCTGATAAACAAGAAAAGAAATTGAACGTACAGACATTGTATGATAGATAGATGTGGTAATTCACATATATGTTGTCTAACCAAACAGGACAGCATGACACAATTTCACATATATGATGCCTAACTAAATAGGATAGCATGACACAATTTCAGATATATGATGGATAACTTAACATGATATAATGGCATAATTCAACATATGATGAGTACCTAAACAGGATGACATGACAAAACTATATGATGTCTTTCTAAAATAGGTTGGGATGAAATAATTCACATACATGTTGTCTAAGTATATAGGATGGCATGATATAATTGACATAATTGATTCATATACTAAGCAGCTGGCACTCACATGTATGATCTCTAAACTAAGCAGATAGAATTCAATATTGTGCATATGATGTCTAAACTAAGCAATGCAAGACACCATATGCATCATATGAGAAATATAAACATTGCAACTTAGAGCATACACCTCAGGTGGGATATAGGACAGGCCATATGTCTCTGAATCCTCCTCTCAGGAGCTCCCTGTAACCATCGAGATATATGCTTCAACAGGTACCATTGCCTACTCTGAAGACCTTGTTTTCACTCCAGATTTTTCCATAACCGGCTCAAATGGCTGATACACATGTAGAGTAGTTCAATATACACAGATTGTCGACAAATGAAATACGTAATGAAAAAAAATATGGCATGATATTATTCACATATATGATGCCTGGCTCCATGGCGGTGCATAAGTCACATATATGATAACTGGCTGAAAAACATGGCATTGCATAATTCACATATCTGATATAGAAAGCAAACAGGAGGCATTCACACAAAGCATGTCTAATCTAAGCAGATGGCATGTCAATGCAAGACACCATATGCATGATATGAGCAATAGAACCCAGCCAAGTTAGAGCATGCACCTCAGAGGGGGAGGGGAATACGACTGGTCATCTCTCTCTGAATCCTCCTCTAAGGAGCTATCTGTAACCAGCAAGAAATCTGCATCGATAGGTAGCACTGACTGCTCAGAAGACCTTGTTTTCACTCCAGATTTTCCCATGACCGACTCAAATGGCTGATGCACAGGAAGAGTAGATGAATGTATAAACATTGTTGATAAATGGAATACATTATGGAAAAAATATGGCACGATACAATTCACATATACGATGACTGGCTAAACAGGATGGCATTGCATGATTCACGTATATGATGCCTGGCTAAAGAAGATGGTATTGCATGATTCACGTATATGATGCCTGGATAAAGAAGATGACAATGCATAATTCCCATATACTCCCTTAGTTCCTAAATATTTGTGTTTTTAGAGATTTCAAATGGACTACCACATACGAATGTATATAGACATATTTTAGAGTGTAGATTCACTCATTTTGTTCCGTATGTAGTCACTTGTTGAAATATCTAAAAAGACAAATATTTAGGAATGGTGGGAGTATGATATAGAAACCAAATAGGTGGCATTCACACAAAGCAAATCTAAACTAAGCTGATGACATCATAATGTAAGCAATGCAAGGAGCCATATGCATGATATGACCAACATCAGCATGCCAGGTTAGAGCAAACACCTCAGGTGGTAAACAGGCGTGGTCGGCTCCTTCTGAATCTCCATTTGAACAATTATCTTCCTCTGGAATACAATCTGGAAATGCAGGAGGGGGGCACTTCGCCCACCATGGAGCGGCGCCTGCATGACATTATATTCGCACACAACGGTCTTCTCTTTTTCTCTACATGTTCAGTACGATTGTGTACAATATCTGACATGCATAATAAAAAAATAGTTAGATTTTGTAAGGCCTAAGGGGTGTATGCAAAAATCAAGACTGATGGTAGCAAACGAGTGGATGGATCCAAAACTAATGATAGCAGGTAGATTATAGCTTCAGTTTAAAAAGATAGACAATGGATCATCTATTGTTTGTTGCCCACCCAACATGAACCACATAGAAGACCCCAGATGAACCAGATAGTAGACATATACTATTCGTTGCTGGCTCAATATAAGACCCATGGGCAATTCAAAACTCAAGATTGAACAATAAAGTAGCAGGTAATAATAACCGATGTATAATGTAAGCAAACACGAAAGACTGCGACCTCTCTTCCGGAACTGTGTAGTCCTCAGGTTCATCTGCTCAGTCGATGATGGTAATGCAGTTGGCGTGGCTGCCGACAACGGGGAAGATGATCTGAGGCGGCGAAAGGAAGTCTGCAGGGGGGATCTCTGCTGCAGTGAACGCTTCTATCGATGGTGAACCTCAGGTGGGGTGGATGACGACACGACAGGAGTAGGACATAACACACAGCCTTTTCTTTGACGCCTATCTGAAAATGAAGTAAATCTATAAGGGCTCCTTAGAATTGGAGGATTCTATAAACGCAGGGACAGGAAAAACACATGAATAGGATAGGAATGCACGTGCAAAATAGAGCATTTGGAAACATAGGATTTCAGTCAACCTGGGTGTTTGGCTCACATGAATTGGAAGAACAGAGGAATGGAGAAACAAAGTGATGCGACGGGTGTACAACCTCTTTGGCATAGCCTTGTGGACCTCAGTATCATTGGGTTGGACGTGGAGGATGGTGATGATGCTGGTGTGACTGTCGAAGGCGGGGAAGAAGATCTGAGGCCTCTGGAAACGGCATCGAGGGTACTGATCCGCTGTGATGGACGGTTCCGTCGTTGGAGCAGCTCCGCTAAGGTGTACGGCGACGAGGCTGAAGCATGACAAGACAGACAACGTTAATCTGAAGTGGGACCCTAATATCATCTGCAATAGATGATGTAAAATACATCACCAAAAATTGCTAGATGTAAAACGCATCAGCCGCGCCACGGCCGCTCCAACAGATGTTGTAAGTACTGTTCATTCTGAACTTAACTGAAGAAAATGAACTTCACAGTCGAAACTGAATTTTACTATCAAAACTGATTGAACTAGTAATAGGCGTTCGAGCACTAGTAGCAGAGAAGCAGTGATCTAAATCATCAGACGCTCGAGCAGGGAACGCACTAGCAGAGAGCAAGTCGTGCAGTAGCACCGCGAGCGAGTGCTAAAGCAGCAACTCCTGTAGCTGCCGAAGGTCGTGCAGCAGCAGCAGCGCAAGCAAGAGCAAGAGCAGAGTAGCAGCACGAACGAAAGCAGGAGCAGTGGAGCAGCGCGACGGCAGCAAGAACAGAGCCGCAGCGCGAGCGAGAGCCAGAGCAGCTGCAGCTAGCGTTGTTGTGGAAGTCGCCGCCGAGGAAGCAACGACATGGGGGAGAGACGCCGTGGATGATGTGGCCGACGACAGCGCCGTCGATGGAGACACGCCATGTCTGCTCGGTATTGAGCACCGGCAGCCCCGTGAGATCGAATAAAAGATAAAATGCAGCGGTGAGTGCAGAACCTCCTTGGTGGCACCGAGTTGGCCTCGGCTTCATCGGAGGAATTGGTGAGGGTGCTGCGGTTCCGGTGGGGCAGGTCAAGACGACACTGTGGGGATTGAGGTGGCGTGATAGACGAGGCGAACATCGGGGCAGCTCCTTGGAGGTGGAGGACGGGGCGGCTGATCCGGCGGGACGACGAGATCGACAACGGATCCTCATCCAGTGTGGTGGATGAGGGACGGCGAGCTGTTGCGGTGGACGACGTAGTCGGGGAAGAGTCTCCGGCTGGGCGGCGGTCGGGAGGCTGACGGAGGAGCGTGGGGTTTCGCGGGTTTTGGCGGCCTCGGTGTACGAATGGGGGGGCGAAGGGGGAGGGGGGAGCCAAGCTTAGGGACGTGCTTGTCCGAAATGTAGGGTAAGTTACCAGCATACCCCACCGGTTTTGACACCGCGACGTGGAGCTTCATTTCCGGCTGAGGGGTAGAAGGGGGATATCGCGTGTCTGGGCTGCGGGAGCGATTTCAGATGAGGAGGGAGTTCTCGCGCGCGTCCAAATTTCGGGATAACAAGGCACGGCGCGGGTTGAAGAAGTGGGAGTTTAAAATCAGGTGAGACAAAAGATACTCGAGCTTGAAAATTTCGGGATAACAAGGTGCGGATTCCTTGTTCGGCAGAACAAACTTAACGTGTAAAAAAACAATTCATACAAGACTGTAACGCCCTGGACACACCCGCCGGTGGTCGTTACTCCTGGCGGGATCTAGACTGGCTCCACAGATCAATACTAGTCTTTTCTGCGCACTTTGTCCTCACTCGTGCGCACCCGGGAGCAACTTCTCGGTCGGTCACCCATCCTGACACTACTCCTAGCTGAGCACGCTTAACTTGGAGTTCTGTCCGAATGGGCTCCAGGAAAAGAAGGAATTCCTTATTGATATGAGTAGTCTATCATCCCTAATAAGACAGGCTATCACAAAGACACAAGAGAGTCATGTCCCCTTTTACTATATTGCTATAGATGCCATTGAAAAAACTACAAGAAAAATGTAAAAAAAATCGGGAGAACAAGATTACCCTGCACAGTACTAAATCGATTCACACTTCCCTCAACAACAACAAAAAACAAATCAATTCCTACCAAAGAAAGAGTAATGTCCCTTTTTATATGATTACATATGCCATGATCTCGAATTTCAATTTTTGAATCCACGTTATCTTGAATTTGAATATATCGTTAGGTGACCTTGCGGTTTATAATTGATGTAGTCGTACATTTTGATCTTCCATCATATATGAACATTTTACTCCACCATGTGAACATATATATTGTCGTCTACCATATTGACTAAATTTGAATCAATTTTCCTTATTTGAATACGATTGTTGTCAAGTTATACAATAATTTAAATATTATCTTGATAACAAAAAACATACATATAGCAGTAATCATATTTCACTATGAACTACATGTACCATACGCTCTCCAATTCAAATATTTGTATCCATTTTATGTTGAATTCAAATCATAGTACGTTATTGGTCTAGGTAGCGAGATGTTTGGAATAATCTAAACCCTGTTTTCATACATATAATTTTTGGCTGAATTGGGACAAGTTTTGGTATAAGCCTCTTGCAAAACCGGAGATTCTCTCAACAAGCCTTGTGGTTCCGAGAGGGAACATGTCACCTTTGTGTGCGAAACGATATACGCTGCCTCCCCCCTGATTTTATTTACAAAGGCAACATAGAACTATATGAGTGCCCTGTTAAATTTTGGAATTATTTCGGGTTCATTTGGCCTTTTTATACATTAATTGAGTTTCTAGACTTTTAATGTGCATAATCTAAATATGAATTGCATGCACATGCTCCGGTGCACCAAAGTGGGTTGAAAAATCACATGTGTGTCCTTGATTGAATTTCTAGGTCCCATGGAAGAAATGAGAATGAAATTCAAACATCTGGGTGTCATGACTCGGCCGAGAACATCGAGAAACTTTGATTTTAAATTCATGTAAATCCAAAACTCGCCTGGAAATCATGAAACTTGGCATGGTGTCATGTCATGGCACTAACATGTTGTGGTAAAAATTGGGCCGATTTGGAAGCTCGTGGTTCTAAGAGGGAACGTGCCACCTTTGAGTGTGAAATGATATACGCTGCCCCCCCTTGAGTTTCTTAACAAAGGCAACATAGAACTACATTAGTTCCCTGTTAAATTTTGGAATTATTCCGGGTTCGTTTGTCGCTTTTTATACATTAATTGAGTTTCTGGTCATTTAATGTGCATAAGTCAAATTTGAACTACAAGCACATGCTCTCGTGCACCAAAGTTGGTTGAAAAATCACATTTGTGTCCTTGGGTGAATTTCTAGGTCCCATGCAAGAAATGAGAATAAAATTAAAACATCTGGGCATCGTGGCTCGGCCGAGAACATTGAGAAACTTGGTTTTAAAATTCTTGTAAATCCAAAACACGTCTGAAAATCATGAAACTTGGCATGGATGTCATGTCATGGTACTACCATGTTGTGGTAAAAAAATTGGCCGAATAGGAACAGATTTTTGTATAAGCTTCTTGCAAATCGAAGCTTCTCTCAAGAAGGCTTGTGGTTCTGAGAGGGAACGTGCCACCTTTGAGTGCGAAACGATATACGTTGCCCCCCTTGAGTTTATTTACAAAGGCCACATAGAACTACATGAGTGCCCTGTTAAATTTTGGAATTATTCCGGCTTCGTTTGGCCTTATTTACACATTAATTGAGTTTTTGGTCATTTAATGTGCATAATTCAAATTTGAACTACAAGCACATGCTCTCGTGCACCAAAGTTGGTTAAAAAATCACATTTGTGTCCTCGGGTGAATTTCTACTCCCTCGTTCCATCTATATAGGTCCTAATGCATTTTTCGAGGCTAACTTTGACCAAACGTTAGAGAAATAATATATGACATGCAACTTACACAAAGCATACCTTCAAATTTGTATGTCAAAGGACCTTCCAATAATATAATTTGCATAGTATACATGTCATGTGCTATTAATCTTGTCAATAGTCAAAGGCTGTCTTGAAAAACACATTAGGCCCTATGTAGATGGAAGGAGGGAGTAGGTCCCATGCAAAAAATGAGAATAAAATTCAAACATTTGGGCATCATGGCTTGGTCGAGAACATTGAGAAACTTGGTTTTAAAATCATGAAACTTGGCATGGTGTCATGTCATGGTAGTACCATGCCGTGGTAAAAAAAATTGGCCGAATAGGAACAAATTTTGGTATAAGCTTCTTGCAAATCGGAGGTTCTCTCAAGAAGGCTCGTGGTTCTGGGAGGGAACGTGTCACCTTTGTGTGCATAATTCAAATTTGAAATACAAGCACATGTTCCAGTGCACCAAAGTTGGTTGAAAAATCACATGTGTGTCCTCGGGTAAATTTCTAGGTTCCATGCAAGAAATGGGAATGAAATTCAAAATTCTGGGCGTCGTGGCTGGGTTGGAAACATTGAGAAACTTAGTTTTTTAATTCCTGTAAATCCAAAACACGCATAAAAATAATGAAACTTGGCTTGGTTCCATGACATGGCACCAACATGCTGTGGTAAATTTGCAGTCCGATTTGCGAAGGCGCACACATTAACAATCAACAAAGTCATTTTGGAACAAGTGTTGTCACGTTACAATCAAAAACACAAGTATTATTGAAACCGTGGGCGTTCTACTTACTAGTACCATTTACGTGCTGCTACGTGTCCCCATTTTTTATTAGCTAGGAGGCGCCGTGCAGGGTAGCTATTTGAGTATGAGAGGCGTGCGATCAGACCCCTGCGCGTGCTTATCGGGAGGAGAGCCCTTTGACCTCCATCTGCCATCCACCTCTCTCCCAAGGTCTGGATTAATGGCTCCCGAGCCTCTGTTTAATGGCGTGATTATGTCTCACTCGACTGAGATTTAAGAGAGAAAAAAGAAAATCCAAAAGAACGGATCTTGATGTAAGATCCGACGGACCTATATAGCATCTACTGTGACTTATAGCAAGACTGATGAATATATAAGGACGATTAATTTTTTTTGATCAAAGAAGGGCTTGCCCCTTCCGATTTTCATTACTGAAAACCACCACAATTCACAAGAAGTTCAGCACAACTCCAGCCTAACACGAAGGACTAAAAGCTACCAGATTGAAATTGCAACATCCCAAGAGGCCAACAAAGGCCAAACATCCGCGCTAGAACCCAACATTTCACAACCGACGACACAATCCACATCCTAAACCGATTATTACATCAAAAGAAACCAGGAAACTGAAGGAAGCCCATCAGCAACTAGAAGAACAGCAACGCCAGGGTCGCCACAGCAAGAGTTTTCTTCATTCCAGCCTCGCAACATTGATCTTCCACAGAAAGATAAGGACGATTAATTGTCTTACATAATTAGAAAGATAATGAAAAAAGCCACATGCAGCTACGCCCGAAATACACAAGGGCAAAAGAAGAAGGAAGACAAGGATCTGGCTCGCTGATCTCTACTTTCTTGATGCGTTGCTGCAGGCCGCGGGAACTAGTCTCCACGGCGAGCGGTGATGAGCTCTTTCGTGTCCTCAAGACGCTGCTTGAGAACATCGACGGATTCCTCCACCAGCCTTTGGCGCTTGTTGTGGAGCATGTCATTCTCTTCCATAAGTTTCTTGACGATGACACCGGTCCTCTTCAACAAGGCACTGGTCTCCTCCTGCTGGTCTGCACTTCGGACGATCTTCTCCCTCAGCAGGTCGCGCTCGGCCCGGAGCCTCTCATTGCCCTCCCTTAGTTCTCGGATGATGCCGGTAGCCAGTTCAAACGAGGCTTTCATGTTGTCCTGCAACCTCGCCTAGCCGGAGATCTGATCCATCTGGCTATGGACGATCGCATGCATGCACCTGTAACAGTCGCCGCCTGCCCATGAGAAATTTTCCCAGGCCGCTGCGGTGCGGCGGGACATCTCTGCTGCATTTGTGGCACGGCGAGACATCTCTGCTGCTTCCGCGGCACAGCCGGACCAGTCTGCTGCATCGACGGTGCGGCGGGACCTCTGTGCTGCTACTTCCGCGCGGCGGGACATGTCGGCTGCTCTCGCAGCGAGGCGGGACATCTCTCATGCTCCCGCTTCCATGCTCGCCTCTCCCTGGTGGCAATCTCTCGACCCAGAACTCACGCTGGCCATGGCAGACGGAAGGGAAGGATGCTGAATGACTTGTTTGTTTTTGTGGATGAGGAGTTGAGGAGGAATGTGCAGTCATCTTGGCATACTAGTATTTATAACCGAGTACTAATACGCTCCTAAGTGGGAAACCATTTAGGTTGTGATCGGTGTGAACATGTTTGCAATTCAATATAGCGTGGAGTAATTTGGAATGTGACGAGACGCACCTCAAAATTTATTGACGGTTCTAGTTTCGAAGTGCGGCACTATTCCCGGATGGAGTACTTCTTTTTATACTCCCTCCTTTCCGATTTTATAGGGCTTATCTCAAAATTTTAGTTTTTCCATTTTATAAGGCTCAATTTGGTTATTCCCCAACACATGTTCAGATTCCAAGGTGCATTAAATCATTGCATGCAAGTATTAAGAGAAAATTGACCAATGCATGTACTTTATGCATGCATGCATTGCAATTAGTGCATTGATAAACATAATTTTTTGAGAAAAACAAGAGCATTAATTAGGTGCTTTTGCAAACTACAAAAAATATTCCACCACTCACCATCTTGGTTGGTGAGATTTTTGAATTAAGCCCTATAAACCGGAAAGGAGGGAGTACTGCTATGTACGTGCAATAACTGGCACTGTCGTATACATATCTTACGGTTAATGGGGCGTTCGATAGGAATAGCCGTGTGGCCAGCTCTAGGCTAGTCTTTTTTTCAGACGCATTAAACCTATCTCTCGGGACTTCTCGCACGCACCATCATGCCACCCACAAAAACTTGTACTCTGAGTTTAGTAGTACGTTATACAGGAAGAGAAGAGGTGCACGCACACACTCATCCTCTCACACACGCGTCTGTGTTTTCTCGAAAAGGAGGATGATGACCCCCGGCCTCTGCATCTGGGAGTCACACACGCATCTGTAGCTACGAATTGTAGTGTTCTCAACCATCCGATTGGCTCTATCATGGATGTACCTATATACTAAAACATGTCTAGATACATCTATATTTTGACAAATGGAAGACATGTATTGTGGAACGGAGGGAGTGCTTGTCATCAAAATGGATAAAAAGGGACGTATCTAGAACTATAATATGTCTACATACATCTCCTTTTATCCATTTTGATGACAAGTAGTACTTCTTACCCAAAGGAACTTTATATCCAACAGACACACAATATCCGTTCGACTGTTAGAAATTACTGATCTGATGTCAAAGTAATTGCTACATCACCACCAAAACCCACCATTTCTTAAGATCAAGTAGACCAAGGTAATCCCTATATTAACATATTACTAAGATAAACAGAAGGCACTGTAGAAACATTTAGGACGTGAGCTTGTCAATCTGAATGTGGAGGGACACAAGCTTAGCCCCGGCCAGCAGCTTGGGCGGAACTGTCAAGAAGGTCAGCTCCTGCACGTGGATGTTGCCGGGATCCGTGCTGCTTGTCACCTCCATTTCCACCTTGACAGTGTCGGTCGTGCCTTTGGGCTCCCCCGGCGGGCCGTTCTCCCACAGCTTGGTCACGTAGTGCAGCAGTGGGGACGCCCCCGCTCTGATGCAGACGACCGACACGGCGATAGGCGCGCTAATGTCGAGCACACCGCCGACCAAGAAAAACACACGGCGGTCCTCCTCCGTGAACAGCAAGAGCCGTGGCTCCGACAGTGGCACTTGCAGCTGGAGCACCTTGCCGTACTGGATCATGTGCACAGGCATGGGATGCGCGGTGCTGATGTGGTGGTAGAGCGCCGGCGGCGGGCCTTCGTAGCCGCAGACGGGCACGGGGCATTTGCAGGGCGCAAGCAGACACATGCTTCGGTGATCGGTGAGCTTGTGGTAAGTGACGTAGAGCCCACAACCTTCGTGCGGGCACTCCACCCTCACCGAGGAAAGGACAGAGTCCACCGCCGTGTTCTGCACGTTGAAGCCACTGCCACGCTCGCACTTCTGGCACTGCTGCTGGTTCCCAGGGCGCTCGACACGACAGTCCACGCAGGCCATGTGCCCTCCCTTGGACTGCTGAAATCAATCGAAAAACACATCAATCAAGAAACCTGCACCTTGCTCAATCAGCCGAACGGACGAGGTGTATTTGAACCTCATACACTCGAGGCGTCAAGGCGCGGAGGCACAAGGGGCAGTGGAGCACGGTGAGGTCCATCGAGACCTTAGAGAGCTCCATCGTCGGGTCCTGTTCGGTCTGCATGATCTCACCCTCCTCGTGCACAACCATCTATCGACTTGGGCCGGGGTATTACAAAGCATTACCGTCACATATTTTATACTACTTCACGGTGCATTAAATCAACACATGCAAGTATCAAAAGGAGAGTCACGACATGCATGCGTTGTAATTAATGCATCGGTAAATGAAAATTATTGAAATATATCGAGTGCAGTGCTTTGATGTGTCGCGTCAACTCGTACATCAACGAGAAGTTTGATTATCCTCTCCCTCGCGGACTTAACTGCACCTGCCTTTGGCTGTATGACAGGTTGGCCACACACCTATCGGGCCCACCTGTCATACACGCAAAGGCAGGAGCGTCCCTCCCTCTCCCATGAGCGTGGTGGCTGGCAAGATTAGGAGAAGCTTTCGCTACATGCTCTCCCTCCCGCACGCGGTGGACATGCAGCAGTTCAATAGGTGTCAGATGGCCAGAAGCGTATTGTAGTACTCCTCTAGTGCAGTAGTACTCCATCATTGTTCGACTTCCTGAAGAGGCGAAGAGCCAAGCGTAGCCCGGACGCTCGTGTGGCAGTTTCATGTGTAGAGTAGTCTAGGATAGCGTGTACCGTGCTTGTAAGCTTAAAATCGTTCGGGTCGGCTCCATGCTATGTGGCCGTCTCGAAGTTTTTTTTTTAAATAGTCTTATGGCCCTACCTGACACCCTGGTGATTGTAGTTTGCACGCTCATCTGGTCAAGACGGAAATATATATTTTAATTTGTTTTTTCGAGAAGGGGGGACTCCCCGGCCTCTGCATCAGAATGATGCATACGGCCACATATATTTTAATTTGTGGTGGGTAAATGTTAGAGGTTGCAGCAAATATATTGTACACTGCGGGTCTTTCAGCCAAGTTTAGAGGCAAGCATGTGGGGCCAGTGCTATGATGTGTCGCGTCAACTTGTACAACGAGGAGAAGCTTGATTTTACTACATGCCTTCTCCCTCACCCATGCGCGCGGTTGCTCGCAAACGAGGACAAGCTTTTTAGTTCTCTTTTGTGGGCCCGAGGATAACTAATCCAATTAGAACCTCTCCACCGGGCTAGTTTTTTTAGCTGGGTTAGAGCAAACTAGCTCAAACTAACCCCTCTTGTTTCGATAATTTGAGGCTATGTCAACCCAAACTAGCTCTAACTCAGGGATCCAAACAAAGAGGAGTGTTATTGTACATGCTACAGTGTGGACCGTAGCACATTGTTTTTATGGCCATATCACCACATTGTTTTCTACTGCTGGTTCACTGGGCTACCGTGGTTCGCACTGCTGGTTCACTGGGCTGCCGTGGTTCACACTCCTCCGACCCGAGTAGTACTCCCTCCGTTCCTAAATATAAGTCTTCATAGATATTTCACTGTGGACCACACACGGATGTATATAGATGAATTTTATGTGTAGATTCACTCATTTTTCTCCGTATGTGGTCCATAGTGAAATCTCTCCAAAGACTTATATTTAGGAAAGGAGGGAGTAGTATAGTATATACCGCATCATTCTTTGCTCCTTCTTACTACTCCGACATGTGGGAGAGCCAACATTCGGGTCGACGTGTCATGCACCAGATTAGAGCGCGGAACGGAAGGGGGGCATCACCCCGGTCGGAGCGCCAGTAATTCATGACTATAGTGAGTGGTCATTTCACAAGTCTTTCTAGCAGTAATGTGCCGTCAAATCGCATAGCCCCACTCGCTCACCCTCCTCGCCTCTCTGTCAAACCGCCTACCCGAAAACTGCGCACGTACTGCCCGGGAAAAGCCCCTCCCTCAACTTTTAACTACGCGAAAATAGTTTGAGCTTGTTCGTTCTATATAAATATAGTACTTAATGTATGTTTATTCACCCCTGGGGTTGTTCAATGAATGGAGTGGCGGGGAGCACAAGTGAACAATACTGTAGTACTACTAGTAGTAAGTAGGAGTCGTACAATAGTCACCTTAAATAGAGAGTTTCTTTTCTTTAATGCCACGTACACAAATTGAACCGCTTGTTGTGGAGAGAAAAAAGATAATCACTCCACTATATATGGACGCAGGGGCCTGAGCACTTGCTTTACTAGGGTTGCTCCCTTTTATTTGACTCCAACTTGATATGATGTTGTAGGCCGCCTGGTGTCCCTACCCTTCCTAACCCCAGAACCTTTCAAAGAAAAGCGGCATGGCAGTTGCAGGTGGTTCCTGGCTCGATCAGATGACGGTGAAATATTGCTGATCGTTCGCACGTACCGGACGTGTTGTTTCGCGGAATACAATCACAGCCGCTGCAAGGTCTTTGAGCAGGATCCCAGCTTCTCTGGGCCTTCATGAATTTTTGACTGGAGGCTGGTAAGTAGCCTTGGTACACGCTCTCTGTTTGTCGGACTGAATTATCCGATTAACCAGGAGATAACCGATGACAAGGATCATGATGGCAGCGCGGTTTCGTTCATCAGGCAAAACTGTGTGTACACAGCGTGCCATGCGTCTCTGCATGCACCATACCCTGATATGTGCCGCCATGCTCCGCAGCCCAAAGTAGGAGAGAGGGTTGCAAGTATCAGACTTCAACCTGATGGCTGGAGTTTCCCCCGTCAGGCACCCATCCGGTTCAAGCCGTCAGCCAATCTCCACAGCTTAATAAATAGTAACGTCTAACTGAGCCAGTTAGTTAGATGCGTACACTTGGTGTAGTAGGATCTTTATTTATTTTGATGCATACACTTGTTCTTTTTTGGTAGCCCTTTTGTAATGATGGCTGATGTTTGGTTTGGAAGAGAGAGCTGCGTCTTCACTCTTCTGGCCTGCTTACTGCTTCTGTTGCACCCCCAGCCCTGGTTGCTGCTGCTGCTGCTGTTTTCAATGTACAATCGGTAGTATATTTCGTCTGTTGGTTGAATAAATGTGTTGTTAGAACGACAAACACAATGTTTTGGAAGTTGTTGCACGGTTCGATCCTTTAGTGCCCCATACCGTATGTAGCGCATACTATTTTTCGTACGTAACACATTTTCCACTTGTTGATAACATGCAGCCCACTGATGAAGGCCCAATAGAGAAGCCCATAATTAACTGGAAGGGAGGCTCTCACATGAATCTGGCCCAGGTACATGCTCATGGTCTCCTAAACATAAATAAGTAAATAAATAAATAAAGCTAAATGCTCATGCACCGGTTCTTTGGGAAAATAGGTAGCCCAGTATTTCTTTTTGAAGAATACCCAAGCTAGGCCTATTTGTTTTCTCTGAATTACCGGGCTGCAAATCTTTCAAGACGAGGAGGGATGCATTCCTCACTGGCTTAAGAGTATGGTCAATGTCTATTAAAAGTAATATCAAAAGGGGTTGAAAATTCCGAAAAATTTATAGCAAATGGGATATAAGTTTCTTTTTTTGTTTTTGTTCTTCACTGATATCTTATACGTATTTCATTGGATTTAACATGACATAGTACAAATTTATTTTTAAATTTGTTTTAGTATGGCTATCAATTTTTGGATTAAAATATTTCATTCCCCAGCAAAAATTTGCGAATTTTCAAAATTTCACACATATTTAGTTAATTTTTTTGACCCTGGTACTGACCAGAAAATGGCCAGCAATTCTAAAAATGGAAAACGGGCTGCAATAAATTCCATATGAATTAGAAAATGAGTAAAAATTATAAAAATAATAGCAAATGGGTTGTACATGTCACATATTTCGAGGCTGACTTGTTTATGCAAGGCTTTGTCAGTGAACACACGATTCTAGCAGCAGTGACTGTTGGATGTCCATCCAACGGTCGACGTGCTTCTTCAATCTCCGATCTTCCTGCTCCAGCCGCCTAAACTAGCGCCGGCGGGACTTCCTGCTCCCTCCTCTTGTGGCCCGCTGTGATGCCGCGCAGGCTTCCCCGGCCCACCCTAGTCCCTCCGCTGGCCTGGCCGCACGCAATCAACTGCCTCCTTATTACGCGAAAAAATGATTCCTCCCACTGACATCTGGGGCGCACTGGTTGGGAGGCTGACCTATGGGCCTACTAAGTTGGCGCATACGCAGGGCTTGTCAACTTAGTCAACAAACGATTCTAGCAGCAGTAACCATTGGATTTGAATCGAACGGTCCTACTGCTTCTTCAATCGCTGCTCTTCTTGCACCAGCCGCACAAACCAGCGCCGGGGAGACCGCCTGCTCCTGCCTCCAGTGGCCGGCTGTTCTGCCGTTGAGGCCTCATCGCCCCTACTACTCCCACCGCTAGCCAGGCCCTGCGGCGACGGCAGCCTCACACCACAGCCGAACCAGTGAACCCTCATACTCCTCTCCACGTGGGCATCCACTGCCGCGTCTTCCCCAGCTCCGCGTCGTCCCCTTCCTAGGCCTCGCCGTCATCCACCGCCTTGGTGCTCTTGACGCGGCGTGGTCAACGTGGTCAACGACATTCCATCGGAAGAGTACTGTATGTGGAGAGGCTGACAGCTGGGTTGCGTTGTCAGGCCTGTTGGGCTGCAAATCTTTCAAGACGAGGAGAGCTTTCATTCGGCTGGCCAAGAAAACGGCCCATCAGTAATGAGAAATGGGCTGTACATTTTTAAAACACATCAAACCGGCAATTAGTCTCAAATATCTTTTTTTTCATTTCGAGATTTTAAATTACATTAATTTTTATGCATGGAGAATTTGTTGGATTTTATATTGATATACATTTATTTTTAAAATAAGTTTGAATGTGAGTCGAAATTTTGGGATTAAAAACAGTTCGGACCGCACCGAAATATGCAAAATTTCGTATAATTTTTTAACCCTGGCCACAATATGGGCTGTAATGCTAACAAAAAGAATATGGGCTCCAAAAAAACCTTAATAATTAGCAAATGGGCTGTAAATTATTAGAAATAATGGCAGATGGGTTGTATTCTATTTTCCACAGATTTGAGGCTTTCCTAAAAAAAGGTTGACGCACAAGCAATGACTGTTGGATGGCCATCCAACGGCCGTCGTGCTTCTTCAATGTCTGCTCTTCCTGCTCCAGCCGCTCAAACAAGCGCCGGCGGGACTGCTTGCTCCCTCCTCCCTGCGGCCGGCTCTGCTGCCGCGCAGGCCTCACCGCCCCACCGTACTCCCATCACTGGCCTAGCCATCCCTCTACTCACCCACACCTGCTATTATTCTCCGGCGACGGCAGACGAACCAGTAAACCCTCGTACAGTCGTACTCCCCTTCGCGTGGGAAACAACTGCCGAGTCTTCCCCGCCTCCGTGTCGTTCCCTTCCTAGGCCTTGATGTCGTCCACCGCCCTGGTGCTCTCGGCGCGGCCTGGTAACCGTGGTCAATGACCGACATGCATCTGTAGTGGACTGTACATGGAGAGGTCGACAGCTGGGTCCATGGCCGCACGCAAGGAAATGCCTCCTTATTACGCGCAAAATAATGATTCCTCCACCTGACATCAGGGACCTACCGAAAGGGCTCTGTATTTCACGAAAAAACATTACCGCTGCTGACAGCTCGGACCCACTAGCTATGTCTTCGCACGCAAGGAAGTGCCTCCTTATTACGCACAAAAAAATGAATACTCCCCCTATTAGCTGGGACCCAGTATAGTGGCAGGCTGACTTGTGGGCCTACTAAGTTGACGGGGACGGAGGGCTTTGTCAACTTAGTCAATATGCACGATTCTAGCTCCAGTGACCGTACGATGTCCATCCAACGGCCATAGTGCTTCTTCAACCTCTGGTCTTCTTGCTCCAGCCGCCCAAACCAGCGCCGGTCGTGCCTCGTGCTCCTGCCTCCCGTGGCTGGCTGCGATGCGGCGGAGGCCTCACCGCCCCTACTACTCCCACTGCTAGCCAGGCCATCCCCCTACTCACCCACACCCCCTGTTATTCTGCGGCGACGGCGGCCTCACACCGCAGCGAACCAGTGAACCCTCGTACTCCTCTACGCGTGGGCATCCACTGCCGCGTCTTCCCCGGCTCCGCGTTGTCCCCTTCCTAGGCCTCGCCTTCGTCCATCGCCCTGGTGCTCTCGGCACGGCGTGGTCAACATGGTCAAGGAACGGCTTCCATCGGACGTGGACTACACGTGGAGAGGCTGACAGCTGGGTCCACGGCCGCAGCAAGGAAGTGCCTCCTTATTACGTGCAAAATAATCATTCCTCCACTTGACAGCGAGGACCCACCGGATGGGCCACCGTATTTCGTGAAAAAATGTTTCCCCCTGACTGCTGGGACCCACCAACTAAATCTTCGCACACAAGGAAGTGCGTCTGGGCAAAAAAAATGATTCACCCCCCTGACTGCTGGGACCCACCAGCTACATCTTCGCAGGCAAGGAAGTTCCTGACAGTCGGGACCCACCTGGTCGAAGCGTATGTAGCGTTGTCATTCTGGTCGCGAACGTGTACGTATGTATATACTGGTGGATGTAGAGGCGCGCACGTGTCATAGTAGAGGCGCGCACATAGCATGTACATGTACGTACAACGGCCAGGGTGCAAGAAAGAAAATACGGCCACGTATGTGTACATACGGGCGGGGTCTCGAACGCCTACTCGCGCATACGTACGGCCAGGGCTCGTGTACATGGTCGGTTAGGAACGGAGAAACAGCATCGTCGTCGTGTTCATGGGGAGGCAACAGAATGCGTCGTGTTCATGGGGAGGCAACGGAATGCGTCGTGTTCATCGGGAGGCAACGGAATGTGTCGTGTTCATCGGGAGGCAACAGAATGCGTGGGAGCCAACCGGCTGGGTCAGAACGGAATGCGTGGTCGTGTTCATCTGGAGGGCTTGGACGGAACAGGCAATGGAAACGAGGCCTGGCGTACCGCACAACGGAGGAAACATACCTCCTATGTTCGGAACGGGGTCCTGTTGATCGGGGGGGTCTGGCGTACCGCAAAATGGAGGAAACGGACCTCCTACGGTCGAAATGGGGGTCCTATTGATCGGGAGGGGTGTGGTGTACCGCAAAACGGACGAAACGGACCTCCTACGGTCAAAACGGGGATCATGTTGATTGGGAGGGGTGTGGCGTACCGCAAAACGGACGAAACGGACTTGTGTTGGAGCGCTACGGTCGAAACGACGGTCTTGTTCATCGGGAGGGGTGTGGCGTACCGCAAAACAGGACTCCACGGGATACTGTTCATCTCCACCGTCGACCTCCTCCAGCCTCCACAGGCTACCATCGACCTCCTCCAGCCTCCATAGGCTCCAGTTGATCCAGCCTCCACCGCGCGGTACTCCATCGGCTACTGTTCAACCACCCTTCCACGGGCACCCCTCCATCATCTACTGTTCATCCAGCCCTCCACACCACGGGGTCCTGTTCAACCACCCTTCCACTGTCTACTATTCATCCAGCCCTCCACCACACCACGGGGTCCTGTTCATCCAGAGGCAACGCCACC
>NC_041392.1:443593202-443598683 GCF_002162155.2 Triticum dicoccoides
TGTTCATCCCAGAAGCAGCATCGATCGGCTTCAGTTAGCAGCAGTAGCAAAGGAATCGCTCGATCGAGTTCAGTTAACAGCCATCGATCGATCGCTCGGGTTCAGTAACGCGTAGCCTACAGTGCAATCGCTCGGGTTTAGTTAGAGCCAAAGCCTCGCACACACGCGCGTACGTGTACGAGAGAAATGCGCATCGCTCGGCCCCCGACCTCCCACCGTAACCGGGAACTCCCCGAAATTTTCCTCCCCCTCGCTTCTACCACGGTTTTTTCCATCATGGATGGCCCAAAGAATGTCATGCAGCTGCGTCTCCGGCCCGCCCAGGACGAAAAGCCCATTTTCTTTCATGATTTTTTGTCATAGAAGTAGGAGCCCACCAGATCTATGATGATACCGGGTTTTGTCACAATTATCGTCATAGAAGTGTCATATGTATGACATAATTTTTTTTCGTTCGGCCCAAAATGTCACGGATGTGTCTTTTTTTTAGTAAAGGTTTCAACCACCGGTGTTCTCCAGTAGCACCGAGCCCATAGTTGCTGATGACAGGCTACGCAGGATTGGAAGGGAGTTAACCACTGCAGGTTGCACATATGCTGAGAAGGTGCATTTTGCCGCACACCAATTGGATGGAGCTGCAGCCTCATGGTGGGAGAATTACACAACCACCTTCCCTATAGCCAATGTTACTTGGGAGCAATTCCAGCAAGCATTCCGCACTACTCATGTCTCAACTGGAGCTATGAGTATGAAGAAGCATGAGTTTTGCAACTTGCGCCAAGGAAACCGTACCGTGGGGCAGTACGTGGAGGAGTTTAGCAAGTTAGCTCGCTATGCCCCGGATGATGTGGCCTCCGATGTCACGAAATAGGAGAAGTTTATGGAAGGGTTGAATGACGAAATGAGTGTGCAGTTGATGGTGGCAACATTTAACAACTACCAGGAGTTGGTAGACAAGGCTCTTATGATTGTAGGGAAGCAACAGCCAATTGAGAGCCGCAAAAGGAAGTATGGACAAGGGAAATACAATTCAGGAGCTCAGCAGAAGCCTCGTTTTACCCCGAACCCGGGAGGATATACCCATAACCATGGAGGCCATACCCACAATGGAGGAAGCTCGCATAACCAAAGTGGCCCCAAGAATGGAAATGGGAACGGAGCAAGCAGTCAGAACCGCTCTAACCCAGCTACACCTGCCAAGAAGGACCAAAGTCACATTACTTGTTTCAAGTGCGGGAAGACTGGACACTATGACAATGAGTGTCTTGAACTCAAGAATGGAAATGGCAACGGAAGTTCTGGGAAGAAACCCAACCCTTTCAACAAGGGACAAGTGAACCACGTGAACGTGGAGGAGGTTGAAGAGCAGCCAGATGTAGTCATCGGTAAGTTTTTGGTTAAGTCATTTACCACTCGTTCTTTTTGATACTGGTGCAACACATTCATACATTTCAAGGGGATTTGTGGACAAGTTTAAGTTACCCACCTTAGACCTTAGGACACCCTTGCTAGTAAGCTCACCAGGTGCAGAGTATATGGCCAGCCGATGGTGTGAACGGTTACCCTTAAATATTCGCAGCCATGTTTTCCCCTCAGACCTAATAATTTTGGAGTCACAATGATTGGACGTGATACTGGGTATGGATTGGCTATCGAAGTGTGGAGGAAACATTGATTGTGCTAGTAGGTCAATTCTGCTCACCACCCCGGAGGGAAAAAGGATTAAGTATGTATCCAGGCATACCCCAAAGAGGACTCACGTAAACTCCCTCACGGGCGTTGTTCAGGAAGAAGTTCCTGTAGTGAAGGATTACCCGGATGTATTTCCAGAGGAGCTACCAGGCATACCACCGGATCGAGACATTGAGTTTTTGATAGAGCTATTGCCAGGCACCGGACCAATATCAAAAGACCATACCGGATGCCCGCAAATGATCTAGAGGAGATTAAGAAACAGATTAAGGAGTTACTGGAGAAAGGCTACATTCGTCGAATTTTGTCACTAGGGGGAGCCCCTGTGCTCTTGGTTGAGAAGAAGGATAAATCTCCGAGAATGGTGGTTGATTATCGTGCATTGAATGAAGTGACGATCAAGAACAAGTACCCACTGCCGATGATCAATGATTTGTTTGACCAGCTGCAAGGAGCTAAAGTATTTTCCAAGATCGATCTTCGATAAGGATACCACCAGCTGAAGATCCAAGAACAGGATATACCTAAGACAACCTTCACCACAAGGTACAGGCTATACGAGTACACAGTTATGTCATTTGGACTGAAAAATGCCCCAGCCTATTTCATGATGAATAAGGTGTTTATGGAGTTCTTGGATAAGTTGGTCGTGGTGTTCATTGATGACATTTTGGTATACTCAAAGAATGAAGAGGAACACACGGAGCATTTGCGTTTAGTTCTCGAGAAGCTCAGGAACACTAGTTATACGCCAAGTTTAGCAAATGTGAGTTTTGGTTGAAGGAAGTTGTATTCCTTGGACATGTTATATTAGGATGAGGTATAGCAGTAGACCCTACCAAGGTTCAGGCAGTCACCAAGTGGTTGTCACCCACCTCAGTTGGAGAGGTCCGCAATTTTCTTGGACTCACGAGATATTATCGAAGATTCATTGAGAATTTTTCTAAGATTGCGAAGCCTATGACGGAGTTGTTGAAAAACGACACCAAGTTCAAATGGACAGATGAATGTGAGGCAAGTTTTCAGGAGTTGAAGAAACGTTTGGTTACAACCCTAGTGCTGATTCTGCTGGATATACGCAAGGATTTCCAAGTGTATTGCGACGCATCTCACTTAGGACTTGGAGGCGTACTTATGCAAGACGGAAGAGTTGTTTCATATGCCTCACGTCAGCTTCGACCGCATAAGTTGAATTATGCCACACATGATTTGGAGTTAGCACCTGTAGTGCATGCACTCAAGACATGGAGACATTTTCTTATTGGAAATCATTGTGATGTGTACACGGATCATAAGAGTTTGATGTACATTTTCACATAGAAGGAGTTGAATCTCAGGTAAAGGAGATGGATGGAGCTTATAAAGGATTATGATATGAAGTTGCACTATCATGCAGGCAAGGCCAATGTCGTAGTAGACGCTTTGAGCCGGAAGAGTTACGCCAATACCCTCGTAAGCGGAGGATTGCCAAAGGAGTTAGCTGAAGATCTCATGGAGCTACGTTTGGAGATAGTCCCTAGAGGTTTTGTTGCAACATTAGAAATTCAGTCGACATTATTGGGAAAAATTCGAGAAGCTCAGAAGGATGATATGGAAATTGCTAAGATAAAGGAGAAGATGAGCAAAGGAAAAGCCAAGGGTTTTCGTGAGGATGAGCACGACACCTTGTGGTTTGAGGACCGTGTTTATGTACCCAATAATGCAGAGATCAGGAAGTTGATACTTCAGGAAGCTCATGACTCGCCATACTTGATACACCCCGGAAACACCAAGATGTATTTGGATTTGAAGGAGCGTTTCTGGTGGACTGGTATGAAGAAGGATATTGCCTAGTATGTAGCTGTATGTGATGTATATCAGAGAGTGAAGGCAGAACATCAGAAGCCAGCAGGATTACTGTATCCTATGCCGATACCTGAATGGAAGTGGGATAAGCTGGGCATGGATTTTATCACCGGATTACCCAGGACCCGATCAGGATATGATTCTATTTGGGTAGTAGTGGATCGCTTGACCAAAGTGGCCCACTTTATCCCAGTGAAGACCACCTATACAAGTGTGAAGTTGGCCAAGATATATATGACCAGGATCGTATGTGTGCATGGAGTTCTAAGGACCATCGTATCAGACAGAGGAACACAATTTACTTCAATGTTTTGGCACCAGCTGCACCAGACTTTGGGCACCAGGCTAGAGTTCAGTACGGCCTTTCATCCACAGACAGATGGACAAACCAAGAGAGTCAATCAGATTCTAGAGGACATGTTAAGAGCTTGTGCGCTAGATTATGGATCTAGTTGGGATGATAATTTGCCTTACGTGGAGTTCTCATACAACAACGGTTACCAAGCCAGTTTGAAGATGGCACCTTTCGAAGCTTTGTATGGAAGAAGGTGCAGAACACCGTTGATGTGGGATGAAGTTGGAGACCGCCAGTTGTTTGGACCAGATTTGATCAAAGAGTCCGAAGAGAAGGTTAAGTTGATTCGAGATAGGCTGAAGGTAGCTCGGTCCAGGCAGAAGAGTTATGCAGACTCAAAATGCAAGGAGGTAGTCTATGAAATCGGAGCAGGGCATATCTTCGGGTGTCACCCCTGCGAGGAGTTAAACGTTTTGGAGTTAAGGGAAAGTTAGCCCCAAGATTTGTAGGACCATACCGAGTTTTGGAACGTATGGGAGAGGTAGCCTACAAGTTGGAGTTACCCGAAGGACTATCAGGAGTTCATGATGTGTTTCACGTTTCCCACTTGAAGAAGTGTCATGTTGAAATGGCTGATATTCCTCTGAGAGATACAGTGCCCTTGGAAGCAATTCAGTTGGACAGTGATCTGACCTATGAGGAGAAACCAGTCAAGATTCTCGAGTTTGCCAACCGAGTTACCCGCAACAAGGTTATTAATTTTTGCAAAGTTCAGTGGGGCCACCATACCGAGGATGAAGCCACATGGGAACGAGAGGGTGATCTACGGAAAGATCACCCACACCTATTTTCTAGCCAACCCAAATCTCGAGGGCGAGATTCACCTTAAGGGGGGGGGGGGTAGGTTTGTAACATCCCAAATTTTCAATTTGGAATGTTATACATAGGACATCATATGCATATCATATTTTATTTGCATTCTAGTTTTGTGATTCTAAAAAATCCTAAGCAACTCAAGGACCCACAGAGAGAATTGGGGATTGTATTATTTTCATATTTGAATTTTCTCAAATATTGAAAAAGGGACCACTTTAGTTTTAATTATTTTCTCTCCAAATAACATTTCCAATATAAAAAATATATGAGAGGAGATAATATGACTTCTCCAAAAATGAAATATTGGAGGAAAATTATTAAAATCAAATAAATTATTTTATTTGGATTTTATTGCTATTTTATTTCAATTAGAAAAATATGCATTTTTCAAAATTGCATTTTTAGGCCAAGAAAATGTTCACTTAGTTCTAAATATTTTATTTAGACGGTGAAAATTTGTTTTGGCATTTTTAGATTTTTATTTGTGTTTATTTAGGATTTTTCTTCGGTAGATTTTTTTAAAAAAAATTCGGACCGAACTGGGCCAAAGGCCCAGCCGGCCCAGCGCAGCGCCGCCCCCGACCCCGAGCCGCTATCCACCTCGCGCACGCTGCCGCGCCGTGGCCGAGTCGGCCTCTCGCCGCCGCCGCCTTGCCCCCTCCTCCAAGCCGCCCTTCCCCCTCTTAAATAGCCGCCCCGCCGCCCCTCACCATCACCACAGCCCTGCCCTGCAGCAGCAGCCGAGCCACCGCCGCCTGCCGCTCCGCTGCCGC
>NC_041392.1:443599150-443646926 GCF_002162155.2 Triticum dicoccoides
CGCCCCGCACCGCCTGCCACTCCGCCGCCGTTGCATCCCGCTGCCGCGCCGCCGCCGCCTAGCCCCACCGGCGCCCCCGCCTCACGCCGCCCCGTCCGCCGGAATCAAGCCGGAGCTGTCGGAATCTGTCGCCATTTTTTCCGGTTTAGGTAAAAATCGATCGTTTTTTTAAACCCTAGATGCGTTATTTTTTCTCTAGACCAGTTCGGTTTTTCTTCGGTTTAGTTTGTTTGGCGGACGTTCGTCCGTCCGTTCGTTTTAACGAACGTTCTTCGTCGATTAGGTTCAGACAGCGAACATTCGTTCGTTAGTCTTTTTTTTTTATTTTCCACCAGGGACCTCTCCGCGATTATTTTTATCACAAATTAAGCCCTGAACTTCAAACCCTCGCCGTTTCTAACCCGTTTGTCCAAATCCAGTGAAACCAGCGCCAAAATCTTCGTCTCGAGCCCCTCTTTCTGCTTAATCAACTTGAACATGGTTTTGACAATTTAAAATTTGGTTTCAAGCAGATTTTAATTCAAAGGTCTTTTGACCGTAGTCTCAATTCCGTACCTCCGATTTGATCAATTCTTTTTGCAAATCGAACCTCTTCAGTTGAACTTTTAGTTTGGATTCTCTTATTTGTAAGTTTTACCCTTGCATAATTGCTTGAGTGCTTATGTTTGTTATTGTTTGTTTGTGCTAGAATTCCCGGAGTGTGTAGCGTGCTACTACGAGTCACTAGGTTTTGCGGATCATCAGCAAGGCAAGTAACACTTTGATCATACCCTTTTATTACCCAGTTTTTATGCATTAGTTACAACCCTCAAACATTGCATGAGTAGGATCTCTTAACATGTGGGTTTTGGGAAGTAGATGATGAGGTAGAACCTATTGCCCTTTATTACCAAACCCTTGGGAGTTACTTCTACATTATGCTTATATTGCCATGCTATCCTCGTAGACGTGGATTGGGTTTGAGTGTATCCATGACAGATGTGAGATTGTTAATTAATGGTTAACTTAAGGTGGTTATTTAAACACATATCTGGGTGATTGGTTGCGGGCACCTGGGGATATACCAGTGCTGTCCTTTTTGGTTCGCCACCCAGGCTCAAAGGGATCATAAGATTATTCATGCTAGAAACTTCCGTGTGCAGCCACAAGCTATTATGGGCTCTAGCATAGTGGAGTAGGTTGCATGACCTCTTCTAGTGGTAGGCTAGCAGATGTAGGGGATGTAGGTTGGTACGGTCTACCCGGGGTTAGAGTTAATGCTTCTAAAAAACTATGTCTCGGTCATCCGTTTCTCAAAAACCATGTAGTGCGAGAAATCCAACGGAGGAGATTGGGTCTTGTGGGGAAAAGTGCACAAACCTCTGCAGAGTGTACAAACTAATCATGGTTAGCCGTGTCCCCGGTTATGGACATCTTGAGTATCTGGTTCTTGAATTTATCATGTTGATCTCATCACTCTAAATTAATTTGTTGGGTTGTTAATCCCTTTTTAATTGGGATTGAGATGGGGACTTACCATTCTCAATGTTTTTAAACTACCATGATAGTTAAATAAAATATATTCCTTTGTGGTAGGGAAAAATTGGCTTTCGGCAAAAACATTACAACCATAGAGCCTCCACCAGCCATATGTGCATGTAGTGATAGCATTTACCTGTTGCTTGATCTATTGTGTTATCTTGCCAACATATTCCATGTGCTGACCCGTTTCGTGCTGCAACATATCATGTTGCAGACTTCTCAGACGAAGAGTGAGGTGTGCTAGGTCGTTGTCGTGCACTCAGCTATGCCGTTGGAGTTGATGGACTCAGTTTATCTTCCAAGCCTTTCGCTATTATCTTATTTATATGGCCTTAACCCATATTTATTGTAATAAGTTCTCTCTTGAGACTATCGATGTAATAGGTGTGTGATTGCTACTCTGTTATAAATCCTTCAAGTACTGTGTGTGTGTGTCAGCATTACCGATTCAGGGATGACACTTATGCACAGGGATTCGACCGTTTGAGGTTGGATCACTACAGTTACAAAATGAACAGAGACTAGTTGAGGGCGAGGTGACGATGTGTGTTGGAAGTAATTCCAAGGTTGATAAGATCACCATCGCACACTCCCTTTATCTTCGGGATTAGTGTTGAACCTAAAATAAATGTTATTTGGTGTTTGCGTTGAGCATAATATGATTGGATCATGTTTATTGCAATAAGGTTAGTCATTTAAGTCAAAAAATAGTTGTTATTTTGTTTACATGAATAATTCCTTCTGAGGTCATACACCCAAGGTGAATGGTTTACTGAATCTCGTGATACACATATTCATAGTATTGATGCCAAAAGATGCAAAGTTGTTAATGATAGTGCAACATATTACTGAATCTCGTGATACACATATTCATAGTATTGATGCCAAAAGATGCAAAAGCGCATGAAGAAACTCCATGCCGATTGGCTTGTGGAATCACTTGATGCTTGCGAACCATGCCTCGTGGGCAAGATGACTAAGACTCCGTTCTCCTGAACAATGGAGTGAGCAACTGACTTATTGGAAATAATACATACTGATGTATGCGATCCAATGAGTGTTGAGGCTCGCGGCGGGTATCGTTATTTTCTGACCTTCATAGATGATTTGATTAGATATGGGTATATCTACTTAATGAAACACAAGTTTGAAACATTTGAAAAGTTCAAAGAATTTCAGAGTGAAGTGGAAAATTATTGTAACAAGAAAATAAAGTTTCTGCGATCTGATCATGGAGGAGAATATTTGAGTTACGAGTTTGCTCTTCATTTGAAATAATGCGGAATAGTTTCGCAACTCATGCCACCTGGAACACCATAGCGTAATGGTGTGTCCGAATGTCATAACCGTACTTTATTAGATATGGTGCGATCTATGATGTCTCTTACCGGTTTATCACTATCATTTTGGGGTTATGCGTTAGAGACAACTGCATTCACGTTAAATAGGGCACCATCTAAATCCGTTGAGACGACAACATATGAACCATGGTTTAGCAAGAAACCTAATCCCTCGTTTCTTAAAGTTTGGGGCTATGATGCTTATGTGAAAAAGTTTCAACCTGATAAGCTCGAACCCAAATCGGAGGAATGCGTCTTAATAGGATACCCAAAGGAAACTGTTGGGTACACCTTCTATCACAAATCCAAAGGCAAGATATTCGTTGCTAAGAATGGATCCTTTCTAGAGAAGAAGTTTCTCTCGAAAGAAGTGAGTGGAAGAAAGTCGAACTTGATGAGGTAATTGGTACCTTCTCCCGAATTGGAAAGTAGTTCATCACAGAAATCTGTTCTAGTGATTGCTACACCAATTAGTGAGAAAGTTAATGATGATGATCATGAAACTTCTGATCAAGTTACTACCGATCCTCGTAGGTCAACCAGAATACGTACCGCACAACAGTGGTACAATAATCCTATTCTAGAGGTCATGTTACTTGACCATGACAAACCTACGAAGTATGAGAAAGAGATGATGAGCCCAGATTCCGCGAAATGGCTTAAGGCCATGAAATCTGAGATGGGATCCATGTATGAGAACAAAGTATGGACTTTGATTGACTTGCCCGATGATCGGTGAGCCATTCAGAATAAATGGATCTTCAAGAGGAAGGCGGACACTGATAGTAGTGTTACTATCTACAAAGCTCGAATTGTCACAAAAAGGTTTTCGACAAGTTCAAGGTGTTGACTACGATGAAATTTTCTCACTCGTATTGATGCTTAAAAGTCTATCTGAATCATGGTAGCAGTTGCCGCATTTTGTGAAATCTGGCAAATGGATATGAAAACAATATTCCTTAATGGATTTATTAAAAAAGGAGTTGTATATGATGCAACCAAAAGGTTTTGTCAATCCTAAAGGTGTTAACAAAGTGCGCAAGTTCCAGCGATCCATCTATGGACTGGTGCAAGCATCTCGGAGTTGGAATATATGCTTTGATAAAGTGATCAAAGCATATGGTTTTATACAGACTTGTGGTAAAGCCTGTATTTACAAGAAAGTGAGTGGGAGCACTACAACTTTTCTGATAAGTATATGTGAGTGACATATTGTTGACTGGAAATGATGTAGAATTTTCTGGAAAGCATAAAGGAGTGTTTGAAAGGAGTTTTCAAAGAAAGACCTCAGTGAAGCTGCTTACACATTGAGCATCAAGATCTATAGAGATAGATCAAGATGCTTGATAAGATTTTTTAATGAGTACATACCTTGAGAAGATTTTCAAGTAGTTCAAAAAGGAACATTCAAAGAAGGAGTTCTTGCCTATGTTGCAACATTCGGATAGCCACGTACATACCAGGGGCTATCCTCCAGCCCCATCGTCAAACTCCTATGGCTAAGTGAGAGTGGTAAAGCCACATAGTCCGATTGTCTGGTTCGCTACACTAACACCTCCTTCACGGACCAAGACGTTGGGTCAACTGTGAAGATGTGCTATTCCGAACACCCCCGTAGTATCTACGTGGGGGCCGAAGCCGACGACTAGAAAACTCTCAGGAATACAAAAACGGTCTCACAGGAGGGAAGAACTTTCAGACAAAGGCACAAATATATTACAAAGCATTGATATATAATACAAGCGTCCGGACAATTTGGGTACATTTATTCGAACATAATGTCCTTTGAGCATTGACCCTCTATCAAGTGGGAGCCCTCTAGAACGTCCTCTAAGTAGCGCTCTGGCGTGCGGTGGTTCTTTCCTCTGGGAGGGCCCTCGACAGCCACTTCGGCAGCCTTCATCTTCGCCCAATGCATTTTGACGTGGGCGAAGGCCATCCGTGCACCTTCTATGCACACCGACCGCTTGATTGTGTTGATTCGGGGCACTGCATTGACAAGTCGTTGCGTCAGGCTGAAAAGGCTGCTCGGAATGGGTTCGGCTGGCCATAGCCAAACTATGACGTCCTTCATGGCTGCTCCGGACATCTTATGCAACTCGGCTCACTGCGCCATTTGGTCGTTGAGTAGCGTCGGGAGCTCCCGCGTCGCAAACTGTGACCAGAACAACTTCTCCATCGCATGCCCCTCCTGAGCCTGGAATAATTGCGCGACATCGGCGTCACTCTTCGGAAGATTCGCAAAGACGTGTGGAGAACTCCACAGTCGATTAAGCAAGGCATATCTCTAATCGCCAAACTTAGTCCGTAAAAGAAAGGGCTTACCAGTCGCTATCTGTCCGGCCTACCGGACCTCCTCGCGAGCCTCCCTAGATTCGGATCGCGCCTCTTTGGCCTCCTCAAGGGCCTTGGAGCTCGGTTGCTCTGGCTTTATTCTCCTCCTCGACGGACTTGCACTTGCGGGCAGCGTCCTTGAGCTCTTGTTCTACTACAGATACCCGCTCCTCGACCTGGCGCCGGGTGGCCTGTTCGGCCTTCAAATCTACAGCCGCTTTATCAGCGGCCGCATTGCTCACTCTCGCATGCTCCTTGGCCCGGGCAAGTTCACCCCTGAGGGTATCGACCTCAGCAACGCCCAATTTCACACATAACAAAGTCTAAGTTTCAACTTCGCATTTTCATATAGGCACCAACGGGATGTTCACAGCATACCCTGTGCCTCGTTGAGCCAAATGTTAATAAGGACAATGTCATCGTCGGCCTTCTTCAGTTGTCGTTTCAGTTCGGAAACCTCCCCGGCATGGGCGGTTGCCGCTAACAGTGAAGCCTGTTTTTTCAGCCAAATAAGTATGTTAGTTCCTGCAGATATATATATATATATAGATCCTCTGTTCACCCTTCTTGTAGGCCGACCAGAGTCTCAGGGGCTACTATCTATATACAGGCATATTTTCCATATGGAAAGTGGCTAAAGACATTACATCGCATACCTCGAAGCCTGTTAGCAGGCTCGTAAAGGCTTCATTCTGCCCGCTTTTAGCGGACCGAATCTTCTCAGCCACCATACCCATCAAGGTACGGTGCTCCTCCAAGATGGGCGCACTCCACAGTTCGTCCCTCAACATGTTCGGCACCTCCGGATTCATGGAGGTCGCTGCAAGAATAGGTGCTCCCCCTCCCTTGAAGGGGGCTGCTCACTCAACTCCAGATCCGCCTCTGGAGCGGTATTCGGCTAGGGGCCGAATAATCCAGGGCCCCAAACCCCGGTCTTCACGGGGGTCGCTCCCCCCATGTCCTCAACGGCCGAGGTATTACCCTCCGGTGCCATATTGATGGTCCCCTGCACCTCTCAATGATCCGGAGAAATCCTCTGGGATGACACCTCGACGTCATCCACCCTAGGGGGCGAGGAAACTTGCGGAGGCGTCTCGCTCTCCATCATCTACGGTGGAAATCCCCCGACGAGGAGGATTGTTGAGGGAGATCGCGGGCCGAAATGAAACACATGATTTAATATTATTCTCGCAATTCATAAAGGAGTGGATGTATGTAAAGCGTCCTCAGGCACTTACGATTCGGCAAGGGGCTTGGTCTGGGGGTGGGGCTTGGGGATATCCTTGGTGCCCGAATCCAAGTCATCCAAAAGGGGTAACTTTACCTTCTTAGACGCCCTCGCCTCCGGGTCTTCGGAGGCCGTCGTATTTTTTCCTTCAAGAGGAGGGTTATCTTCTTCCTCCTCCTCATCGTCCTCATTTTCGTCTCCCTCGTGAGAGGAGGGAGCCTCGGTCCCTCCGAACATAGCGTCCGAGGTACCTTCATGGTGGGGGCCATTTTTGGCCTCCTTGTTCTTCTTCTTCTTGTCCTTCTTTACCGGCACCTGGTATGGTGCCGGGACCAACATCCTCATTAGGAGAGGAACGGCTGAGCCTACGGGAAGGGGGGCCGGACACCTGATCCGCTCCGCTTTCTTTGTCCAGACCTATTTAAAGGATGGAAGGGTTAGTGTATCCCCTTGGATTAACAAACCAAGCTATAGGCGGAGACTTAGCCCTTACCGGGGGGGATGGTTGTAGTCAAGACCAACGTCTTCAGACATCTCTGTCCACGACTTTTGAGATTTAAAGAGCAATTTCCAGATCTCTTTATGCGTCGTGCCAAAGAATTGTTGCAGAGTTCGTGATCCTTCCAAATTAAACTCCCACAGACGGAGAGGCCGTCGCTGCCAGGGAAGGGTCCGGCGGATGAGCATCACCTTAATCACGTCGGTGAGGTGGGTGTTCTTCTCTATGATAATTTTGATGCGCTTTTGCAGCATCAGCACCTCAACGGTTGATCCCCAGTCTGGACCCTTGTTGGTCCATGACATGAGTCGTAGAGGGGGTCCGGATCTAAATGTGGGAGTAGCCGCCCACTTGGTACCGCGGGGTTCGGTGATATAGAACCACTCCCACTGCCATGTCTTGACAGTATCCACAAAGGCCCCTTTAGGCCAGATAGCGTGAGGAAGCTTTCTCACCATGGCCCCGCCACAATCCGCGTGCTCCCCATCGACCACCTTCGGCTTCACATTGAAAATCTTGAGCCATAGGCCGAAGTGTGGGGGATGCGGAGAAATGCCTCGCACATGACGATGAATGCCGAGATATGGAGGAAAGAGTTCGGGGCTAGATCGTGAAAATCTAGCCCATAGTAAAACATGAGGCCGCGAACAAAAGGGTGAAGGGGAAACCCTAACCTGTGGAGGAAGTGGGGGGATGAACACGACCCTCTTACCAGGCTCTGGAGTAGGGATGACTTGCCCCTTTGGCGGAAGCCTGTCTACGATTTCCGCGGTTAAGTACCTTGCCTCTCGGAGTCCCTGGATATCCTTCTTCATCACGAAAGAGGCCACCCACTTGCCTTGAGAGCCGGATCCGGACATGGTCAGAGAACATGGTGGCAATGGAGAAATATGGATACTTGGGTGCTGGAGCTCAACGATGGGATGGCTGAGGAAGGAGAAGGCGTGAGGTAAAAGATGGGTTCTTATCCCTTTATAAAGGCAACGAATATCAAACAAACTCGCACAAGCCTTAAAATTTGCCTATTCCCAAGGGGTCGAGCGGATGGCACGGTTGGATTACCCAAGCCCTCTTTGATGAAAATCCCGCAATAAGGGGACACGATCTCTGCTTTGACAAGATGTGCCACCGGGAGTTGCGTCTCGAGACGCGAAATGGAAGGCTGAAAAAACGGTTCAAAATAATAATAAAGTCGGGACTCAATGCCTCGCCAAAAAAGTTGTCAGAAGACATAACTTATTTTTGTTTAAGTATTTTGCCCTCGCGGTTCAGGGTTGTAACTTTTGTACAGAGCCAGATATAGTTCTTTTGATCAACTACTTTGGAGTATTCGGAGGAGGAACCCGCCTTGCAATGACGAAGACAATCTACGCGCCGGACACATCGTCATTGAAGGCTAGCTCAGGGGCTACTGAGGGAATTCTGGATTAGGGGGTCCCTGGGCGTCCGGGCTGTGTGACATGGGCCAGACTGGTCGGCCGTGAAGATACAAGATAGAAGGCTTCTCCCCGTGTCTGGATGTGACTCTCCTTGGTGTGGAAGGCAAGCTTGGCATTCGGATATGAAGATTCTTTTCTCTGTAAACCGACTCTGTACAACCCTAGTCCCCTCCGGTGTCTATATAAACCGAAGGGTTTAGTCCTTAGAGGCAATCATAATCATACATGCTAGACATCTAGGGTTTAGCCATTATGATCTCGAGGTAGATCAACTCTTGTAACCCCTATACTCATCAGAGTCAATCAAGAAGGAATTAGGGTATTACCTCCATTAAGAGGGCCCGAACCTGGGTAAACATCGTGTCACCTACCTCCTGTTACCATCGATCCTTAGACGCACAGTTCGGGACCCCCTACCCGAGATCTGCCGGTTTTGACACCGACACCAGGAGATTTCTGTTTCTTTTTGTTTTTCAAAGATTTCCATCCAAAATTCAACTACCTATATCTTTTAGTATATATGTCCAAACTAGGTGATTCTTTTTCCCGTGACTCACAAAAACCTGCACTTTATCGCAGAATCAAAATCTCACATGTTTGCACTTTTCAAATTTGAATTCATTCAAATTTGAATCAAACTTTTCAAAGGTCGTAACTCTCAAACCGTCTGTCGGTTTTAAGTGTTTCTTTTTGCATTGTGATCGTAGTGCAATTTAGGTGATTTGTGCATGCTTTTATGCTTCTGTTATTTGCATTTTAAAGTGGTTTTCCTGCTGTTGGTTTTATTTGGTTCTATTGGAAATTTCGGTCATTGATTGTTGATTGTGTGAAACATGTAGATTGTCCGGAGTGCGACGCGAGCTATTGTCAGGAGTGTGACCTTTTGAACCAGAAACAAGGCAAGTTACATGTTGATAATCCTTTACCTATTGTTTTCTATGCATGTAGTAATATCACACTATGAATATATGCATGTATAGGATTACTATATAATTTTGCTATGCTGTTGAGCTATCTTCCCGTCTTTTGCAAATCGTGGTAGTTGTAGTTTGCTATGCTTTGTAGACGGGGGTGGTTGGTGTATTCATTAAGCTTATGCGAGGATTATATATATAACAAATTGAGTAGTAATTAAGGATTTAACTCACCTCTGGGCAGAACTGGTATTGATGGGTGGTTTCAAGAACATCATGGTTTATACCCTCTGAATGTAAGTGGACGGTCGCCCAAGCTCAAAAAGATCAAACAGACTTAGTGACTAGTAGCTTCCATGTGCAACCACTAGCTAAATGGGATCTGGCTTAGTTGAGTAGGTTGTGGGATCCTCGCCCAGGTAAGCTAGCAGAAGTAGATATGAGTAGGCGTACCGGCTGCCGGTGGGTGGAGGTGACTACTTCTAAAAGACTTTGTCTCGATCTTTGGGTTGAGCCTAGTGGGTAAGGTGTGCAAAACTCTGTGGAGTATTCAAACTAATCATGATTATCCGTGTCCCCGATTATGGGAAAATTTGAGCCACTATGCCATTACAGTTGTTGGATGATCTTGACAAATGTGACACTTAATAATATTTGTGGGAAAACTTAATAAAGGGTAGGCTGGAGTTGATTTTGCCAACTCAACCTTGTGTATATAATTGTAGTAATAAAAGAACTAATTTTTTGACTATTAGGTAGTTATGAGGACAAAATCAGCTTTATGCAAAAATAAACCCTCAAGCCTTCCTTTTGTTATACTATGCATATACATGTAGGTCTGCTTTACTATTACTCCTGTGTAACTTGCCAATACATTCAAAGTATTGACCTATATGGATGCAAGGTCTCATGTTGCAGGATATTCAGACAAAGAGTAAGGTACCGTTAGGGTCGCGAGTCCGCACTCAGCATCGCCAGTGGGCTATGATGGGACTCATCGTTATTTTCTGCTACTTTTTGTCGGTGTTCTAGGAACGAGGGTCCCCAGACATGCCTGCCTACGGCCCACGGCGTGGCTCTACGAGCGGGCCTGTACGGCACATCTTCATCAACAAGACATTCAAGACCCTCGCGAGGCGGACGACACAAGACCTCCTCAGGAGCGGCCTCACCAGGCTGGCTCGTGAGGGGTAAAGAGTTCAAGGCCAAGCAAACCTCGCGAGGTTCTCATGACGTAAGCCATGACGACCAAGGCCAGGCGGGCGCCAGGGCGCGCAGCGTCCTTGTTTCCTCTTTGGTGCTAAGGGGGCAAGCGCAGGCACGGAGTACCGAGGCATCAAGCAAAGGTTTCCATATCGGTGCAATGAGACCAAGACCAGTAGGACAACAAGATGGAGGTCACTGTGGAGCCCAAGACGGCGTCACCACTAGAGCCTTTGGCAGGCGAAGACCGCTTTTGTCAGGATAAGCTGTACTAGTTGTCCCCTTTCAAATTGGCCGTTGTTGGCTCCCTTCCCGCTCAATATTTGGGGAGAGGACCAGGGCCACTATAAATAGGACTAGCCGCCACCCTAGCTGGAGAGGCGAAAAACGGTAGCTAGAGAAGAAAAGAGACCACACATGCACAATTTTGCCAAGCACAAGAACACCACAACCTCAGGAGGATGTTCTTCCCTTTGTACTGTTCATCCTCAGCCCAAGAGGCAATCCACCACCACCACACTGGAGTAGGGTATTACACCACAACGGTGGCCCGAACCAGTATAAACCTTGTGTCTTTTGCATTGCAAGTTCGTCGACTTAGTTCGTAAGATCTTAGCTGAGTTAGGACGTGGATTGGTAGGGGGAGATCTTCACGCGCACCCCAGTGTTCGAACCTTAAGGGTGTTGCCGGAACCCGTGATCCGACACTTTCTGCTGTTTGAGTGAATAAAGCTAGCCAAGTCCTATGCAAATTGTTTTATTTTATATACTCTGGATCATACGTTGTAATATATGATGCACTTGCTATTCTAGTATTCATCTATACTGTGTGTGTTAGCGAGTTTGATCTAGAGACTAGCACGGTAGGCATAGAGACTCAAATCCTTGGAGGTTTGGTCATTACATGTGCATGAGAAGTGGATTATTGCTCCTCACATGGCCAACGATTGGGCTCCCGAGGGTTCCTCCAAATCTGCCCCTGCTCGTAGGTCTGCTGCTCAGTCTCATCCTTCCACTTCCAACTCTGCGTCAGTTGGGCGTCTTGCCCGTTTTCTCAGGAAGGCCCACTCTACCATGATGAAGGTCTTCACCTTCTCTTGCACTCAAAACCATGATGTTGTCACTCGTTTGATCACCTCCAAGAATGCCTTGAAGTATCGTATGCGAGACTCTGGGGCTCCTGATGTTAGTGACGATGAGCGTATTCGGGCGGCTCCTCGTACTGATCTTGGTTTTCCTTTGGGGCCTGAGTGGGCTGATTTCTTCAATGATGCTGGTGGTAGTGGAGCTCATAATGATGATGATGATGGTGACCTGTGACTGTCTGTTGGGTTCTCTCTATCCCTTTTGGGCACTTGATGCCAAGGGGGAGAGCTAGTTATTGTTCCTATCCTATCTATGTTAAAGACTTGTCTTATGGTGAACCTTTATGCTTTGAGTGGGTGTATGACTACTTTATCTATGACTTTATGTATGGCGAGAGAGATTATGATATTGTGACATTGTGCTCTTATGATGGTTATGATTTAGTTATTATGATATTGTGCTCTTATGATTTTTACGATTGTCACCGCAAGGGGGAGCTCTTCATATTTGTGCATCAAGGCTTTGAAATGCTTTTCGACAAATATGGCTTAAGTATAGAATAGTCTTAATTTTTTTACTATGTGTATATTGTCATCAAGTACCAAACAGGGGGAGATTGAAAGTGCAATGATGCCATTAATCATATTTTGATGTTGATGACAATATAATCATAGGGGACTAGCAAAGTTTGTCAAGTATATCTCAGGTTTAGTCCCCTCGGGATCATGTGTGTGGACTATGACTACGAAAAACGTATCTTCCTCAAGAATGAAGAAACAAGTCTACTGGCTTAGGCCCTATATGTTTGTTCTTGAGTATAGGGATCCCGCACTATTAAGAGGGGGACATGGGGTCTCGCAAAAGTCTTGCTCAAATGATTTTTAAAACAATCTTCTGTTCCCTGTCTCTGTCGGATGACCGACAGTCGGACGTCCGGTACTTCCTATAGAGAGCCATATTGTCGGATATCCAGTGTCTATCGGACGTCTGACATCTCCTTTACAGAGCCAAAACCTTGGATTTACGGTTACCACCGGACGTGCGTTTCTCCATTATACATAACCAAATTGTCAGATGTCTGGTCTCCACTGGACGTGCGGTGCATTCTCTGCTGAGCCAAAACATCGGACGCCCGGTCCCTGTGGGACATCCTGTGTCTGCCAAGGCCTCGGACATCCAGTGAGTCTCGGATGTCCGACAACTGCTGCCCCCAAGTGCCTCCAATAGCCACTTATTGTGGGATACTATAAATACATCTCTCCTATCCCGTGAGAGGTTGACCATTCACTTAGAACATCCTCAAGAACACTTTTCACTTCTCTCTCTCACTCCTACACCAAATCTTAGATCCCCAAGGTATTTGAGAGCATTTGAGAGAAGTTGTCCACTCAAGTGATAGATCCACTCCTCCCCCCTCTTGGCACCAAAGGAATTCATGATTTGAGAAAGTCTTGAGCTTTTCCCCCATTATTCTTGTTACTCTTGGAGGTTGGAGACTCTTAGGCGGTAGGAGTCTTTCGGAGAGGAATCAATCATTGTGATTACGCCCAGAAAGTTTATGAGGGTTTGGAGACCACCCCAAAGTCTACCACTAGTGGTTGAGAAATGCCTTCGTGGTGTTGTCTCAAAGGGAGAATAGGGTGAGCCTTCATGGCGTTGGTATGCTTCGTGGTAACATCCACCTCTCTAATGGTGACGTAGCTTCCCTCCAAGGAAGTGAACATCGGCATACATCCTCGTCTCTCGGAGTTGCGGTTATCCCTAACCCTAACTTCCTACTTGTGGTTACTTGTCTCTTAGTCTTTACTTATATCTTATTGTGCTTTCTTACTCACAAACTTGTGTTACTTGTGTTACTTTGCTTAGCTCTTAGCATCTTACTTGCATTTGTTAGGCTCACCTTCATATTCCACATTATTGCCTAAAATTGCTAAGTAACAATTAAAATTTGTAATTGTACCTATTCACCCCCCTCTAGGTCCGTCTTGATCCTTTCAAATATGCCCTAGAGGTAATAATATTGTATTATTATATTTCTATGTCTGTAATTAAGAGTTTATATTGTATGCTATAACTACTATGATCCTCGAATATGCGATTTAATGGAAAACTCATATGCATGTGTGGAATAAACGGTAAAATATGATTCCTAGTCTCGCCTCTAAGACTATCTTAAGTGTTGTTAGCGGTCACATTTTCCGGATCTTGAGATATCATTAAGTGTAACGATATTCTCAAAACAACATTGAAAATATGACGTTAAAAGAATGATCCTATTGAGTTGACGCAAACTTGTTTGTTATACTTTGAGATAATATCGTCAGAAGTCAATTGTTATAACATAGAGTGTTAACATGTGATTTAGTTTCTTAGACCATGAGAGTATCGTAGTCACTTCTTACCACACGATGGACTTTGGGTTGCTCAAATTTCATCTATAACACAATGATCATAATGACAACTTACAGGTACATTGAAAAGTTTGACAAGGGACTAGATAGCTCGAGAGTGGAATTTTCTCCTCTGGTGATGGAGAGATATTCTTAGGGCCCTCTTGGTATGAAAGCATCCATCACCGTCTGCCCAAAAATAGGCGACTATGTTTCGGGGATGCCGGAACATGTCAATGGGACAGAGGAACAAAACCGGTAACGAGGAGACCAGGATAGTGAACATGTGTATGACTCGAGAGGATAGCGATAATCTCACCTCGGGTTTTGTAAAGGATCAAGAAGCAAAGGGAACAACAAATGATAACCAAAGGTTCACTCGAATGTCATTTGTGTACTCATGGGGATCAATATGGACGTCCATGGTTCCGCTATCTGTCATTGAACGAAAGGGGTTTCGTTCATGTCTATGTTTTACTGAACCTACAGGGTCAAAAACTTAAGGTAATCATAGTCTGTTGAGTGTTAGTAGGACAATAATAATGATAATATATTTGTGAAATGGTTCACTAATATTCAGAATAGTTTTGAGAGAATTCCAAAGCGTTTTGGAGCCAATGAAAGGGTTTTGAAGTTTATTGGGCAATGCCGGGTACTTCTAATAAATAATATATAGGTGGGAAATGTTTCCGGTGATGTTAAATAAATAATAAAAGGCTCTAGTAATTGTCAGGAGGATTTTATATTTAATATCAATGGACCTTAAAAGGCCAAGCAGTGGAAGTGGAATTGGGCTACAACGGCCCAATAGGGGTGGCGCCCCCTCTCCCATGGAAAGGAGAACATAATTTTGTATCAAATTTATCTATCACTTTGAGCAAAAAATTGGTTCTATCATGTTTATGTTTCTTACAAAATCTATCATCCCTATAAGGCATGTCTTCACAAAGTCTTTCCACTCCACAAAAATTGACATGCTTATGAGAAACATTTTTGTCATGACTAGTGCAATCATCATTAGCATTTTGGTTATTCACATAATTCATACTAACCACATTGCAATCATGCTCATCATTCAAGGATTTTATGCCAAACATTTTATGGATTCTTCTTCTAAAAATTGAGCACAGTTTTCCTTTCCATCATTTTCAAGAAAGACATGATAAAGATGAATAATATGAGGCAACCTCAATTCCATTTTTGTAGTTTTCTTTATAAACCAAACTAGTGATAAAACAAGAAACTAAAAGATTTAATAGCAAGATCTAAAGATATACCTTCAAGCACTCACCTCCCTGGCAATGGCGCCAGAAAAGAGCTTGATGTCTAATAAGCAACTTTATTCTTGTAGACTCGTGTTGGGCCTCCAAGCGCAGAGTTTTGTAGGACAGTAGCAATTTTCCCTCAAGTGGATGACCTAAGGTTTATTAATCCATGAGAGGCGTAGGATGAAGATGGTCTCTCTCAAACAACCATGCAACCAAATAACAAAGAGTCTCTTGTGTCCCCAACACACCAAATACAATGGTAAATTGTATAGGTGCACTAGTTCGGCAAAGAGATGGTGATACAAGTGTAGTAATTATAGTAGATATTGATTTTTGTAATAGGAAAAATAAAAAATAGCAAGGTAGCAAGTAACAAAAGTGAGCACAAACGGTATTGCAATGCTTGAAAACAAGGCCTAGGGTTCATACTTTCACTAGTAAAATCTCTCAACAATGCTAACATAATTAGATCATATGGCAATCCCTTAACATGCGATAAACAATCACTCCAAAGTTCTTTTCTAGCGGAGAACATAAGACGAAATTGTTTGTAGGGTGTGATACGTCTCCAAGGTATCTATAATTTTTGATTGTTCCATGCTATTATATTATCTATTTTGGATGTTTTATATGCTATTTCATATTATTTTTGGGACTAACCTATTAACCTAGAGCCAAGTGTCAGTTCCTATTTTTTCCCTGTTTTTGAGTCTCGCAGAAAAGGAATACTAAACGGATTCCAAACAGAATAAAACCTTCGCGATGATTTTTCTTGGACCAGAAGACAGCCAGGAGACTTGGAGATGAATTCGGAGGAGCCACGAGGCGGCCACAAGGACAAAGGGCGCGCCCCCACCCTTGTGGGCCCCTCGTGCATCTCCTGACCTAATTCTTTCGCCTATATATACTCTTATATCCCCAAACCACCAGAACAAGCCATGAAAACACTTCTCCACCGCCGCAACCTTCTGTACCCGTGAGATCCCATCTAGGGACCTTTTCCAACGTCCTGCCAGAGGGGGATTCGATCATGGAGGGCCTCTACATCAACTCTATTTCCCTTCCGATGAAGCATGAGTAGTTTACCACAGACCTACGGGTCCATAGCTAGTAGCTAGATGGCTTCTTCTCTCTCTTTGATTCTCAATACCATGTTCTCCTCGATGTTTGTTGTCGCTTGAAGCTACATTGGTATTTCCCCAAAGAGGAAGGGATGATGCAGCACAGTGGTGGTATGTATTTCCCTCAGATGTGAAACCAAGGTTATCGAACCAGTAGGAGAACCAAGCAACACAACGTAAATAGCACCTACACACAAATAACAACTACTCGCAACCCGACATGTAAAAGGGGTTGTCAATCCCTTAAGGGTAGCGGCGCCCCAAGATGGGCAAACAGACATGAGAGAGTTGTAAATATTGATAGATCGAACACGAAATAAAATAAATTGCAGCAAGGTATTTTTGTATTTTTGGTTTAGTAGATCTGAAAATAAAAGCAAAGGGAAATAGATCGCAAAGGCAAATAATATGAGAAAGAGACCCGGGGGCCGTAGGTTTCACTAGTGGCTTCTCTCGAGAAAAATAGCAAACGGTGGGTAAACAAATTACTATTGGGCAATTGATAGAACTTCAAATACTCATGACGATATCCAGGCAATGATCATTACATAGGCATCATGTCCAAGATTAGTAGACCGACTCCTGCCTGCATCTACTACTATTACTCCACACATCGACCGCTATCCAGCATGCATTAGTGTATTAAGTTCATGGAGAAATTGAGTAATGCAATAAGAACGATGACATGATGTAGACAAGATCTATCTATGTAGAGATAGACCCCATCGTTTTATCCTTAGTAGCAACGATACATACGTGTCGGTTCCCCTTCTGTCACTGGGATCAAGCACCATAAGATCGAACCCACTACAAAGCACCTCTTCCCATTGCAAGATAAATAGATCAAGTTGGCGAAACAAAACCCAAATATCGGAGAATAAATATGAGGCTATAAGCAATCATGCATAAAAGAGATCAAATAAACTCAAATAGTTTCATGGATAAAAAGAGACAGATCTGATCATAAACTCAAAGTTCATCTGATCCCAACAAACACACCGCAAAAAGAGTTACATCATATGGATCTCCAAGAGACCATTGTATTGAGAATCAAACGAGAGAGAGGAAGCCATCTAGCTACTAACTATGGACCCAAAGGTCTACAAATAACTACTCACGCATCATGGGAGACGCACCAATGGAGGTGGTGAACCCCATCCGTGATGGTGTCTAGATTGGATCTGGTGGTTCTGGACTCTGCGGTGGATGGAATTGATTTTTGTCAACTCCCCTAGGGTTTCTACAATATTGGGGTATTTATAGAGCAAAGAGGCGGTCTGGGGCACCCGAGGTGGGCACAACCCAGCAGGGCGCGCCTGGGCCTCCTGGCTTGCCCTGGTGGGTTGTGCTCTCCTCAGAGCACCCCCCAGGCGCAACCTTGTCCCATTAGGTGTCTTATGGTCCATAAAAAATCCCCATAAAGTTTCATGGCATTTGGACTCCATTTGGTATTGATTTTCTGCGATGTAAAAAACATGCAAAAAACAGCAACTGGCACTTGGCACTATGTCAATAGGTTAGTACCCAAAAATGATATAAAATGACTATAAAAAGATTATAAAACATCCAAGATTGATAATATAACAGCATGGAAATATCAAAAATTATAGATATGTTGGAGATGTATCAATGTTCTTGGAGATCTATTCGATGCAATACTCTTTTGTGGTGTGTCAAAACCAGCGGATCTCGGGTAGGGGGTCCCGAACTGTGCGTCTAGGCCGGATGGTAACAGGAGGCAGGGGACACGATGTTTTACCCAGGTTCGGGCCCTCTTGATGGAGGTAAAACCCTATGTCCTGCTTGATTAATATTGATGATATGGGTAGTACAAGAGTAGATCTACCACGAGATCAGAGAGGCTAAACCCTAGAAGCTAGCCTATGGTATGATTGTATGTTGTAGTTGTCATTGTCCTACGGACTAAAACCCTCCGGTTTATATAGACACCGGAGAGGGCTAGGGTTACACAAGGTCGGTTACAAAGGAGGAGATATCCATATCTATATTGCCTAGCTTGCCTTCCACGCCAAGTAGAGTCCCATCCGGACACGAGACGAAGTCTTCAAACTTGTATCTTCATAGTCTAACAGTCCGGCCAATGGACATAGTCTGGCTGTCCGGAGACCCCCTAATGCAGGACTCCCTTAGTAGCCGCTGAACCAGGCTTTCAATGACGATGAGTCCGGCGCGCAGTGTTGTCTTCGGCATTGCAAGGCGGGTTCCTCCTCCGAATACACCACGGAAGAATTTTGAATATAAGGATAGTGTCCGACCCTGCAAAATAAGTTCCACATACCATTGTAGAGAGAATAATATTTCCACAAATCTTCAATCTGCTGACATGTTTTGGCAACATGACATTACGTCACGGCCCGGTGATTATCCGAACCGTTTCCTTTAACTAGCCCCGCACATAACGCGAGGCAATTTTTTGACATGTCTTGTCAAAGCAGAGATCGTGTCCCCTTATTACGAGATTCTCATCAATACGGGTGTGGGTAACCCAACCGTGTCTAGGACTCCTAGATTATAGGCAAGTCCAAACGGCTACGGAGAGGACACTTGATATTCACCCTCTTTATAAAGGGACAAGGCTTTTACTTTCTCCCTCCCGTGCTCAATCGAATCCTTCCCCCGCCTCGAGTTCTAACACCCAAAGCCCAGGTCAGGTGCTCCGAACCTTCAATCATGTCCGGATCTAGCCTTCAAGGCCGATGGATGCCCTCCTCCGTTACGGAAGAAGACATCAAGAAGTTGAGGGAGGCCAGATACCTGACCGCCGAGGTTTCGCATCGGCTGCCTGCCCGAGGGCAGGTTGTCCCTACTCCTGAACCCAACGAAGACATTGTGTTCATCTCCCACTTCCTCCGAGGCCTAGGCCTTGCTATGGATCCCTTCGTTCGACGCTTGATGTTCTATTACGGGCTATATTTTCACGATCTAGCCCCGGACTCCTTTCTCCACATCTCGACATTTATTGTTGTGTGTGAGGCCTTCCTCCGCATTACCCCTCACTTCGTCCTGTGGCTCAAGACCTTTGAAGTGAAGCCGAAGATGATCGAGGGGCAACATGCAGCATGCAGAGGCGTGTCAATAAGCAAGATGGCCGGAGCTCCGTGGCCGAAAGGTTCCTTTCCCGAGGTGTCCGGATTATGGCAACGGGAGTGGTTTTACATCACGGCTCCCAGAAGTGCCAAGTGGGTGGCTGCCCCTTCTTTCCGCTTGGGACCTCCACCACAACTGATGTCATGGATTAGCAGAGGGCTAAGCTGGGGTCCCGCCAAGGACGTGCCTGTACTGCAAAGCCGCATCCAAAATCTCTTCGAAGGAGATTTCAGCTTGATTATGGTAATGCAAGTCATGCTGGTTCGACGAATCCAGCTACGCAAACGCCGGCCCCTCCGCATGTGGGAGTTCAACCCAGAAGGGGCGCGTACAATTCAGAATTTCCTCAGCCTGACGCACGAGGAGATGTACAAATCATTCTTCGGACCCCAAATAGAGTGTCCGGATACTACCGAGGACATGGGACTGAGCAGCAACCGCACCGCCGACCAAGTAAGTAATCCTTCGGCCGAACACATCGTCTTTTATTTACCATGACGTCATTCTGAGAAGTCACCCTTTGACCAGGACTGGCTAACAAAGGCGAAGATGATTCGGTGTTCGGTGGAGAATCCGGTATTGGAAAAGATGCTCGAGCTAGCACCCTGCCCGGAGCCCTCAAAGGAAGATAAAGGGGGGAATGCTGAGATCGAGAGTGGGCCCACATCGCTGCCAATCCCAACCGAGGGAATGAGCACCTCCGTGAAGGAGGATAACCAAGGAGAAGAATCTGACCTTCTCTCGCTTCGGGGAAGGAAGAGGACTGCCCCTAAAGATCCGGAAACCGAGGCTTCCAAATGGGAGAAGAAATCCCCACTAGAGGGTCCTGCCTTGGAGGGTGTTTTTGCCGCACAACGTCCGTGCGAGGATCAGCCCTCCAACGAGTTGTAAGTAATTAGAAAGTACTTTAATAGTGAAGATATATTACCTTACCTCTGAGGAAAATAACCGAAGTGTTTATCTCGCAGTTCAGATCTAAGCCCTTCTCGGCAGAGCTCATCTTCGGGGGATCTTCTTCCGGAGATGATGGAGAACGAAACACCTCCCCCGGACTCCTCTGCTCAAGAAGCGGGCGACCTTGAAGTGTTGCCACAGAGGGCCTCTCCAGATCCGGTGAGGTCAGAAGATGATCCTGCAGCCACCCGAAGTCCTGGGCGTCCGGCTTTTGAAAAGAGCAAAAAAAGAGTCCGGCACCGTCTGGTATGCGATCGGACATACTGATGGAGCTGTTGGAGCGAGCCACCATCTCAGAGGAACACTGTACGTTAATGAGTACGGTGATGGAAAGAATTTCATCCGCCAAAAGCGGATTGCATGAAGCTTTTATGAGTCTACTGACGGGCTTTGAGGTACGTGAAATGATATACTTTTTGATAGTACCGCACATGTTAGGTGTGCCCTGTGTAGATAGTAGCCCTTGAGACTCTGGTTGTCGTCGAGAACGGCGGCGAACAGAGGATCGTAGTCCCAGGCAATAACCATACCACTTTAATGTGCAAGTAATGGGAGCTCCGGTGTCTAGCCAGACTCATGAATTTGCCGAACTAAAGCGGCAACTAGATGCGGCAGACGCCGACATCGAGCTTGTTAACAGGCGACTTGACGAGTCACAGGGTAAGTAATGTTTTCCTGGTGAATGTTACATAATAAGAGTAGCATGATGCCAGTATCTTTAATATTTTGTGATTGCAGACGGAGCTGCCACTGTGGAGACCCTTCGGGCGGAACTTGCCCGAGCCAAGGAACAAGCGAGAGTTAGTAATGCGACTGCTTTGGAGGCGGCTGAAGAGTTAAAAGCTGAGAAGGCCGCGCATTGCGAAAGCAAAGAGAAGATGGCCAAGATGGCCGCAGAATTAAAAGACACCGCCGACCATTGCCAGTTCCTTGAAAAGGAGAACCGAATGAAGGCAGCGGATGTTGAAAAGGCCACGATGGTGACCAAAGACACTCGCTCTACTATGAGGGCGAAGAAGGAGGAGCTGCGCGAAGCCGGGGATATTGCGGCTGGGAAGCCCTTTCTGCTGCAGAGGAAGTTCGGAGATCCGCGGTATGCCCCTCTGGATTGGCTGTGGAGTTCGGCGGACACATATATGGACTTGGCGGCGAGCGCTGTCGATGCGGTCGAATACTTCCGAGATCAGACAGATCGTGAAGTGGACAAGCTGTTCTAGTCGCAATTTAACATTCTAGAGCGTCTGCTTCCCTTGACTGATCAACTAGCCGAATGGGCTGAACTTAATAGGTTGTCCAGACTTGCCATGAGGTCCGTCGTAGATCATTTGTGGCCGGAGAAGCCGAAGCCGAACAACTATTTCAGCTTAGTGCAGCAGCTCCTTGGTGCGGTGCCGCGCATCAACGCGATGAAGAGGTCGGCGTGCATAGAAGGCTCGCGGATGTCCCTTGCCCGTGTTAAAGCATACTGGGCGGAGATGGATGCTACCACTATTGCGGCGCAGGGTTCAGCCCTAGGCCGAGTGGCTGCCGAGCACTATTTCGAAGAGGTTCTCGAGGGTGCTTGTTTCATAGAGTCCCAGTGCTCGAAGAATATTATGTTTGAGTGACATGTATTCCCATTGTAAACACAATGTTTTTATGGAATTTAATAAGGCTGTGTTTTATACTTTTGCCTGAAAGTAATATGATGCCTCCTGTGTGGACGTTTATGTATACATGTGTATAACCTGAAAGGTTGCAGTCGTCGGCTTCAACCCCCATGCATATAATGTGGAGGTGCTCGCAAAAAATGCGTGTTCACACTTAACCCAACGTCTTGGTCCTATTAAGGAGGTGATAGCGCAGCGAACGAGGCAACCGGACTATAATGCTTTAACACTTTCACTTAGCCATAGGAGTTTGATAGTGGGGCTACTAGATAGCCCCTGGTAGCTCCGCACTCTCCCGATCTCAGGGTGCGTACATGCCTAGACGGGAAACGGCCCTTCATTAAGGCGGAGGAATTCTATCATTCCGATAGGTCATCGAGTGGTTGACCAGTCTCACGCTATATCATGACAGTCAGTTTTCGGCTTTCTCTATTGAGGTGCTCGTTCGGATGAACCAGGGCACAATCACAGTAGTTCTCCTGGTGCTGCCTTAGCCGATAAAGCGGAACGTAAGGCACCAAAACACAGGAGCCGGCAAACCAACATTTGACCAAAGACAATGATTCGGAGCTGATGCATATAAGGCCAAACTCGCGACGCCGAACACTCCCTAAGGTATTCGGTCTTTATGGTATAAACCGGACCTAAATAGTGCCCTTTGTAAGAAGCCCCTTGTGTCCAGGTACATGCATTATTCTGACGTGGCCACATGCCAAGATGTTAGCATCCTTCTCAATTGTACTGAGAATTCGAGGGATGTGTATCAACAAGAGACAGTAAAAAAGGTTTACGCAGGGTCTTAATCTAAAAAGAATCCTTGGAGCGGGTCCCTGCTGCATGTCTATGCCTGTGTCTCTGTTGTGCCGTATCCTGGACGGGTGTAGCATGATGATCATCTGTAAAAGAGAGGAACTTAAGTGAAAACGTTGTCGTGAAAAAAGGTAGTTTTTAAAGAAACCATGTATAACTAAAAATGAGTAGAAATTGCCACTTGTCTATGCGCGTTGAGCCCCCTTGTGTTTGTAATAGGGGTGTGACCATCAATCCGGTACAAATTACATATAGCAGCGCCGGACTCGTCTAACCGCGTCCGTGGTCTTGACGACCTATCAAATGCTTTAGTTGGTGAGGCCATTTTTAGTGTGCGGCTGCCAAGGCAGTCGCATTCTCTTCGGCATGCAAAGATCGCTTAATATTTCCGTTCACTGTAATGATGCCACGTGGACCGGGCATCTTGAGTGTGAGGGAAGCGTAATGCGGTATTGCATTAAAGCGAGCAAAAGCTTCGCGTAAGTAGTGCTTGATAACCGCTTTGGAAAGGAGCAATGTGGAAGGTTAAATTTTCGCTACGGAAGTTATCGAGGGAGCCGAATGTGACTTCTAGTAGCAGGGAGCCCGTGTAATGAGCCCATGGGCCTGGCGTTACTCCTTTAACGCTAGTATTGCTGAGGCGAATTTTCGTTGGGTCTATCCCCATTTTGCGGATTGTATCCTGGTATATCAGGTTTAAACTGCTGCCACCGTCCATGAGGACTCGTGTAAAGTGGTATCCGTCAATTATTGGGTCTAATACCAGGGCAACCCATCCTGCCCGCTGGATACTTGCTAAGTAATCACGATGGTCGAAAGTGATCGGTTGAAACGACCAGTGGCAGGGCTCCGCGGTGATAGGCCCTTGGGCATATTTATCTGGGAGTGCCGCTTTGTTTCTCCCCTTGATCACGTGTAACACGTTTACTGTTTTGACTTCTGGTGGACACTTCTTTTGTTCCCAGTATCTTGCGTGGGAGGTTCATCCTCATCTTCGCTTGGTGTATCCTCCCCCTTGTGTACGGCGTTGAGTTTGCCGGACTGCTTGAAGACCCAACATTCTCTGTGGGTATGATTAGCGGGTTTACCAGGGGTGCTATGGATCTGACATACTTGGTCCAGAATTTTGCTTAGGCTGGACAGTTCATCTCTGGCGCCTTTAAGGGGCGGCTTTTGCTGAGTTGGCCGAGAGCTTTTGAATCCGGCGTTTACTGTCGTGCTCTTCGTGATGTCTTCTTTATTCCGGCGTTTGTTATTGTTGTTGCGGCGTGATTTCCCGTTTCCATCTCTAGCTTCGGATGTACTAGGGTCGCTGGTGCTGCATCTGGCTAGCCAGCTATCCTCACCCGCGCAAAAGCGGGTCATGAGGCTTGTTAATGCTGCCATTGTTCTCGGCTTTTCTTGGCCGAGGTGTCTGGCAAGCCATTTTGTCACGGACAATGTGCTTAAAAGCTGCCAAGGCTTCGGCGTCCGGACAGTCGACTATTTGGTTCTTTTCAGTAAGAAACCTATTCCAGAGCTTTCGGGCTGACTCTCCGGGCTGTTGAGTTATATGACTCAAATCGTCCGCGTCCGGAGGTCGGACATAAGTCCCTTGGAAATTTGCTCGGAAAGAGTCCTCGAGCTCTTCCCAGCTTCCGATGGAGTTTTCGGGGAGGCTTTTAAGCCAGTGCCAAGCTGGCCCTTTGAGTTTGAGGGGTAAATATTTAATGGCATGGAGATCATCTCCTCGAGCCATATGAATGTGGAGGATATAGTCCTCAATCCAGACCCTAGGGTTTGTTGTTCTGTCGTATGCCTCTATTTTACGGGTTTGAATCCCTCTAGAAATTCATGGTCCAGCACCTCATCGGTGAAACATAGGGGGTGTTCGGCGCCCCTGTATCTGGGTGTGCCGTGGTGTTCAGATGTTTGGTGTGTTGCATCGTATGCTGGAGCGCGCTTGCGTGGTCCATAGATGGATCTAGTTGCTTCGTCCTTTTGACGCGAGCCCTCGCGTGGATCGCGTATTGGCTTATGTGCGGCATTGCTTGCCGCTCCATGTTGGCTGTGAGGTCATCTATCCGGCCAGGTGGCCGTTTTAATTTTTGGTTGCGGGGGATCTAGGGCCTCCTCATCGAAGTCGGGTAGTAAATTCCGCTTCGGGTAACTCTTGGTGGGGCGATTGCCGCCGTATTTTGCTGCTGCGTTGAGTACTTTGCTCCATCTGATTTGGAGTGTGTCTTGTGCAGCCTTGAGCCTTTGCTTCTGCCTTTTTAGACTCCTCGCGGTGGCAACAAGCCTTTGATGGGCATTTTGTTGCTCCGGGTGTCTGTTCGGTGTTATGTCCTCCGGACTATTATCTTTGACAGAGTTGGTTTGTTCGGTTTGATTCTCCGCGTTGCCGTGGTCCGGCAGTGGTTCACCCTGCTCTAATGTTGGGTCTATATGATCGTTATTTCTGTTGAGGCGGGATTTGGGGAGGCGCTTATGCCGCCGCTTTGACTGCTTCTCGAGGGGACAACCCTTCGTTGCATCCTTCTGTTCCTCGTCGTCGTTTTCCTTTGGTGTGTCCACCATGTATACGTCATGTGATGAGGTGGACGTCCAGTGCCCTGTAGGCAGTGGTTCCTCTTCGTCTCCCACATCATCGTCCATACCATCGATGTCTTCGGAGTCGAAGCCGAGCATGTCGGTTAAGTCATCAACAGTGGCTACTAAGTGGGTGGTGGGTGGGTCGTGAATTTCTTCGTCGTCCGCATCCCAGTCCTGCCGGACATAGTTCGGCCAGGATCCTCCTGATAAGGAGAGAGACCTTAACGAGTTCAGTATGTCGCCAAAGGGCGAGTGCTGAAAAATATCCGCGAGGTAAACTCCATGATCGGCGCCCAATCAGATTCAATAGGAACGGGCATAGGCGGTTTGGAGTCCGTGGCCGGAGAAGGATCCGGTAGTTTATCAACACGGCTCTCGCGCAAGGTAAGGTCGATGTTCGGCTCGATTGCCGCTGAGGGCAAGGCCTCCGTGGCGGGGTCCATCCACCCGTCCACGGAAGGTGCAACTGGCTCCGAATTGAGAGTCGGAGCGGCTGCCCGTGCGACCTCCTGAACGCTGTCCGATGGTAGAGGTAAATCGTACTCATCGTGACCGCGTGACGCACAAGGCATATGCTCAAATCCGTCGAAGATCAAGTCTCCGCGGACATCGGCCGTGTAGTTTAAGCTTCCAAACCTGACCTGGTGGCTAGGGGCATAACTTTTGATCTACTCTAGATGGCCAGGCGAATTGGCCCGCAGTGCAAAGCCGCCAAACCCGAAGGTCTGTCAGGGGAGAAAAGTCTCACCCTGGACTACATCGCTATCGATGATAGTAGGAGCCATCAAGCCTAACGGCGACGACACAGAGGAACTCTCAATGAAAGCACCAATGTCAGTGTCAAAATCGGCGGATCTCGGGTAGGGGGTCCCGAACTGTGCGTCTAGGCCGAATGGTAACAGGAGGTAGGGGACACGATGTTTTACCCAGGTTCGGGCCCTCTTGATGGAGGTAAAACCCTACGTCCTGCTTGATTAATATTGATGATATGGGTAGTACAAGAGTAGATCTACCACGAGATCAGAGAGGCTAAACCCTAGAAGCTAGCCTATGGTATGATTGTATGTTGTAGTTGTCATTGTCCTACGGACTAAAACCCTCCGGTTTATATAGACACCGGAGAGGGCTAGGGTTACACAAGGTCGGTTACGAAGGAGGAGATATCCATATCTATATTGCCTAACTTGCCTTCCATGCCAAGTAGAGTCCCATCCGGACACCAGACGAAGTCTTCAAACTTGTATCTGCATAGTATAACAGTCCGGCCAATGGATATAGTCCGGCTGTCCGGAGACCCCCTAATCCAGGACTCCCTCACTTATCTATCAATATTATTTGAATCTCGTCTGAATTCTTATATGCATGATTTGATATCTTTGTAATTATCTTCGAACTATCGGTTTGGTTTGGCCATCTAGATTGGTTTTCCTTGAAATGGGAGAGGTGCTTAGCTTTGGGTTCAATCTTGCAGTGTCCTTTCCCAGTGATAGTAGGAGAAGCAAGGAATGTATTGTATCGTTGCCATCGAGGATAAAAAGATGGGATTTTCATCATATTGCTTGAGTTAATTCCTCTACATCATGTCATCTTGCTTAATGCATTACTCCATTCTTTATGAACCTAATACTGTAGATGCATGCTGGATAGCGGTCGATGTGTGGAGTAATAATAGTAGATGCAGAAACGTTTCGGTCTACTTGACACGGACATGATGCCTATATTCATGATCATTGCCTTAGATATCGTCATAACTTCGCTTTTCTATCAATTGCTCAATAGTAATTTGTTCACCCACCATATTATTTGCTATCTCGAGAGAAGCCTCTAGTAAAACCTATGCCCCCGGGTCTATTTTCCATCATACAAGTTATATATTCCATCATATAAGTTTTCGATCTACAATATTAGTTTACGATTTACTATTTTGTAATCTTTTACTTTCGGATCTATAAACCAAAAATACCAAAAATATTTACTTTACCATTTATCTATCTCTATCAAATATCACTTTTGCAAGTAGCCATGAAGGGATTGACAACCCCTTTATCGCGTTGGGTGCAAGTTGTTGTTTGTTTGTGCAGGTATTCGGTGACTTGTGCATTATCTCCTACTGGATTGATACCTTGGTTCTCAAACTGAGGGAAATACTTATCTCTACTTTGCTGCATCACCCTTTCCTGTTCAAGGTAAAAACCAACGCAAGCTCAAGAAGTACCAGGAAGATTTTCTGGCACTGTTGCCGGGGAGATCTACGCCAACTCAAGACATACCAGGTACCCATCATAAACTCTCATCTCTTGCATTACATTATTCTCCATTCGCCTCTCGTTTTCCTCTCCCCCACTTCTAATATGATTTTCGAAAAGATTTGCCTTTTCTTCGCCCCTCTTCCGTTCGTCTTCTTCATTTGCTTTTTGTGTGCTCGCGTGTTGGATTACTTGCTTTGTGACGATGGCTTAAGATAATACCAAATTGTGTGACTTTTCCAACACCAATAATAATGACTTTATTAGTACTCTGATTGCTCCCGCTACTAATGCGGAATCTTGTGAAATTAATGCCACTTTGCTGAATCTTGTTATGAAAGATCAATTTTCCGGCCTTCCTAGTGAAGATGTCGCATCCCATCTAAACAATTTTGTTGATTTGTGTGATATGCAAAAGAAAAAAGATGTGGATAATGATATTGTTAAATTGAAGCTATTTCCGTTCTCACTTCAAGATCGTGCTAAAACTTAGTTTTCATCTTTGCCTAAAAATAGTATTGATTCATGGAATAAGTGTAAATATTCTTTTATTTCCAAGTATTTTCCTCCCGCTAAGATCATCTCCCTTAGGAACGATATTATGAATTTTAAGCAACTTGATCATGAACATGTTGCACAATCTTGGGAGAGGATGAAGTTGATGATACGAAATTGCCCTACTCATGGTTTGAGTTTGTGGATGATTATACAGAAAAATTATGCCAGATTGAATTTTACTTCTAGAAATCTTTTAGATTCGGCCGCGGGAGGCACTTTTATGGAAATTACTTTAGGAGAAGATACTAATCTCCGAGATAATATTATGGTTAATTATTCTCAATGGCATACCAAAAGATATTCCACTAGTAAAAAAGTGCATGCGATTGAAGAGATTAATATTTTGAGTGGAAAGATGGATGAGCTTATGAAATTATTTGCTAGAAAGAGTGCTTCTATTGATCCTAATGATATGACTTTGTCTACTTTGATTGAAAATAATAATGAATCTATGGATGTGAATTTTGTTGGTAGGAACAATTTTGGTAGTAGCGTGTATAGAGGTAATTTTAATCCTAGGCCTTTTTCTAGTAATTCATTCAATAATTATGGTACTTCCTACAACAATTCTTATGGAAAATATAATAAGATGCCCTATGATTTTGAGAATAGTGTTAAAGAATTTATGAGTTTGCAAAAGAATTTCAATGCTTTGATTGAAGAAAATTTTCTTAAGATTGAAGATTTGGCTAGGAACGTGGATAGAATTTCTCTTGATGTTGATTCTTTGAAACTTAGATCTATTCCACCCAAGCATGATATCAATGAGTCTCTCAAAGCTATGAGAATTTCCATTGATGAGTGCAAAGAAAGAACTGCTAAGATGCTTGCTAAAAAAGATTGGTTTGTAAAAACATGTTCTTCTAGTTTCCGTGAAAATAATGATGAAGATCTTAAAGTGATTGATGTGACTCCTATTGAATATTTGTTTTGCAATATAAATCTTGATAAATATGGGACGAGAGATGATTCCACTTTAGTTAAAAGGCGTCCTAGTGATTCAGAGTTTTTACATCTTGATGCAAAAATTGATAAAAGTGGGATTGGAGAGGCCAAAACTTTAGGTAGCAATGAACCCACTCTTTTGGATTTGAAGGAATTTAATTATGATAATTGTTCTTTAATATATTGTATTTCCTTGTTGCATTCCATGTTGAATTTCCCCATGCTTATAATCAAAGTAAAGCTTTTACTAAACATATCGTTGATGCTATGATGCGATCTTTTGAAGAAAAGCTTGAATTGGAAGTTTCTATCCCTAGAAGACTTTATGATGAGTGGGAACCTACTATTAAGATTAAGATTAAGTATTATGAGTGCCATGGTTTGTGTGATTTGGGTGCTAGCGTTTCCACAATTCCAAAAACTTTATGTGATGTGTTAGGTTTCCGTGAAATTGATGATTGTTCTTTAAATTTACATCTTGTGGATTCCACTATTAAGAAACCTATGGGAAGGATTAATGATGTTCTTATTGTTGCAAATAGGAATTATGCGCTTGTATATTTCATTGTTCTTGATATATGAAAGTGCGTTATATCGACTAGAGGGGGGGGTGAATAGGCGATTTTTACGAAAGTCTTCAAAATGTGGAAGTTATGAAGACAAACGATAGAAATAAACCTATTACCATGCAGCAGAAGGTAGACTACACTAGGCAAGCCATAGTCAAGTATTCAATGAAGTGAAAGCACAATGACTTAATAGCAGCAATGTAGTAAGGATCAGGTAGGAAGATATTATGAAGCCATATAGAACATGCAGTCACTCAGTGAAGACAAAAGATAGTGCAAACATACAATGACTTCACAAGGAGCAACCGTAAGTAAAGGGAAGGGAAGATGAAACCAGTGACTCGTTGAAGACAATGATTTGTTGGACCAGTTCCAGTTGCTGTGACAACTGTACGTCTGGTTGGGGCGGCTAGGTATTTAAACCTTAGGACACACAGTCCCGGACACCCAGTCCTGAACACGCAACTCAGGACACCCAGTCCTCACCGTAATCCCCTTGAGCTAAGGTCACACAGACCTCGCCCAATCACTCTAGTAAGTCTTCAAGGTAGACTCCCAAACCTTCACAGACTTTGTTCACCGGCAATCCACAATGTCTCTTGGATGCTCAGAACGCGACGCCTAACCGGCTGGAGGATGCACAGTCCTCAAGTGTAATAAGTCTTCAGATCACACAGACAAGAAGACTTAAGTGATGCCCAATTCTCTCTGGCTCTGGGTGGTTAGGGCTTTATCCTCGCAAGGCTCAAAGGCTTCGAGGTGGGTTGCTCTCAAACGACAAAAGCCGTACTCTCAATCTGAGCAGCCAACCGTTTATGGTTGTGGGGGTGGGCTATTTATAGCCACTTGGCAACCCGACCTGATTTGTCCGAAATGACCCTGGGTCACTAAGGAACTGACACGTGTTCCAACGGTCAGATTTCAAACTCACATGGCAACTTTACTTGGGCTACAAGCAAAGCTGACTTGTCCGACTCTGGACAAGATTCTCTCTCATAGTCTTCACTCGAAGACATAGGTTTTTGGTTAGGCATCACTTCAGTCAGTCTGTCTGGTTCTCTTGGACCCCACTTAACAGTACGGTGGTTCCTATGACTCAACACAAAAGAAAAAGGACTATGAAAGATCTAAGTCTTCGAGCTCCATAGGCTTCATGTGGTGTCTTCTCTTGTCATAGTCTTCAATGTGAATATCTTCATATACCACCTTTGACTTCAATGTCTTCATACATTTTTAGGGGTCATCTCTGGTAGGAAAACCAAATCAATGAGGGACTTCTACCTGTGTTATCCTGCAATTCTCACAAACACATTAGTCCCTCAACTAGGTTTGTCGTCAATACTCCAAAACCAACTAGGGGTGGCACTAGATGCACTTACAATCTCCCCCTTTTTGGTGATTGATGACAAACTAGTTGAAGTTTTCAACGGGGAATATAATCTGTGAAATTGTAAAGGATAAGGAATTGTCTTCATAAGTTGCAAGGGCTCCCCTTGAAGATGTGCATATAGGTAATTTGCTTTTGGAATGCAAATGCACATGGCAGGTTGTACTTGTGGAGATCCACTTCAACTTATGATGACAATCCACTATGCATGTGAAAGTATATGAAGATAATGACATGCATAATGGAAAATGGACGTCTGCAGAATGATCTAAGTGCGGAATTTATCGTCGCACATGCGGAATTTATCATCGCAAAACAAAGTGGCAGATAAGTAGCAGACGACCATTGAGTTTAAGTGTTACAACTCAAAGAACCAAATGTAGCAAAATGAGAGTTGTATGCACGAAGCAAAATATAAAGCACCCGCCCATATGGACCCGCTTGAAGACTATCAACCTCATATGCTTCTCCCCCTTTTGTCAGTAAGGACCAAAAAGGTTTGAAGACATAGAGCATCTACTCGTTCCCATGCGGAGTAGGTGAAGTAGCAGGGTCGTTGGTGGTGTTTGGCGGTGCTGAAGAGCTTGGAGCAGAGTTGACACGTGCTGAAGGAGGTGGTGGTGAAGTAGCATCATCTTCATCCTCGATAACTCTGGCAGACACTGTTGCAACAGATGAAGAGAACTCAGAGTCTTCAAGGGGTGGAGTTCCTAGTAGCACAGCTCTTCGAGGAGGTGTGGAGTCAAACTTGAATCGCTCAGTGAAGCCATCCACTTGGAGATCATCTTCAGAACACATCATCGTTAGCCCTTTCCATGTACGGCAACATGTTTCATGGGCAACAAAGCATTCTTGGTGGCAAGATTGCGAATGCGATTAACTTCCACCAAGAGGCTTTTCATCTGACGCTTCAGCCAGTCATAATGCCTATCCTGTTTCTGATGAAGAGCCACAAGAAGCTCTCGGTCGTTGAGAACACGAGTGCGCTTCTTGGGTCTTGGAGCAGTTGCACTATCAGTGGCTTCAGTAGACGCAGGGTGTGGTGCACGTGTAGTGCCAGCCAAAGGATACACCCGAGTGACTGCTTCAACTCCTTCAATGTTCTGGGAGAAACTCTGATGCTCTGCATTCTGAAGACTTAGAGGTTCCTTTGCAGGCTCAGGATAGATGGCTTTAGTAGAGATATCCACATCAGGCAGAAAAATCCTATGATTGCGAGCAGATGGCTGATATGAGATATCAGAGTGAAGTTTAATTAGCCGCATTACCCATGGGGCGTAGAACTTCAAGCCAAACAGATCAGAGCCCGATGCAGCAAGTTGGCGGATGAATAAGTCCTGTGCATTGAAGCATTTTCCATGAAGAATATAGAAGACCAAAGTCTTCATTGCACCCTCAAGCTTGGCATTTGGAGAGTGCCCTTTGATGGGCCAGAGAGTTCGCCTAATGATGTGATAGATGGTTCGTGGCAGATACTCAAGGTCTTCAACGAAGAACTCTGTTGGATAAGTAGCATCTTGGGGCAATGGCTTCATCATGCTGAGCATCTGACTCATATCAGGTTCCGGCCTCTTAAAGATGCTCTCAATAGCTTCACTATGTAGCTGACAGCCATGCTCGTAGAGATCGCCAGGAGTGGGCAAACCAGTGAGCTCAATGATGTCAAATGCACTGGCTTCGTGATGAACATTTCTGGTCATCCACTCCAGGACCCAAGTCTTCGGATCTCTGCTGTACCCACGGATGTGAAGTGTGGCATAGAATTGGAGCAGCAGCTCTTCATTCCAATGCTCTTGGTCAGTAACGAACGGCAGCAGTCCAACTTCCTTGAAGCAATCCAAAGCTTCTTCCAGACAGGGCAGACCAGCTATGGCTTCAATGTCAAGGCGCTTGTGTGGGAAGATGCGACCTTGGTTGTAAAGAATGCATGAGTAATAGCTTTGCTGAGGATAGCTCCAGAATCGATCAGATGATATCCTTTCCCTTGAGTAGGGGTTCCTGGAGCTATCGAAGAATGTGTTGTCTGCCTTGAAGCCATTGATATTGAAGGAGCCAGGTGCTGATGCAGGACCTGGGAACCTTGGCAATCTTGCGATTGGCTTCTGTACCTGAGGCCTGTGCTCAACATGATAGTCAAACTGTGGACCGGCAGCAGACTCAGGAACAGAAGTGACGGGATCAGTGGCTTCGCTGTCTTCTTTTTCCGTTGGGGAGGGCTCCACATTAGCTTCATTGGTGGTTGTGGCAGCCGCAAGATTTTCAAGCACGTTCTCCTTGAGAACTTCTTCTTGGTGGGACAGTGGAGTGGCAACTTGTGGGACTTCATCTTCCGCGGCTGATGCAGCCGGATTGTCTTCTTCCTCTTGTGGGCGATCTTCCCATGAAGCATCCTGTGCAATTGGCGTTAGTGGACGACCAATGCTGATGAGTTCGCTGTTCTGAGGAAGGACTGCACCATCTTCTACATTGTCATGTTGACCAATGTCTTCAGCAGCGATGGGATCAGCTGCTGGAAAGTCTTCAACTTCATGAGCCTCTGTGGAAGCAGACTCATGGATAGTCAGTTGGCGTTCATGGCGTTCAGCTTCAGGATAGACCATAGAAATGGGTTCAACTATCAAGGGCTCTGTGGGAGCTGCCCGATCTTTCTTGGTCTTCTTCTTCTTCTTGGAGGGGGCAGTTGGAGAGGCTTCAGAATGTTTCCTCTTCCTGGCTTCAGCCTCAGTAGTCCTTGTCTTCTTGAGCTCTGAAGCTGTTGACCGGCTTTTTGGCTTCGAGCCAGTCATTTTAGTTGGGAAGACAATAGGAACTGCTTCCTACCTTGGTGCGTCAAGTTCAGCCGTAGCAGGCTTCTTCTTCTTCTTTGCGGCCATCCTGGGGTCGATGCTAGGACGCCCAAGGGCCTTGCGCTTCTCAGCCTCATTGTAGGCTTGCACACATCTGTCAGCCAGAGTCTTCATGCGCTCATGCGAACCCTGAGCTTCTGCACATTTCTTTACAAAGGCTTCCTTGAGCTCGTGCATCATACTCTTGAAGTTCTTCACTTCCTGCACGCTGAGCTTGGCCATATGCTTCTTGAACTGAGCCTTTTCATAGTCAATCTTTTGCTTCAGTTCAACAATGCGCTGGGCAATAGTGAGTTCTAAAGCAATGGCGCCTTGGAAGGCGACACTGAGGCCAATTGGTAGCTGCAGATCTTCAAAGCTGATGTTTGGCGTGTCAAACCACTCGTCAATGAAGTTGTGGATGATGGTCACATCAAAGAGAGGCAGATCATTGAAGATTTCTGCTTCTTCTTTGCTCTTGATGAGTTGCTCAAGAGCGTCATCTGCTAGATCTTCATCACCTGACAGATCAATGTCGTCATTGCGCAGAATGGCAGCAGCAGTTAGCTCTTGTCCGGTGTGAGGCAGAGGCATCTTGACTTTCTGGGGCTTGGAGATGCGAGATAAGTCTTCGGACTGCACACTGTCTTCAGGAGGTGCAGTTGCCAGTGGCTTCACCCTTGAGATTTTTGGTGAGGGGGTAGGCTTTGAAGCTTTAGGCTTCTTCATCTTCTTTGTCTTCGACGCTGCAGGAGCTTCTTCTGCTACAGCGTCAGTTGTAGGCTCATTCACTGCAGTCCCTTGAACTAAGATGCAGGTGATGAGGCCTTCAAGGTTGGAGAAAGGACCGATGACATTGGGTTCTGCATCTCGTGTGCCATCTGCCCTTGGTGCTGAGGGACCAGGGTTGAAGTCTAGCCCCAAAGTCTTCTTGTTCTGCTTCGCTGAGTTCTGGGCAAACTGGAAGTTGTGCTTGAACAGATTGTCGTCACGACACCATAGTAGTGACGATGGGTATGCATCAGCTGGCTGTGGCCCACAGACCATGCAGGGATAGAAGCCTTGAGCAATGGCTTCATCTCTGGACCTGGGTAGAAGATTCTTGTATTGGATGTCTCCCCACGGTCTCTTGATGGCATTTTTCTCAGCATATTCTTGGGTTACAAATCGGTATTTGAACCATTGTTCTGCCCAATATCTTCGAATCCATTGGATTCGGGTCTTGCGCTGATTGTAATCCTCTTCAGGATCTGTCTTGTACAGTTCTGAGAGTTCATCTGGCAGATCTCTGGATGTTTCTCCATGACGCTTTCTGCCACCCTTCCTTGCTGCTTTCTCTGAAGCCATAAACTTTAACTTGAAAGGCTTCAACACGTTCAAAGGCTTCAAAGGTTTTCGCTTGCTGGACCAACAGGAACTGGCTTCGGGAGAATTAATGTGATGCTGTAAGAATTCTGCAAATGAATGCAGACTATGAGAACCAAAGGATTCTCCCACGGACATGTACCTGTGACAGCATTAAGGTGCGAGGGAAGGGGAAGAGGTCATATGCATTCTCAGAAGATTTTGAAGATAAATCAGTTTAGAAGACATTGACCTCATTTTGCGAAGACATTCACTCATAGATAAGGAGTTGGTTCTAGATTTGTACAAATCCACAGATCAGTACAAGTGAGGAATCTAACTACTTTGTGAAGCATAAGTGAATATACTAGGCATGTTATGAGATGCAGTATGAGAGAGATCTAACTTGTGTGAATAGAAACTGCTTGTGGTAGAAAGTGACAAATCCATAGGATCAACAGTGCTGTATAAAGGAAGTTTTATTTACCACACTAAGAACTGCTAGACGGAGTGGAAGATGAGGCCGAGCAGTTCGATCTTCCGTGCCCTAACTTGGCGACGGAGGACACCTACGGCGACGGCAGAGAGGATGATGTCCGCGGTTGGCGTGAAGACGGCATCGGAGAGGTTGCGGCAGCAAAGCGCTTCGTCGCCGGCGTCGTCGAGGGCTAGCGGTGGTGGTAGGGTTCGTGCGAGAGTGGAAGAAGAGATAATGACCGCTGTGAAGTGTGTATTTATAGGTACATGGGCGGCACTGCGCTATTACACAGGTGCCCCTGGTGATTCGCATCTGAGAAACACGTGGCCATTATGCGGAATTTTGGGGGTTTGTTCCATGTCCTACGCACGCCTTGATTGTCGGGTGGTCGTTCCTACTTCATGTGGAGGAATGAGCATTGAAAACAGACTTAATGGTTGTCTCTGTATCTTCTGCTGACAAGGACGCAGAGAAGACATTCGACAGTTTCAATAGAATGCATATGATTTGGAGAGATAGAATTTGACATAGAAAGCATAGAGAGGTTAGGGTCCGATCACATTCACTTAGTTCAAAAGATTCAACAATGAAGACATAGCTATAAGTGAATGTTGTAGAGGACAGAACACTAATATATATATATATATATATATATATATATATATATATATATATATATATATATATATATATAATCAACATATTGAAGATAATCATGAAGATATGTTGAGATCGAAGCCAAACCAAATGTGAAGACATTGCAAGGTAACGTCATGAGTGAAACACTTCAAAATAGAACATTTTGTGGTGGCGTTACCCACCGTATAGGAAGTATTAGACCTAGACACGGCGCACAATTATCGTGGCGCTCCGAAGTCAAATTCCACATTAATGTATTCACACTTAGAATGTATGTCTTCATTGATTGAAGATATACTTTACTTCGTGTGTTGCACATCTAAGTCATCAATATGCATAAGGGTTAGGATGTGTGCCTGATCACAGGACATTTGAGGATTCCAGGATATTTAGCTCACACCGTAACTTGCAAAATCTCTTCTCATCCAAGGGCTTGGTGAAGATATCTGCCAATTGCTCTTCAGTGTTGACGTGTATGATATCAATATCTTCCTTCACAACATGATCTCTGAGAAAGTGATGACGAATTTCAATGTGCTTTGTCTTCGAGTGCTGAACTGGGTTGTTGGCGATCTTGATGGCGCTTTCGTTGTCGCAGTAAAGTGGCACTTGCTTCAGATGAATGCCATAGTCCTTGAGTGTTTGCTTCATCCACAGAAGCTGAGCGTAGCAAGATCCAGCAGCAATGTATTCAGATTCAGCAGTGGAGAGAGATACACAGTTCTGCTTCTTTGAAGACCAACATACAAGTGATCGTCCAAGAAAGTGACATGTGCCTGATGTAGACTTGCGATCAACTTTGTCACCAACATAATCAGCATCCGAGAATCCAACCAGATCAAACTCTGAGCCCTTTGGATACCATAATCCTAGAGTTGGGGTGTGAGCCAAATATCGAAGAATTCGCTTCACAGCTAAGTGATGCGATTCCTTTGGTGCCGCTTGAAATCAAGCACACATGCAAACACTAAGCATAATATCTGGCCTAGATGCACATAGATAAAGTAAAGAACCAATCATGGAGCGGTATACCCTTTGATCGAACTCTTTACCATTGTCGTCGGGACCCAGATGATGTTTGGCTGGCATTGGTGTTGTGAAGCCTTTGCAGTCTTGCATACCGAACTTCTTCAGGCAATCTTTGAGATACTTCTCTTGAGATAAGAAGATGCCATTGCGTTGTTGTCGTATTTGAAGACCGAGGAAGAACTTCAGCTCTCCCATCATGGACATCTGATATTGCTCTTGCATCATATATCCAAACCCTTCACTGTACTTCTGATTGGTGCAGCCGAAGATAATGTCATCCACATATATTTGGCACACAAACAGTTCACCATCATATGTCTTCATGAAGAGAGTGGGGTCTAGGGAACCAGGTATGAAGCCTTTGCTCTTCAGGAAGTATTTGAGTGTGTCATACCAGGCCCGAGGGGCTTGTTTGAGGCCATACAGTGCCTTGTTGAGCTTGTATACCATGTCAAGATGTTTTGGATCTTCAAAGCCAGGCGGTTGTGCAACATACACTTCTTCTTCAACCTTGCCATTGAGAAAAGCACTCTTCATATCCATTTGATATAGAAGTATGTTGTGATGATTTGCATAGGCCAGCAGTATGCGTATGGCTTCAAGTCTAGCCACAGGAGCAAATGTTTCATCGAAGTCAATGCCTTCCACTTGAGTATATCCTTGAGCAACGAGACGAGCTTTGTTTCTGACAACTTGACCATGCTCATCTTGCTTGTTGCGGTATATCCATTTGGTGCCTATTATATTGTGCTTCCGTGGATCAGGACGCTTAACTAGTTCCCATACATTATTCAGCTCAAACTGTTGAAGCTCTTCTTGCATAGCTTGAATCCATTCAGGTTCCATGAAGGCTTCTTCAACTTTCTTGGGTTCTGTTATTGAGACGAATGCGAAGTGCCCACAGAAATTTGCTAGCCGAGTTGCCCTTGAACGAGTGAGTGGACCGGGTGCATTGATGCTATCAATTATTCTTTCAATCTGCACTTCATTTGCAACCCGAGGATGTACAGGGCGAAGACTTTGCTCTTGCTGATCATTGTCGTTGTTAGAAGGAATGTCTTCAGGCTGAGCATTGTCTTCATGTTGATCAGGTGCTGAGATGATAAGTTCTTCTTTAAGATGAGCTTCAGAAGGCCAGTGTTCTTGAATTCAGTGCCATTGTCACTTCTGATGTGCTTTATCTTGGCTCCATAATTGTTCATAGCTCGATTGGCGAAGCGTCTGAAGACATCCTGCACTTCAGTCTTGTAAAGGATTATGTGCACCCAAGTGTATCTAGAGTAATCATCAACAATAACAAAGCCATAGAGGCATGCAGTAGTAGTAAGAGTTGAGTAATGAGTGGGACCGAAAAGATCCACGTGAAGCAGTTCGAAGGGTCGAGTAGTGGTCATGATTGTCTTCGAAGGATGTTTGGCCCTCGTCATCTTCCCTGCTTCACATGCACCGCATAAGTGGTCTTTCTTGAACTTGACGCCCTCGATGCCTATGACATGCTTCTTCTTCGCAAGGGTGTGGAGGTTCCTCATGCCAGCATGCCCAAGCCTCCGATGCCAGAGCCAGCATTCTGAAGCTTTTGCTAGAAGACATACGGCAAGCTGTGGTCCTGCTAAGAAATCTACTACGTACAGATCATCTTTTCGATACCCTTCAAACACTAGATACTTGTCAGATTCCATTAGTACAAGGAAATGATGTTTTCCAAATCTTACAATCATGTTCAAATCACAAAGCATTGAGACAGACATTAAGTTGAAGCCAAGGGATTCAACAAGCATGACTTTGTCCATGTGTTGATCCCTTGAGATTGCAACTCTACCTAGACCCAATACCTTACTTTTACCAGTGTCAGCAAATGTGATGTGGCTCTTGTTGGATGGACGTAAGGTTGAGTCCATAAGAAGACTTCTTTTGCCAGTCATGTGATTTGTACACCCACTATCAATAATCCATTCTGAAGACGTTGGTGTCGTACCCTACAGTGCAGTTAGGGGGATAGGCTTCACCAAGAGCATTGTGAAGCTAAAACATTTGACGAACCAATGGGTTATGAAAGCTTAGATCCAGATTAGGACTAATAGGGAGAGTAGCAAGCGATTCAGGAACGAAGTACATAGTAAGACCATTCGGGCATTTGATCTTGCGCCCTACAAGATGTTTAAGGTCCCCAGCAATGGCGTCAGATGATTTTGGTTTTCTGCTGGAGACCTTTCCCTGCAAAAGAGAGTTAAGCTTTCTTAGCCACCCACATCTTCAAGGGTGGCTGAGAAGCAATAAGTCTAAGTGCAGCATCTGAGAATTTTGGCTTTGGAGCCCTAGCAAACAGTCTTGCAGGCAGACAATAGTACTCATAAGAATAAGCAGAATAGTTCTTGGTCTTATGAACATGGTGGTTTGATGAACCGCTCTCATATTCATATGCCTGAGTATGGTTTCCCTGCAAAACATTTGCGTTAGTGCGACTCAGGTGAGTCCTCTGTCTGTATGAAGCCTTTGGACCGTATGAATCCTTTGGTCTGAGGTTTGTCTTCTTAACATGAGGTGTCATGATGACATTCACAGGAAGATTCTCGAGACACCTTTTCGGAACCCAGATCTTCTTCATAGGCGGTCCATTCCTGAAGTTAGTACCAATGTACTTGGCAAACACTTCACCATTCTGATTTTTAAACAGTATATAGTTTGCATCAAAGGATTCATCAATGATAATGGGGTTAGCACAAGTGAAGCCAGATAGATTGGATGGGTCTGCTGAAGGTTCCTTTGCAGCAACCCACATGGTTTTGGGGTACTTCTCAGGTTTCCAGTAAGGGCCATCAGCATTCATTTTCCTTACAAACCCAACACCCTCTTTCCTTGGGTTTCGGTTCAGTATCTGCTTTTTGAGGACATCACATAGTGTCTGATGCCCTTTAAGACTTTTGTACATCCCTGTTTCAAGCAATGTCTTCAACCTAGCATTCTCATCAGCAATAGCAGTGGCATCCTCAGCAGAGGGGTTAGTTACCACATCAACACTTGAAGATATTGCAACAGTAGTAGCAGTAGAACATTCAGCAACAGAAGTAGCATTATCACGCTCAATGCATTTAAGACATGGTGGTTCAAATCCTTCCTGAGCGGGACTGATCTGTTTGGAGTGAAATGACTCGTTTTCCTTTTGAAGATCTTCATGAACCGCTCTCAATTTCTCAAGATCTTGCTTCCTTTGAAGATAATCATAGGAAAGCTTTTCATGAGTTGTTGAGAGAGTTTCATGACGACTTTCAAGTTCCTGATACTTAACATGAAGATTTTTTATGTCTTCAATTAAGGATTCAGATCGAGTCATTTCAGCACCTAACAGATCATCGCTTCTGTCTAACAGTTTTTGAATATGTTCCATAGCTTTCTGCTGTTCAGTTGCAATTTTAGCAAGTGTTTTGTAGCTGGGTTTTGAATCACAATCAGAGTCATCATTACTAGATGTTTGATAGTGAGTAGTGCGTGTGTTTACCTTGGCACCGCGTGCCATGAAGCAGTAGGTAGAAGCGGAGTAGTCCTTGTCAATTGCATCGGTGTTGGTGACGAGGTCATTGTCTTCAGTATTGAAGATGGACTTGGCAACGTATGCTGTAGCCAGACTTGCGATGCCTGAATCAGACTCCTCCTCAGACTCCACCTCCGCCTCCTCAGAAGCGGACTCCTCCTCTGAGTCCATTTCCTTGCCAACAAACACACGTGCCTTGCCAGATGAGCTCTTCTTGTGTGATGAAGACTTTGAGGAAGACTTGGACGAAGACTTTGAGTATTTATTCTTCTTCTTGTCGTCAGAGTCATTTTCCTTGCTCTTCTTCTTCTTCTTGTTCTCATTGTCCCACTGTGGACACTCAGAGCTGAAGTGGCCAGGTTTCTTGCACTTGTGACATGTTTTCTTCTTGTAGTCGTGAGAAGAAGCTTCATCATTCCTTGAGCTTGATCGGGAAGACTTTCTGAAGCCTTTCTTCTTGGTGAATTTTTGGAACTTCTTCACAAGCATAGCAAGTTCTCTTCCAATGTCTTCAGGATCATCAGAATTGCTGTCAGATTCTTCTTCAGATGAGGAGATAGCTTTTGCCTTCAAGGCACGAGTTCGCCCATAGTTTGGACCGTAGATATCTCTTTTCTTAGAAAGCTGAAACTCATGTGTGTTGAGCCTCTCAAGTATGTCAGATGGATCGAGTGTCTTGAAATCAGGACGTTCTTGAATCATCAGGGCTAGGATGTCAAACGAACTATCAAGTGACCTCAGTACTGTCTTGACGACTTCATTTTTGGTGATCTTAGTAGCGCTGAGGGCTTGAAGCTCATTTGTGATGTCAGTGAGTCGGTCAAAAGTGTGATGGACATTCTCATTGTCATTTCGCTTGAAGCGGTTGAAGAGGTTGCGAAGGACACTGATTCTCTGATCTCTCTGGGTTGAGATGCCTTCATTGACCTTGGAGAGCCAGTCCCAGACCAGCTTAGATGTCTTCAAAGCACTCACACGGCCATACTGTCCTTTGGTCAGGTGACCACAGATGATATTCTTGGCAGTAGAGTCCAGTTGAACAAATTTCTTGATGTCAGCAGCAGTGACACCTTCTCCAGCCTTGGGAACGCTGTTTTCGACGACATACCATAGGTCGACATCAATGGCTTCAAGATGCATGCACATCTTATTCTTCCAGTAGGGATATTCAGTTCCATCGAAGACGGGGCACGCAGCGGAGACTTTAATTATCCCTGCAGTCGACATAGCTAAAACTCCAGGTGGTTAAACCGAATCACACAGAACAAGGGAGCACCTAGCTCTGATACCAATTGAAAGTGCGTTATATCGACTAGAGAGGGGGGTAAATAGGCGATTTTTACGAAAGTCTTCAAAACGTGGAAGTTATGAAGACAAATGATAGAAATAAACCTATTACCATGCAGCGGAAGGTAGACTACACTAGGCAAGCCATAGTCAAGTATTCAATGAAGTGAAAGCACAATGACTTAATAGCAGCAATGTAGTAAGGATCAGGTAGGAAGATATTATGAAGCCATACAGAACATGCAGTCACTCAGTGAAGACAAAAGATAGTGCAAACATACAACGACTTCACAAGGAGCAACAGTAAGTAAAGGGAAGGGAAGATGAAACCAGTGACTCGTTGAAGACAATGATTTGTTGGACCAGTTCCAGTTGCTGTGACAACTGTACGTCTGGTTGGGGCGGCTAGGTATTTAAACCTTAGGACACACAGTCCCGGACACCCAGTCCTGAACACGCAGCTCAGGACACCCAGTCCTCACCGTAATCCCCTTGAGCTAAGGTCACACAGACCTCGCCCAATCACTCTAGTAAGTCTTCAAGGTAGACTCCCAAACCTTCACAGACTTCGTTCACTTTTGCACCCAGGAGATGTGCTTTTGTGTTTTAATTAGTGTTTGTGCCAAGTAAGACGTTTGGGATAGCTTATAGTGATAGTGGATTTGATCTTGCTGAAAAACAGAAACTTTTGCACCCAGGAGATTAATTTTCATTTTTAATAGAAGCACGATAAAATACTGATTCTTTTTGCAGAATATTAATAAACAAATTGCTTAGGTTTTACTAATTCTTCAGAAATTTTTGAGTTACATAAGTATTCGATAGTTACAGATTGCTACAGACTATTCTGTTTTTGACAGATTCTGTTTTATATGTGTTGTTTGCTTATTTTCATAATTCTATGCGTAGTATCGGGGGGTATGAACCATGGAAAAGTTTGAATACAATAGGTATTACACCAATATAAATAAAAAATGAGTTCACAACAGTACCAAAAGTGGTGATTTATTTTCTTATACTAACGGAGCTTATGAGATTTTCTGTTGAGTTTTGTGTTGTGAAGTTTTCAAGTTTTAGGTAAGGATTTGATGGGCTATGGAATAAGGAGTGGAAAGAGCCTAAGCTTGGGGATGACCAAGGCACCCCAAGGTAATATTCAAGGACAATCAAGAGCCTAAGCTTGGGGATGCCCTGGATGGCATCCCCTCTTTCGTCTTCGTCTATCAGTAACTTTACTTGACGCTATATTTTTATTCACCACATGATATGTGTTTTGCTTGGAGCGTCTTGTATGATTTGAGTCTTTTCTTTTTAATTTTCCACAATCATCCTTGTTGTACACACCTTTTGGGAGAGACACGCATGAATCGTGACTTATTAGAATAATCTATGTGCTTCACTTATATCTTTTGAGCTAGGCAATTTTGCTATAGTGCTTCACTTATATCTTTTTAGAGCATGGCGGTGGTTTTATTTTATAGAAATTGATTAACTCTCATGCTTCAATTATATTATTTTTAGAGTCTTTAAACAGCATGGTGATTTGCTTTGGTTATAAATTTGTCCTAATATGATAGGCATCCAAGAGGGATATAATAAAAACTTTCCTATAAAGTGCATTGAATACTATGAGAAGTTTGATTCCTTATGATTGTTTTGAGATATGAAGATGGTGATATTAGAGTCATGCTAGTAAGTAATTGTGAATTTGAGAAATACTTTTGTTAAAGTTTGTGATTCCCGTAGCATGCATGCATGGTGAATCATTATGTGATGAAGTCGGAGTATGATTTATTTATTGATTGTCTTCCTTATGGGTGGCGGTTAGGGACGAGCGATGGTCTTTTCCTACTAATCTATCACCCTAGGAGCATGCGCATAGTACTTCATTTTGATAACTAATAGATTTTTGCAATAAGTATGTGAGTTCTTTATGACTAATGTTGAGTCCATGGATTATACGCACTCTCACCCTTCCACCATTGCTAGCCTCTCTAGTACCGCGGAACTTTCGCCGGTACCATAAACCCACCATATACCTTCCTTAGAACAGCCACCATACCAACTTATTATGGCATTTCCATAGCCATTCCGAGATATATTGCCATGCAAGTTTCCATCGTTCTATTTATTATGACACTCCATCATTGTCATATTGCTTTGGATGATCATGTAGTTGACATCGTATTTGTGGCAAAGCCACTGTTCATAATTCTTTCATACATGTCACTCTTGAGTCATTGCACATCCCAGTACACCGCCAGAGGCATTCATATAGAGTCATATTTTGTTCTAAGTATCGAGTTGTAATTCTTGAGTTGTAAAGTAAATAAAAGTGTGATGATCTTCATTATTAGAGCATTGTCCCATGTGAGGAAAGGATGATGGAGACTGATTCCCCCACAAGTCGGGATGCGACTCCGGAAGAAAAAAAAGAGGACAAAAAATGAGAGAAGGCCCATATAAAAAAATGAGAGAAAAGAGAGAAGGGGCAATGTTACTATCCTTTTACCACACTTGTGCTTCAAAGTAGCACCATGATCTTCATGATAGAGAGTCTCCTATATTGTCACTTTCATATACTAGTGGGAATTTTTCATTATAGAACTTGGCTTCTATATTCCAATGACAGGCTTCCTCAAATTGCCCTAGGTCTTCGTGTGCAAGCGAGTTGGATGCACACCCACTTAGTTTCTTGTTGAGCTTTCATAAACTTATAGCTCTAGTGCATCCATTGCATGGCAATCCCTACTCACTCACATTGATATCTATAGATGGGCATCTCCATAGCCCGTTGATACGCCTAGTTGATGTGAGACTATCTCCTTATTTTTTTCTTCTCCACAACCACCTTCTATTCCACTTATAGTGTTATGTCCATGCCTCATGCTCATGTATTGCGTGAAAGTTGAAAAAGTTTGAGAACTTCAAAAGTATGAAACAATTGCTTGGCTTGTCATCGGGGTTGCGCATGATTCAAATATTTTGTGTCATGAAGATGGAGCTTAGCCAGACTATATGATTTTGTAGGGATAAGCTTTCTTTGGCCATGTTATTTTGAGAAGACATAATTGCCTTGTTAGTATGCTTGAAGTATTATTGTTTTTATGCCAATATTAAACTTCTGTTTTGAATCCTATGGATCTGAACATTCATGCCACAATAAAGAGATTACATGGATAATTATGTTAGGTAGCATTTCACATCTGTTTTGATCATTTACCTACTCGAGGACGAGAAGGAATTAAGCTTGGGGATGCTTGATACGTCTCCAACGCATCTATAACTTTTTATTGTTACATGGTATTATATTATTTGTTTTGGATGTTCTATATGCATATATGGTATTTTATATTACTTCTGGGACTAACCTATTAACCTAGAGCCCAGTGCCAGTTCCTGTTTTCCCCTGTTTTTGAGTTTCGCAGAAAAGGAATACCAAACGGAGTCCAAACTGAATAAAACCTTCGTGATGATTTTTCTTGGACCAGAAGACAACCGGGAGACTTGGAGATGAAGTCGAAGGAGCCACGAGACGGCCACCAAGCACGGAGGGCGTTCCTAGGGGGAAGGGCGCACCCCCACCCTTGTGGGCCCCTCGTGCACCTCCTAACCCAATTCTTTCGCTTATATATACTCTTATATCCCCAAACCACCAGAACAAGCCACGAAATCACTTTTCCACCGCCGCAACCTTCTGTACCCATGAGATCCCATCTAGGGAACTTTTCCAGCATCCTGCTGGAGGGGGATTCGATCATGGAGGGATTCTACATCAACTCTATTGCCCTTCCGATGAAGCGTGAGTAGTTTACCATAGACCTACGGGTCCATAGCTAGTATCTAGATGGCTTCTTATCTCTCTTTGATTCTCAATACCATGTTCTCCTTGATGTTCTTGGAGATCTATTCGATGTAATACTCTTTAGCGGTTTGTTTGCCGAGATCATATGAACTGCGGATTTATGATTAGCTTATCTATGAATATTATTTGAATTTCCTCTGAATTCTTATATGCATGATTTGATATCTTTTTAATTCTCTTCAAACTATCGGTTTGGTTTGGCCAACTAGATTAGGTTTTCTTGCAATGGAAGAAGTGCTTAGCTTTGGGTTCAATCTTGCGGTGTCCTTTCCCAATGACAGTAGGGGTAGCAAGGCAGATATTGTATTGTTGCCATCGAGGATAAAAAGATGGGGTTTTCATCATATTGCTTGAGTTAATTCCTCTACATCATGTCATCTTGCTTAATGCGCTACTCCGTTCTTTATGAACTTAATACTCTAGATGCATGCTGGATAGCGCTTGATGTGTGGAGTAATAGTAGTAGATGCAGAATCTTTTCGGTCTACTTGACACGAACGTGATGCCTATATTCATGATCATTGCCTTAGATATCGTCATAACTTTGCGCTTTTCTATCAATTGCTCGACAGTAATTTGTTCACCCACCGTATTATTTGCTATCTTGAGAGAAGCCTCTAGTGAAACCTATGGCCCCTGGGTCTATTTTCCATCATACAAGTTCTATCTTCCGTCATATAAGTTTCCGATCTACAATATTAGTTTCTGATTTACTATTTTGCAATGTTTTACTTTCCGATCTATAAACCAAAAATACCAAAAATATTTAGTTTACCGTTTTTCTATCTCTACCAGACCTCACTTTTGCAAGTAACCATGAAGGGATTGACAACCCCTTTATCGTGTTGGGTGCAAGTTTTTGTTTGTTTGTGCAGGTATTCGACAACTTGTGCGTTGTCTCCTACTGGATTGATACCTTTGGTTCTCAAATTGAGGGAAATACTTATCTCTACTTTGCTGCATCACCATTTTCTGCTGAAGGAAAGACCAACGCAAGCTCAAGAAGTAGTAGGGTGTGAAACCACCTCAAAGTTATCCTTTCCGATTGATCTATCGAGCTATTCCTATAAGTGTCACAAACAGCCCCAAGAGTTCATACTAAAATAACACCATATGATACACATCAACCAACTCTAATGTCACCTAGATACTCCAATGTCACCATACGTATCCATGAGTTGATTACACGATATGCATCAAACAAGTTCAGATTCATAATATTCAATCCAACACAAAGAACCTCAAAGAGTGCCCCAAGATTTCTACAGAAGAAAGAAGGACGAAAACGTGCATCAACCCCTATGCATAGATTACCCCAATGTCACCTCGAGAATCCGCGAGTTGAGTGCCAAAACATACATCAAGTGAATCAATATAATACCCCATTTTCACCACATGTATTCATATGCAAGACATACATCAAGTGTTATCAAATCCAACAAAGTATTTTTTCTGATAAAAGTGAAACCTCAAAGGTAAAAATTCAATTCATCACAACGAGATAGAGAGGGGGAAACACCATATGATCCAACTATATTAACAAAGCTCGCGGTACATCAAGATCATGCCAAATCAAGAACACGAGAGAGAGAGAGAGAGAGAGAGAGAGAGATTAAACACATAGCTACTGGTACAAA
>NC_041392.1:443647117-443744661 GCF_002162155.2 Triticum dicoccoides
TCGGAACAGGGTCCAGATTGGTTTTACGTGGATATAGAGGCTTGCGGCAGTGGAACTTCTCATCTCGGGTTATTTCTGGGTTTCTGTATTTATAGGATTTGGCATTGGTCTCATGCTAAGATGGGCTTCGAGGGGTCCACTACCCACCAAGGCGCACCCTGGTGCCTAGTGGCCACCTCCTTCCCCTTCTAGTATTCCAACAAAGCTTCTAGTGCCTCTTTTGTTCTGAAAAAAATCGTCAAAAAGTTTTGTTGCATTTGGAGAACTTTTATTTCTGCACAAAAAACAACACCACGGTAGTTCAGCTGAAAATGGTGTCAGTCCATGGTAGTTTTGTTCAAATCATACCAAAACCATATAGAATTGTTGTAAACATGGCATGAATACTTCATAAATTATAGATACGTCGGAGACGTATCAATAGGTTGTTCACCTAGTTGCATATCTAGAAAACCTATTTGTTGCTAACCCTAATTTGTTAAAATGAGCTAAAATTTAGTAGTTGCCCATTCACCACCCCTCCATTCAACCATATCGATCCTTTTAAATAGTATCAGAGCCCCATCTCTTTTTAATGGCTTTACTGCCTAAAGAGTATGGTTGATGATGGGGAGATCCCCGCGGCCGTGGAGTTGACCGCGATCACCCGGGATGATTTAATTGAGGCTATTGCTTCACTTAAATCATCCATGACGACCGAGGTCAAATCCTTGTTTAAAGAATTCCTACCGGTCCATTGCAAGTGGTGAAATCCACTACCTCGGAGCCAGATGCCAACTTCGGTAAAGAGGTGACTAATAGTGATAAACCTACTAGACCTCAAGGAATGAATGGGTCGGGCACCCATGCTGCGGTGGCCCCTCCCCGGGTCTATGGAGGACCGGTCCCCTCACCTCAGCAACCACCTTGGTCCTTCTCCTAAGCTTGTGTTAAATGATTTTCCTAATTGGTTTTTCATATCAATTCTCATTTTAATCACAATTCAACACATATTTGGAGAATCATTGAGCAAGACTTCTACCTGTATGATCCAAACAACTTCACTCCAAGAGAAGAAGTGGACAATCAATTCAATCATTCTACCTTGTTCATTCTCCAAGACGCAATTCCTCCCGAAGAGCTCGCTCACTTGTGCCCATTCACTCTTGCAATAGATGCATGGGAACACATTGTCTCTTTGTATAAGGTAATCTCGAGCATTCAACACTCCAACTTTGAGGTGGTCCTTAATGAGGGTGATGAGTTTGTGATGAATGATGATGAGGATCCTCGTGAGCTCTATCGGAGATTGACTACTCTCGCGGTCTCACTCCAAGATCATGGGAGCAAGGATATGGATGGCAATTGGATCAAGTGCAAGTTCCTCAAGGCTATCATGCCTTACAACAAGCCATGTTTTCCATGATTCGTCAAAAACTGGATGTCAACACCTTGTCCTCAAGCGATGTGTTGGACAAATTCATTGCTATGAATATGTTGAACAAGACCGCCGACAATGCCCTTGCGCATGCTCAACGGTCAAATAAGCCCAACCTTGCCTTGAAGGTCAAAGCAATAATAGAAGAGGAAGAAGAGGATGAGGAAGAGGGTTGCCCCAAAGACACCAAATATTCTTACCACGAGCACATGGCTCTTGCGTCAAGGAAATTTTGGGGTGACAAGAGGAACTCTTGTGGCAATGTAAGTCACTTCGTCATGGACTGCCCCTATGAGAAGAGTGAAGACAATGGTGGCAAGCTCATACGCAAAGACAAGGCAGAGTCTGATATGTCTCCAACGTATCTATACTTTTTGATTATTTAATGCTATTATATTAGTAATCTTAGATACTTTATACGGAATTTTATACCATTTTGGGTACTAACCTATTAACTCAGTGCCCAATGTGAGTTGTTTTTTTTCGCTTCTTTTTGGCTTTTTAGAAAATCAGTACCAAATGAAGTCCAAACACGATGAAACTTTACGGTGATTTTTTCTAGACCAGAAGGGACCCTAGAATGTTCAGGAGGAGGCTAGAAGATCTAGGAGAGAGACATGAGCTCACACGGCCCGCCCTAGGGGGAATGCCCCCTGAACTCGTGGGTCCCATGCAACTCCGTTTGACCTAATTCCAATTCCATAAATTCCCAAATATTCTGAAACCAACATAGAGCCACCCCGAAACACTTTTTCCACCACCACAAGCTTCTGTTCTTCCGTGATCCCATCAGCAGGCCTTTTACCGTACTCTGTCGGAGGGGAAATCGATCACAGATGGCCTCTACATCATCCTTGCCGCACCTCCAATGATATGTGGGTAGTTTACCACACACCTACCGGTCCATAGCTAGTAGTTAGATAGCTTCTTCTTTCTCTCCGATCTTCAATACGAAGTTCTCCATGGTCTTCATGGAGTTCTATCCGGTGTAACCCTCTTTTGCGGTGTGCTTGTTGGGATCTAATGAATTGTGGGTTTGTGATCAGATTATTCATTGAAAGTAATTAAGTCTTCTCTGAAATTTATTATGCAAGATTATTATAGCTTTGTATTTCCCTCCGATCTATCTGTTTGGTTTGGCCAACTAGATTAATTTATCTTCACTGGTAGAGGTGCTTTTTATTGGGTTCAATCTTGCGGTGTCCTCACCCAGTGACATGCTACCTCTTGAGCACTGCGTTGGATTTCCCCGAAGAGGAAGGGATGATGCAGCAAAGTAGCGTAACTATTTCCCTCAGTTTTTGAGAACCAAGGTATCAATCCAGTAGGAGGCTACGCTCGAGTCCCTCGTACCTACACAAAAACAATAGCTCAACGCAACCAACGCGCTTAGGGGTTGTCAATCCCTTCACAGTCACTTACGAAAGTGAGATCTGATAGAGATGATAAATAATATTTTTGGTATTTTTGGTATAGAGATGCAAAGTAAATAAAGTAAAAGCAAAGTAAAAGCAAAGCAATAATAAAGTAATGGAGATTGATATGATGAGAAAGAGACCCGGGGGCCATAGGTTTCACTAGTGGCTTCTCTCAAGAGCATAAGTATTCTATGGTGGGTGAACAAATTTGTCGGGGATATTACTACCAGTATGACCCGCCCAAGAGGGGCCGGGTTAACCCTAATGGCGGGTTACATAAGAAGCCCAGTATACATTCAAGATGATAGTTTATTAAACATATAGAAGGCCCAAAGGGCTGGGGCCGGCTTAAGGCCCGTTATTGTAAACCGCCATATGCAAAGAGTTGTAAAGAAAGGCATGTAAAGGAAGTCACCGAGCCGGACACGATTATGAGCCGGCCGGGACTCTGTAGGCCACCAGGCGTCAACCCATGTATATAAGGGGACGACCCAGTGGCGGCTTAGGACAAGAAACAACCAAACCGATAACCAAGCCGGCGAGTTAAGCCCCTTGGAGACCGAAACCTCAACAATTCCAATCCCAACTAGACGTAGGCTTTTACCTTCATCATAAGGGGCCGAACTAGTATAAAAACTCTCTCGTGTGTCCTTTGTCCTGATTAACCCCTTTAAGCTTCCTAGTGCGATGGCCCTATGATTAAGTCCTTGCTCTAGGACATCTGCCGTGTCAACTCCACGATAGTTGGCGCCCACCATGGGGCCAGCGCACGGTGGATTTGAGCTCTTGAAGGCAACTTTGAAGGGATCAAGGGATAAGCTGTGGGCCGGATGACCAAGAGTCGTCGCGGCGAACTCTACAACGACGACGAAGGCTGGGGCCTCGAGGCTGGCTCAACCGAGTACGGGTACCGGGTCCCCTTCGGCAGAATTCATGTCTTCATCAGCCGGATCGGCGAGTCGGGCCCTGAGCCGGACGTCCACACCAACCTCATCGAAACGGCTCAGCACGCCAGGATGACCCGTGTTCAATCTGTCGCGAAACATGCCTTCGTAGGCTGCATCCACGACGGTGAATACTCCGAAGGATCGGTGGAGGGCAGTAAGACGACTATCTGTTTTGACACCGCATTGTCAACAGGAGAGACAGACCCTCTGTATCAATTACAAGACGGCATGCTCCAGGGCTGTTCCGATGGCAGCAGTATTCCGGACCCCTTTGAGCCGCCGAATTGGGCCAGAGTCTTCATGGCAGGGACACAGCCTGGACAGAACTCTACCGCAGCGATAGCAGCAGCTACCGGGTCGGCCGCAGCCGCGTCAGGAGATCCCGTTGTCGGATTTCGGGTTCCGGCAGACCCTTGAGGTTTGAACACTGGGGTGCGCGCGGAGATTTCACCTTCTACCTACCTGCACCCCTCCGCCTCGCTAAGATCTAAGCTATGGAAAGAGCAGCACAAGAGACACAGGGTTTATACTGGTTCGGGCCACTGTTGTGGTGTAATACCCACTCTGGTGTGGTGGATTGCCTCTTAGGCTGATGATGATGAGCAATACAAGGAAGAACAGCCTCGCGAGGGTCTGATTTTTGCTGGGGGGGATGAACTGGTAGGAGGAGTTCAGTCACCCTTCTCTCTCTCTCTCTCTGATCGATCTCGTCTCGATCTCTCTCTGATCGATCTCCCACCGATCGATCTCCAACCCCCTACCCTGTGGGTGGCTGGTCCTATTTATAGGCAAAGGCCCTGGGCCTCTTCCCAAATATTGAGCGGGAAGGGCGCCAACAATTGGCCATTTTGAAGGGGAACATCTGGTACACTTGTCCTGACTAAAGTTGGTCCTCGCCTGCCAAAGGCTCTGGTGGTGACGCTGGCTTGGGCTCCACAATGACTTCCTCCCTGCCGTTGGACTGGTCTTGGTCTCGTTGCACCGAAATGGGTACCTTTGCTTGATGCTCTCGCCTGCGCTTGCTCCCTTTGCACCAAAGAGGAAAGGAGGACACTGTGCGGCTGGCGCCCGCCTGGCGCCTTTGGTCATCATGGCTTGCGTCACGGGCACCTCGTGAGGTACCCCGCCTTGATCTCTCTGCCTCCTCGCGAGCCAGCCTGATGAGGCCGTGCCTGAGGAAGCTCCGTGTCGACCACCCCGCAAGGGTCTTGGGTCTGTGTTGATGAAGATGGGCCGTGCTGGGCCCCCTTTGAGCCACGCCGTAGGCTGCAGGCAGGCAAGTCTGGGGACCCCCGTTCCCAGAACACCGACAGTAGCCCCCGGGCCCAAGGCGCGCCCGGTCTTGGCCGTGCAGGGAGGCGGAAGGGCAAGAGCGAAGCGCCGTGGGCCCTAACAGCCTGCGGCCTTGGGCGCCGCGTGGCGGTTGATTGGACGTGAGCGCCTTAGCAACCGCGCGAGTTGATAAAGGAGCGGCATCTGCCTAGGCTTTGCTTTTTTGCTTTCTCCGGTTGCTGCTCAGATCCCCTTTCTTGCGCCTCTCCTTCCTTCCTCCAAAATTTTCAGATCTACTCCGACCGCGTGACCTAGGAAGCCATGGCGCCTCGTCAGTCCCCGGCCGGAGCTTGGTACTCGTCTGCCCTGGACTCGCCGAACGTGTCGGAGGCGAGCCTCGCCCGGTTGCGCCGGATGGCGGCGGCGCGGGGCATCGATGGGGCGAAGGTGTTCAAGGCCGGCTCCGCCACCCCTGAGGGCCAAGGGAGCACCTTCTATCCATTCTTCGTAAGCGCCATTGCTGCTGGCCTGGTGCCTCCCTTCTCCGAGTTCTTCTTCTCTGTCCTCCGCCATTATAAGCTACATGCTATGCATCTCCACCCCAACTCCGTCCTTCTCCTGGCAATCTTCGCCTATTACTGCGAGGCTCACGTAGGGGTGCAGCCCTCAGTGGCCTTGCTGCGCCACTACTTCTACCTCCGGACCTCTGGCGGTCCTGCTTCCGCGTGCGCGAGCTTCATCGCGTACGGTGGCGCCATTGCCATTTCGAACCCCGGGAAAAGGATTGAGGGCTTCAGGAGCAAGTGGGTCTTGGCGGATGCCGGGCGCATCCACCCTTGGCTGATCTTGCCCACGGAGCAACCCACGAGCTCCAGCGATTGGGGTCGAGCGGAGCTCGCGGACCCCGCGTGAAGCTGGTGTTGGAGAAGATGGACGCGGATCTGAGGCCGGCCAACACGGCGGCGGAGAAGCTGACTGGCGCGTCGCTGTTGAGGGAATTCCTGGAGCACCAGCTGGCTCCGCTTCGGCAGTACTCACTTCCGATATGGAGGCCCCATCTGAGCCCCGCGGCCTTGGCCGACGGAGATCTGGCTACGGTCCTCCAATCCCTGGTCAGGGGCGATGTGGCGAGGTTGGAGGGTGCTCCTACGCCCTTGATCCTCCACGACGACTAGGAGCAAGTAGTGGAGTCCATGCCTGTCTTCAACGGGGACGGGCCCGTGCCCATGGAAACTCCCGAGGAACCGGTGGACGTGCCCTCCGACGACTCCAGCGAAGAGGAGGAAGGAGGGGAGCGGGGAAAAGGGCCTGACTCCGAGGCGACTGACGGAGAGTCGAGGGCTCCCCTCCCCCGGTGCAGGTCCCGCATTCTCCGCCTCTCTCCGAGCAATGATGACGAGGATGATGACGAGCAGGACGGCGGGAGCTTGCCCCCGATCCCGAAGAAGGACAGGACCGGGATGATCTCCCGCGGGTCTGCCCCGGCCCCGAGGCGGACCGCAGACGAACCTTCCGCTTCCAAGCTTCCCGAGGTTGACCCTTCCAGTCGGCTTTCGGGCTTCAAATTTGGCCGGAGGCCACTTGAGCTCACTGGCGACGACCCATAAGCACTTGATTCTTGTCTTTATTTCTTGTTTTGCTTCTGAGGCTTGACGTCCGCATCTCTTGAATAGGCTGGCACCCGCAGCAAAGAAGCCAAAGGGAACTCCTGAGGTTCCATCCGTGGCAGCGCCTCTGCCCGCGAAGGAAGGTGACCGCGACGCACGGGCTCCTCCTGCCCGGTCGTCCTCGCGAGGCCTGGCTGAGCCGGCTGGGGCGAGCTCAGCCCCCATGGCCCAAGTGAGTCCCGAGGTGCCTTTGTCTGCTGCCGCCACTACAGCCGTTGGGGCGCAGCAGGCTCCGCCTCAGGATGCTGTGGCCGCGCTGCCGCCTTCTCCTTCTACTCCACCGACCGCTTTCTCTCCGACTCCTCCTGCCGTTCTGGATCGTGTTGCTGCTGAGCTAGACCGGCTGCGGCAGGATCTTCTTGGCGCCGACCCTCGCTTGGTGGCCGGGCGCTTGGAGCTGGCTTCAGGATGGATTCAATCCAACACTTCGATTCAGGTGGCGCTAGTCCAGGCCTCGACGGCTTGTGATGAGGAGAAGCAGGCCATCCTTGAGGCGAAGGCTGCTCGTGACGCAGCCCTGGGGGAGGTTGTCGACGTCCGTGGTCGCTGCAAGGCGCTGGAGGACGAGTTGCAAGGCCTGCGGGACCAGCTCGCGAAAGAGGTCCGCCTTCGCCAAGAGCAGGAAGAAGGCGTGAAGGCTCACGAGGCGGCCGTCAAGGAGAGGGAGGTCAAGCTCAGGAAGCGCCGCGACCGCCTAGGCGCGCTGGAGCAGGAGTTGGGGGCGAGGAAGGTCGAGCTGGACGACAAGGCCCAGGTTCTTGCCGAAGACCACGTGGCCTTCATGGAGATGGAGGCGAAGGCTTGCTCCTCACTGAGGACGCTTTACGACAGCGGCCTGGAGAGCCCACTGGCTGGCGCCGAGGACGGCCCCGCCAAGCTGCTTCCCTTCCTGGTTCGTGCTCTTGAATATGTCGCCCTTGGCCCTGGCCCCACGCCGAGGCCGAGGCGCGTGTCCTGTCTTCTACAGCGCTGACGCGGGTCCTCACCCACATCTACCTTCGCGATCCCGGCGTCGACCTCGATAGCCTGCTGGAGCCAGTAAGCAACGAGCGTGCCGCTGCTGCTGCCAAGGCCGTGAAGGGTCGTGCGGAGGCTCTGCTGGGGAAGTTCCGGGCCTTCAGCACCAAGCCGAAGCAAGGCGCTGCCGACCCCACTGCTCCATGAGGCGAACCCACTCCGCGCTGCTCCACCGCCGACAAGTGACTCCGTTGCGGCTCCTGTCCTGCCTTTAATTCCTGCACATGTATCATGCCTCGGGGAGGCGTTTAAACTTGCATTTGGCATTGAGATAACAGTGTGGACTGTAATATTTTCTTTTGAATTCCTTGAAATTTACGCTTTTCCTTCCTACTTGCTTATGTTCTACGCCGGCAGAGCCCGGCCCCGCGCATACCTCAGCCGCCGTTAGCCCTGACCGGAAACCAGGACGGGACCAAGGAGTGAGGGGCTACGTGACAAGTTAGGCTCCTGAGTCGCGATGCTCAGGAGTCCCCCTTGGCGCACGAACAGCAAGTAGGGAGGTGTGATGTGGGTGGATCTACCGTTCTACGTCTGCAGAGCCCGGCCGCGCGCATACCTCAACCGCCGTTAGCCTTTCGGAACTAAGGAGTGAGGGGCTATGTGACCAGTTAGGCTCCTGAGTCGCGATGCTCAGGAGTCCCCCTTGACGCTTAAACGGCCTTCGTACCTTGGCTCCGCTCGGGGAGAGACGCGCGACGGACCAGACTCGGGGGGGCCTGGCTGGGCGGCATGGGTCTGGGCGTGACCCAGGCGCAGCCCCCGTGCCCAGCCCCCTCGCGCGGCACTCCCGAGGGGAGGCGTTACGATGAGGCTAGACACTGAGCTCTGGGCTCCCTGAGGTTGATGCGGCCCGGGGGCCACCCTCAGTTGTTTATCACCAGTGTGGAGCATAGCGCTTCCGGATGTGTACGGGCATAGCCGCTCCTCGACAGTGTCGTCAGCCAGCGCGGAGCATGGTGCTTCCACTGGTACGTGGGAGGGGGCTCCCCTCCGGGAGGAGCCCCCGGGGCGTGTACAGCCCCGCCCTGACACGTGGCTGGCACGGTAGGGCCTGGCGAGGTGTATCTAGGCACCCGTGAGCCAGCGCGGGACTCACGGGGCCCTACCTCTAGGCGGGTTGCGCCTGGCACTGGGACTTATCTTGTTATGTGTCCTTGCAAATTTGGTTAGATGCCGGTACTCTACGTCCTCGGGTCCCGGCCCTTGAGCTGGTCTCAGCCGTCGCTGGTATGCCAGGTCGCGATGCCGTGGACAAAGCCAGAGGGTGAGGGCTGGAGAGCCAGTAAGAGCCCTGAGTCGCGATGCTCAGGTACCCCCCTTTAACGTGCAAGTGGTCGGCATGGAGAAGAAGAGGTGCCATGGATAGGCATCAAATAATCAAGCATGGTGGGTCGAACGCATAGCCGGAAATAAACGCAAAAGGGATACATGCCGCTGGGTCTGGCTCGAGCGACTTGGGGGATGATGCAGCCCGAGGGGCGCTCCCAACAAGGTAAGCTAACAACATGAAATAAAAGGTATACATGCCGCAGGGACGGACCCACGCAGCCTGGGAATAATGCAGCCCTGGGGGGGCGCTCCCAGCTGGAAATGAAACTTGAAAGATGTCACCTGATGATGTTGAGGACGAAGGAGTGTTGGTGTAGCAGACTCGGTGGGCTGCGGAAGCCGACCCTCACGAGCCCCTAGGCCTAGGGGCCTCGGGAGGCTCTGGAGGCGCTGGTGGCTCCTCGCGAACCATCTCCATCTCCGCCAGGGCTGCGAAACGCCTGGCCTCTTGAGCCTCCACAATGTCCCTCATGAGGCGCTGGTACGTGGCAGCCGCGTTCGGCAAGCCGTAAGGCATGCGAACGTAGCTGTGGGGTGGACCTTTGCAGCGCCCCACTCGCGAGGGCCAGAGGCGCTCCAGAGAGGCGACTCGATTGAGCCCTAGTATGTCGATGCAGACGCGCAGCCCACCATCCTCGCCTGGATGGGGAGCCACTGCTGGTAGGCGGCGGCCGCCTTTCATGACTCTTGACTCCTGTAGCTCCTGAATGGCCTTGCTGACGAACTCCTGAGGGTCTGGCTCTCCTTGCCTTACTCCTTCTTGAGGGAAACGTGCTTTGAAACACGCCTCCATGTGGTGCCCAAGCGCCTCCCTCGTGACCTTAGCCAGGTCGGTGGCCCTCCAGGGGAGAGCCCCTGAGCCCTGCCTGAGGAGGGCGTCGGGCGCGCTTTCCTATGCGATGGAAGGAGGTTCCCCCTGGGCAGGCGCGGGCCTTGAGGGGCCTGCCTCCTGAGGGGCCGGGCCGGACGATGTCTTCTTCTTCTTGGGGGCAGTCTCGGGAAGCCTCCTGCTTCCGCGATCTGGGTCTTCCAGTGATGCGGCCTGAAAGGCTCGTTCCAGGGAACACACCGCGTCCTTCTCTTCACAGGGCACCGTGATGACTTCGCCACTTCCTGGCATCTTGAGGACGTTGTAGCCGTGGTGAGTTATGGCCATGAACTTGGCCAGCGCTGGGTACCCAAGGATGGCGTTGTACGGCAGGCGAATGTGAGCGACGTCGAAGTCGATGAGCTCGGTGCGGTAGTTGTCGCGTGCCCCGAAGGTGACAGGGAGGCGGACCTGCCCAATCGGGACCGTGGAGCCGTCGGTGACTCCGGACAAAGGCTTGGTCGGCTGAAGCTGGCTGTAGGGCACTTGGAGATTGTTGAATATTTCCACGGACAGGACGTTGAGCCCTGCCCCGCCATCGATGAGGGTCCTGGTGACCACCATGTTGCTGATGATTGGGGAACAAAGTATCGGGAGGACTCCGGCTGTAGCCGCACACTTGAGCTGATCTGCTGAGCTAAACGTGATGGCGCACGCCGACCACCTGAGAGGGCACGTGGCTTCGAGCTTGGGGAGGACTGCATTCACTTCGCGGGCGAACTGCTTGAAGATGTGTTGAGAGGTTGGGGCTTGAGCCCCGCCCAAGATGCAGGCGATCGCGCGCGGCTCCTGGAAGCCCCCAGCCCCCTCATCTGGATGGTGGTCCTTTTTTCTCCTTGGCTACGGAGGGAGGCCTGCGTTGCCTTGTGGGCGATCCTCGCGAGGCTGATCCCTCCAGTCTCCCTCGCGAGGCGGGTCTTGCCAGCGATCCTCGCGAGGTTGATCGCGCCACCCTTGGCGCGGGCCGCGGTCTTCCCAGCGTCTTGCATTCCTTCCCCCTCGATCGTAGCCCCGGTCACCGCGGTCGGGGCGACGGCCGATCCTTCCTTCTCGCACGGCTCGGAGCTCTTGACATTCGTTGGTGTTGTGGGTGTGGAGGTCGTGGTACACACAGTACCGACTGCCCTTGGAAGGTTTGGGCTGATCTCTGCCCCGCTTGGTGTCTCGTTCTGCCGCAAGCACGGCAGCCCCCTTGCGCTTCACATCCTTGGCCTTGGGCTTCTTCTCTTCTGGGTCTGCGGCAGGAAGCTCGAGGCGGGAGAGACGCCCTTCCTCAGCCCTGGCGCACTTGGTTGCCAAGTTGAACAACTCCAAGGAAGTGCACAGGTCTTCATGCATCGCCAGCTCCTCCTTCATCTTGACATCACGCACGCCGTTGGAGAAGGCTGAGATGATGGCCTCCTCAGTCACCTTGGGAATCTTGAGGCGTGCGTTGTTGAAGCGCTGGATATACTTTTGCAGGGTCTCTCCGGGTTGTTGCTTGATGCGGCGCATGTCACTCACGGCGGGTGGCCGGTCGCGAGTACCTTGGAAGTTGGCGATGAAGCGGGTGCGCATCTCGTCCCAGGAGGAGATCGTGCCTGGAGCCAGGTGCGGGCCCCGTCCTTGAGCACCATGGGAAACCAGTTCGCCATGACCTTCTCGTCTCCGTTGGTAGCTTCGATGCCCAGCTCATAGAGCTGGAGGAACTCCGCAGGGTCGGCCGTGCCGTCGTAATGAGGAGGCAGGTCTGACTTGAACTTGCCGGGCCATGCGACGCTGCGTAGCTCGGTGGTGAAGGCGCGGCAGCCTGCTGTGGCCACGGGAGGCCTTGGGTGACGGAGAGCTTGGTCTTGCATGTCCCCACGCGCTGCAGCTGGGAGCAGCGCGGGGTCTTGACATGCGGGAGCAGGAGCATGGTCGCGACGTGCTGGAGCAGGGAGCGCCCAGGTAGCTTCTTGCGGGCGAGGGACTTCTTGGCAGCTCTGCTCTTGCCGCGCTGGCACCTGACGGAGCGGGTTCCGCCCAGGGGCCACGCACCTTGGAGCCATGGCGCCTTCTTGAGGAGGAGGCGGCTGGGGCACCGCCGGAGCTTCGTCGCTCGCGCGGGGCGGGGTGCGGTGCAGCGGAACGGACGGTTCAGGAGAGCCCCTGCGGCGTGGACGAGCTCGGCGACGCGGTCGAGCCATTCTTCGTAGACGTCGGCGATGGGACGGTAGCGCAGGAGCTCGTTTGCCGCGATGAGCGCAGCCCGAGCCTCCATGGGTGCGCGGAGCGTGCGGGACGAAGAACCAGCTGGGGTGAGCGAGGGAGTAGCGGTGCGGCCGTCTTGCCGCACGGACGGATGCTGAGACGACGCTTGCTGCTCGTCCCCCGCCAGGCCGGTGGCGGCGTTGACGGCAGGTGACGGGGAACGGCGAGGACGGCCGCCGACAGGAGCTGTCTGGGCGACGTGGGAAGCGAGAGCGGCCCGGCACTCGGCGCGGGCCCGACGTGCGTCAGACATGGACACGATGGTCGGAGGAGAACGGGGTGGTGGAAGATGAATTCCGGCGCACCCCTACCTGGCGCACCAAATGTTGGATTTCGGTTCCGGCAGACCCTTGAGGTTCGAACACTGGGGTGCGCGCGGAGATTTTGCCTTCTACCTACCTGCACCCCTCCGCCTCGCTAAGATCTAAGCTATGGAAAGAGCAGCACAAGAGACACAGGGTTTATACTGGTTCAGGCCACCTTGTGGTGTAATACCCTACTCCAGTGTGTGGTTTGGTGGATTGCCTCTTGGGCTGATGATGATGAGCAATACAAGGAAGAACAACCTCGCGAGGGTCTGTTCTTGGCTGGGGGGGATGAACTGCTAGGAGGAGTTCAGTCACCCTTCTCTCTCTCTCTCTCTCTGATCGATCTCCTCTCGATCTCTCTCTGATAAATCTCCCACCGATCAATCTCCAACCCCCCTACCCTGTGGGTGGCTGGTCCTATTTATAGGCAAAGGCCCTGGGCCTCTTCCCAAATATTGAGCGGGAAGGGCGCCAACAATTGGCCATTTTGAAGGGGAACATCTGGTACACTTATCCTGACTAAAGTTGGTCCTCGCCTGCCAAAGGCTCTGGTGGTGACGCTGGCTTGGGCTCCACAATGACTTCCTCCCTGCCGTTGGACTGGTCTTGGTCTTGTTGCACCGAAATGGGTACCTTTGCTTGATGCTCTCGCCTGCGCTTGCTCCCTTTGCACCAAAGAGGAAAGGAGGACACTGCGCGGCTGGCGCCCGCCTGGCACCTTTGATCGTCATGGCTTGCGTCACGGGCACCTCGTGAGGTACCCTGCCTTGATCTCTCCGCCTCCTTGCGAGCCAGCCTGATGAGGCCGTGCCTGAGGAAGCTCCGTGTCATCTGCCCTGCGAGGCTTGGCTCCTCGTGAGGGTCTTGGGTCTGTGTTCATGAAGATGGGCCGTGCTGGGCCCCCCTTTGAGCCACGCCGCAGGCCGCAGGCAGGCAAGTCTAGGGCCCCCGTTCCCAGAACGCCGACACCCGCGCGTCCCCCGACTCAGATTCTGATGGACCTCACAGATAGGCTGACGGCTCTATTAACCGCTGTGGTAGAGCCGACGGATAAACCCCAGCACGACGCAGAGGTGGCACATGTACGGGAGGAGATGGTGCAAACTAAGGAAAATCTGGGCGCAGAGGAAACCCGGATGGCAGCAGAGCGAGCGTCTTTGGATGCTCGTGCTCAACAGCTTCAAGCATAGACTTTCCGACTCTCGGTGGATCTTAACACCTCAAACGAGGTCATGAGGAGGAGGCATCAGAAAACTCAATCGCGTCCACCTTTAACGCTGGATCCGAGGAACCTGTTCCGTTCACCCGGGTCTGGGGGGAGCAACCCGCCGGAGGTAAACCGGGTCACAACACCCAGTGCACCGGTTCAGCCACGCACCATGGAGCCACCTTGTATAAATACAACTCTTCCTAGTTATGTATCAACACCTCCGGGTCACTTCTCCAACCCTTTAGAAAACCTCATTGCAGCATCGGCTCGTTTGGCGGCTCTCCCAATGGAAGGTGACTCGCCAGCAACAATTGAAACCCGGGGGGTGAGAGAACTACTTCAGACAACTCTGGCCCAGCAAGATGCATACTCCTATAGTCGAGACAGGATTCATTCAACTCCTCGCCCAAGCCGAAGCCCGAGTTACAGTAGGCACATGGAGTCTGCAGAGATGTCAAGTAATTCTCAACGCCACAACCAGCCACATAGGCATGAGCCGGTGTGGGCTGGAGCCCTTAACTTGGTGGATCAAGAGAGGATTTGTCAAGAGGCGGAACGAGCGGCTCAAATAGCAGCAGAACAGGCGGCTCATCAAACCTCTCTGGCTTATCCAGCAACCTCGGTTGAGGCAGGAGTGGCCACAAGAACCGGAGGCGTGCCTTGCTTGGTACCAGCCATACGCAATGAGCGGTTGCCAAAAGATTTCAAGGGGCCTCGTAAGGTGCCTAATTACACGGCTGACCTACAGTCGGGGGCTTGGATCGAGAGTTATGAGATGGCTATGGAGCTGTTGTAGGTTAGCGATGCTGCAATGGCCAAGTATTTTACCATGATGTTGGATGGAACAGGTCGGACCTGGTTGAAGGGATTGCCACCCAATTCTATCGGCTCATGGGCAGAGTTGAAGACGTGGTTCATCCAGAACTTTAAGGACACGTGTAAGCAGCCAATGTCGATTGTGGACCTAACCAATTGCAAGCAGGAGGAGGGTGAATCTACAACCCATTGGGTACGCCGGGTCAAAGAGATAATACATTCATCTGATAAGATGGATGCCAGCTAAACAGTTTTGATGTTGGAGAAAAATTGCCGTTTTGAACCTCTGAAGCAGAAGCTGGGGCGGCTTAAATGTGACTGTAATGACATGGGAACGTTGATGGCGGCTCTTGTCAAGTATGCTGATTCTGATACCACCAAGGACCCGGTGTCTGACGAAGAAAAGGCAACAAAGGGAAAGAAGAACGGCAACGGCAAGGGTCACCAGCATAACCCGGCAAATCAGGGAGGTAATAAATGTAAGGCTGATGAGTTTGTTACTAATACTAATGCGCAGGATGGTAATCAGCGGCGCAAGGGCAGACAACCCCCTCAATCGGGCGGGTCAGGCCCTACCCTTGAGCAATTGTTGAATGAACCTTGTCCGAAACACGACACCCGTGAAAAGACGGCCACCCACCTGTGGAAGGACTGCACAATCATGAAGGCGTTTAAAAATTCAAACATGTTTGATGGGGGTCACGACCTAGGTGGCGGTTCAGGTGGAGGTGGTTTTCATGGCCCGGGCGCAGGTTCAAGTGGAGGAGGTTTTCACTGTCAAGGTCATCCTGGTCACCAAGGAGGATATCATCAGCAACCCGGCCAGGGGAATCAGTAGCAGCAATTTGGTTATCAGAGCAACCCGAAGCAGTTGAGTAGCGGACAATATCATGTCTTTACTACCAATTTATGTAAGAGGGACCAGAAACTTCACAAGAGGGCCGTCAATGCCGTTGAGCCGGCAATTCCACGTTATCTACAATGGTCAGAGCAGCCTATTGTATGGAGCAGAGAGGATCACCCACCCCGGGTTAATAATTCGGGTCACTTGGCTTTGGTGGTGGCACCTCAGGTTGGTGGATACAAGTTTACTAAGGTACTCATGGATGGAGGCAGCAACATCAACATCCTCTACCATGAGACGTTCGCCGGATGGGATTGACGGATAAGAATCTTAAACAATCCAACACAGTTTTTCACGGTGTGGTACCTGGTAAGTCGGCATACCCAGTTGGTAAGATTGAGCTGGAAGTAGCCTTTGGGGATGAGTATGATTCCAGAGCGGAAAAATTAACCTTTGAGGTGGTTAATATCAAGAGCCCATATCATGCTCTGTTTGGGCGGCCGGCTTATGCCAAGTTCATGGCTCGGCCGTGTTACGTATATTTGCATCTCAAGATGCCGGGTCATAAAGGCATCATTACAGTACATGGGAGCCGGAAGATAGCCTTGGAATGTGAAGAAGGTGATGCTGCCTATGCTGAATCTGTTTGTGCAACAGAGGAGTTAAATTTTTACAAGGATCATGTTGACCCGGCAGACATGATGTCTTTAAAGAAACCAACAACAGAGCATGAGCCGTAGTTGAAATTCAAATCAGCTGATGACACTAAGTTGGTTGACTTTGTACCTGGCGACTCATCCAAACAGTTCATCATTAGCGCAAACTTGGATCCGAAATAGGAAAGCGCGCTCATCGAGTTCATCCGTGAGAACCAGGACATCTTTGCATGGAAGCCTTCAGACATGTCGGGTGTCCCGAGGGAACTCGCTGAGCACACTCTTAATATCGTTCCAAAATTCAAACCTGTCAGACAGTTTCTTCGACGGTTCAATGAAGAAAGACGCAAGGCTATTGGGGAAGAGGTGGACCGGCTCTTGGCAGTCGGGTTCATTGTGGAGGTCTATCACCCCGAATGGTTAGCTAACCCGGTGCTTGTACTAAAAAAGAATGGCACCTAGCGTATGTGTGTGGATTACACAGATCTGAACAAGGCTTGTCTGGCTGATCCTTTTGCTCTCCCCTGTATTGATCAGATCATTGATGCTACGGCGGGCTGCGCATGGTTGAGTTTCTTGGATGCTTATTCCGGTTATCATCTGATTAAGATGGCAGTCAAGGATCAGGAGAAGACAACTTTTATAACTCCTTTTGGAGCTTTCTGCTATGTGTCTATGCCTTTTGGGATTAAGAGTGCCCAGGCAACTTACCCACGATGTGTGCAGAATTGTCTTCACAATCAAATTGGGCGCAATGTTCATGCTTATGTGGATGATATAGTGGTGAAATCTAGGGAAGAGGAAACATTGGTCACAGACCTGAAGGAGACTTTTGATAATCTCCGGGTTTACAAAATGATGCTTAACCCGACCAAGTGTGTCTTTGGAGTGCCAGTCGGCAAGATTTTGGGTTTTTTGGTGTCTAACCAAGGTATTGAAGCTAATCCGGAGAAAATCAAGGCAATTACATCCCTAGCCAAACCAACCCGCGTCAATGATGTTCAGCGGCTAGCAGGTCATGTGGCTGCTTTGAGCCGGTTCATAAGCCGGTTAGGGGAAAAGGCTATGCCTCTATATCAGTTGATGAAGAAAACAGATGTTTTTGTTTGGAGCGATGCTACGAACGTTGCTTTTGAGGATCTGAAGGCACAGCTGGCTGAGCCGCCGGTCCTGGCCGCTCCAATTGAGAAAGAGCCGCTATTGTTATACGTGGCTGCCAACTCATGGGCTGTTAGTGTGGCTATTGTGGTAGAGCGTAAGGAGGCTGGCAAAGAGCATCCGGTTCAGCGGCCAGTTTATTATGTCAGTGAAGTGCTAATTGAGTCTAAACAACGATATCCACATTGGCAGAAGCTTGTTTATGGGGTGTTCATGGTGAGCCGGAAGCTTAAGCATTACTTCCAGGGACATCCAATCACTGTGGTTAGCTCTGCTCCTTTGGGAGACATTATTCAAAACAGAGAATCCACGGGGCGAGTCACCAAGTGGGAAATTGAGCTTGGGTCTCATGGGTTGAAGTATGTTCCACGTACTGCAATTAAGTCTCAAGCCCTGGTTGACTTCATCAATGACTGGACAGAAATGCAGATGCCAGAAGAGAAGCCAGACAACACGTATTGGACTATTAATTTTGATGGATCCAGGCAACTGGAAGGCTCAGGGGCTGGAGTCGTATTAACTTCCCCACGAGGTGACAAATTTTGTTATGTGTTACGGTTGATGTTTCCTTGCACTAACAATGCAGCCGAGTATGAAGCCTTGCTCCATGGTCTTCGAGTGACAAAAGAGATGAGCTTGAGCCGGGTCAGATGTCTTGGTGACTCAGATCTAGTGGCTCAATAGATATTTGGCAAGTGGGATTCCAAGGACCCTCTCATGGCGGTTTATCGCTGAGAGGTTGATGCTGTTGCAGGATATTTTAAAGGTTATCAGGTGGAACACATTGACCGTCGAAAGAACGAAGCAGCTGATGCTTTAAGCCGGCAGGGGTCTCAGCGTAAGCCGATGCCACCTAACACCATTTTGGATGTCTTGCATAACCCCTCTGTCAAGTTGCCCACTGAAGAATATTTAGCTGTTCCTGACCCGGAGGCGTAGTTGGTAGCGGCTCTTCATGTCATCCCAGATAGGACGGTGCCGTTTTGGCTTACATGACACGGGGAGAGTTGCCAGTGGATGAGACCCTGGCTCGACAGATAACCCGGCGATCTAAGTCTATGAAAATTTCGGATGGAGAGTTATACCATCACAGTGTTTCTAGAGCATTTCAATGGTGTGTTTCCCCTGAAGAAGGTCAAGAAATCCTTCGTGAGATCCATGAAGGCGATTGTGGTCATCACGCCGGGTCAAAATCTTTAGTGGCCAAGGCGTTTCGTCACGGTTTTTACTGGTTGACGGCTCACGCTGATGCAGAAGATCTGGTCAGTAGATGTGATGGATGTCAAAAATTTGCACAACGAGCGCATGTGCCGGCTCAAGAGCTCTGGATGATTCCAATCACTTCGCCATTTGCTGTTTGGGGGCTTGACATGGTGGGGCCTTTGAAAAGGTCTAAGGATAAAAAGACACATCTCCTGGTGGCAGTTGATAAGTTCACCAAGTGGGTTGAGGCGGAGCCTGTTAGTAAGAGTGATGCAGCCACGGTGGTTCAGTTCATGAAAAAAGTAATCTTCCGTTTCGGTTTTCCACATAGTATCATCACAAACAATGGCACTAATCTGTCCCAAGGGGCTATGGAAGAGTTTTGTCAGCGAGAGCACATCCGGCTTGATGTTTCTTCTGTAGCTCATCCTCAATCCAATGGTCAAGCTGAGGGAGCCAATCAGGAAATTCTGAAAGGGCTAAAACCCTGGCTTATGGTTCCTTTACAATGAACGCCGGGTTGTTGGGTAGAGGAGTTACCATCAGTGTTATGGAGCATCAATACTACGCCCAACAGGTCTACAGGTTACACACCTTTCTTCATGGTTTATGGAGCAGAAGCAGTGTTGCCTAGTTATATCCGTCATGACTCGCCCCGTGTGGCGGCTTATGTTGAAGCTAACAATGAAAAAGCCAGACAGGATGCGCTTGACTTGTTGGATGAAGAAAGAGACTTAGCAGCAGCTCGGTCAGCAATTTATCAACAGGACCTGCGTCGTTATCACAGCCGCCGGGTTAAGTCCAGGACTTTTCAGGAAGGCGACTTGGTGCTCCGGCTCATCCAAGATCTTTTAGATGCACACAAGTTATCCCCACCTTGGGAAGGACCTTTTGTGTGTCGGATTTCGGGTTCTGGCAGACCCTTGAGGTTCGAACACTGGGGTGCGCGTGGAGATCTCTCCCCTACCGATCTACGTCCGATCCTCTCGTGTGAACTAAGATGAAAATGATGAACAACACAAGAGACACGAGGTTTATACTGGTTCGGGCCACCGTTGTGGTGTAATACCCTACTCCAGTGTGTGGCGTGGTGGATTGCCTCTGGGGCTGATGATGGATGGTACAGGGGAAGAACAGCCTCACGAGGGGTGTTCTTGAGCTGGTGCGGTGTGTTCTACTTAGTCTCTACTGGGTTTCTCTCTCTTTCCCCTCTCTCTTCTTCCTTTTTTCCCTTCTTTCTCTTTCTCGTCCCCCCTTTCCTTTGTGGAGGCTAGCTCTATTTATAGAGGCCCTGGGCCTCTCCCCGAATAATTGAGCGGGAAGGGCGCCAACAATTGGCCATTTTGAAGGGGAACATCTAGTACAAGTTATCCTGACCAAAGGTGGTCTTCGGCTGCCAAAAGCACTGGTGATGACGCCGTCTTGGGCTCCACGGTGACCTCTGTCCGGCCGTCCGGCTGGTCTTGGTCTCGTTGCACCGGAATGGTAACCTTTGCCTGATGCCTTGGCCTGTGCTTGCCCCCTTTGCACCAAAGGGGAAACAAGGACCTTGCGCAGGTCGGCGCTTGCCTGGCGCCCTCCTGGCCTCGATCTTCATGGCTTGCGTCATGGGATCCTCGCAAGGTACCCTTGCATTGATCTCTCCGCCTCCTCGCGAGCCTTCTTGAAGAGGCTGTCTTTGAGGAAGCTTCCGGTCATCCGCCCCGCGAGGCTTGGCCCCTCGCGAGGGTCTTGAGCTTGAGTTGATGAAGATGGGCCGCGCTGGGCTCCCACTTGAGCCACGCCGCAGGCCGCAGGCAGGCATGTCTGGGGACCCCCGTTCCCAGAACGCCGACAGTAGCCGCCGGGCCCAAGGTGCGCGCGGGCTTGGCTTAGCAGAGAAGCGAAGGGGAAAGCATGAAGCGCCGCGGGCCCTAACAGCCTGCGGCCTTGGGCGCTGCGTGGCGGTTGATTGGGTGTGGGCTTCTGCGCTTCCGACGACGCCTTGCTACGCGCCCGGCTAAGCGGACCCGGAGTTGCACATAGTTGTTCCTCCTTTGGCTGCCCGCTCGCCTCCTACCTTTCCTTCTTCTCCGAGCTCCAACCTCCGCCACCAATCCGGTCCGAGCTCTTCCCCTTCCCCAACGCCATGGCGCCGACGAAGAAGGGAAGGGGGAAGAAGCCCGCGCCTTCGTCCTGTGCACCTCCAACGGTGGCCCCCGCTGTCGATCGGTCAATCATACTCAACCCAGAAGCCTTGGACAAGGTCCACTCCGCCCTTGCTTCCATCTTCAACGAGTGCGGCCGGACCATAGTTTGGCCCGCATCCCACGCCTTTCTTGCTAGGACCATCACGGAGGTCCGATTCTTCATCGATGCCCTATGGGCGGGTATGGTTCCCCCCTTTTCTGTTTTCTTCAATGTTGTGCTCTCCCATTACCAGATCCACATGATGCACCTCGGGCCGGAGTCCATTACCCTTCTGGCCGTCTTTGCTTTCGTGTGCGAGGCGATGATACGCATCCCTCCTTCTGTTGCCCTGCTGTGCCACTTCTTTTCTTTGCGCCTGAGCGATCCCACTCAGTGCTCAGGGTGTGTAAGCTTCTTCGCCGTGCCTAAGACGGCTGCTTCAGGGATTGACTTTGGCTTTCCACCTTCTCAGGCCAGGTTCAGAGAGCGGTGGCTGTACGTGGACGTCGGGGTGCCCAGCCCCTTGCTCTCGCACCCGACCTTGCCTGCTGTTCCCAACCCAGGCTGGGGTCATGAACCGCTCGCGAGCCCCTAGCTCGCTTTCGTCTGGCGCCGCTTCAAAAGTTTGAGGGCGCACAATGTGACAGCACCCAAGGTGGTGAGGGAGTTCCTTCTGTGTTGCGTTGCTCCTCTCCAGCGCCACTCTCATCGGATGTGGGACTTTGCAGGGCGTGGAGACCGCATGCGGCTTCAGGAGGAGGATTTGGTGCCCGAAGTGCTGCGGACGGTGCTTCGGGTCTTGACTGGTGATCCTTCCCTAGGCAGCCTACGGAGCGCTGGCGTCCTCCTGTACCTTTGTTCTGGCAGGGCTGATTTTGTGAAGCAAATGCCCAGCTTCGACGAGTGGGGACTGCGCCCGGCTGGCCTCACTGGGCCATGCGAGAACCCAGTTGCCGTGGTTGTTCCCCCCGCCGCCCACAGCGGTCCTTCCTCAGGCGACAGGGTGGAGAGAGAGCCGACGGGAGCTGAGATGGCTGATGTCGAGGTGGTGGCACCACGTGAAGCCTCGGAGGCGACGTCTCCCGAGGCCCGCCCTGGGCGGCGGTTGATGCAGGGTTTTGGCCTTCGGCTCCTGAGGCCGGGGCTCCCGAGCCCCCATCTGTTCTTCGCGAGGCGATGCCCGACGGTGCCCCAAAAGCTGACTCCTCCAGCACCGACAATCCTGAGGCTTCTTCTGCGCCCCAGGCCGACCCCTGCCCCAGGTGCTTGGGTCGGTTTCGTGTAGACTTCGAGGCCCTTCGCAAGAGGAAGGAGGCCTCAGGTGGCAGCGACCGCCCTTGCCGCTTGTTGGGGCGCAGGAAGTACTTTGCCATGGACGAGTAAGCCTTCTTATTTCCCTGTTCATTCGCTCTGTTATCCTTGTGGCTGATTGTGGCCCTTCAGGTCCCACCTTGCTGAGCCCGCCGAGTCGACCCAGGAGCCGCCCCCCGCAGCTCCGCCCCCTTTGCTGGCTCTGGGTCCGCCGAGCTCGGGTGGCGCCCTCGCCGCTGGACCAGTTGGTGGAGTGATCTGCTCCATAGGGCACCTCGAGCTTGCTCGCCCGATGCCCTTTCTTCGTGAGTCTTCTTGGGGCGCGTCAGGCTTGCCCCGCGCCCCTTCTCTGGTCATAGAAGGCGAATGGCTGAGGTCTGTCCTTGGTTCCTCCTTCGTGGGTGGATCGACGCTGGGCCGGACTTTCAATGCGGTCCATCCGGCGATGGCTGGGGCAGCAGCCCCCTGCCCCATGCCTGGAGGGGGCTTACCTCCTCGGGGCCCTCTGCATGCTCCAGCGGAAGAGGGTGATGTGGAAGATGTGCTCAAGCGTGCTGGGGAGCGTCGTGCTCTTCGTGAAGAGTTCCTCCAGGGGGCGGCGGACGCGGTGAACCGGGTCGGAGTAGATCTTGCTGCCGAGGATGCATGCCTCGAGGCTGAAGGCCTGCGCCTTGGTGAGGAGAGGCGCAAGCTGAAGGTTGCCATTGCCCTTGCGTGTCATCAACATGACCTCGACAACGCGAAGGCCGAAGCGTCACTAGCGGCCTCACGGGAGGCCTGCTCCCGGGCCGTCGAGGAGGCTCGGGAGGCGGACCTATGATGCAAGGATGTGGAGGAACGCGTATGGGATCTCCAAGCCTGGAGCAACTCCCTGGAGCAGCAAATAGAGCTGCACCATGCGGCCCTTGGGTCGATGCAGGAGGCCGTCGTCGACCGGGCGGAGCTCCAGAGGCGCGAGGAGGCACTGACGCTCGAGGCCACCGAGCGCAGCCTTGACCTGGAGCAGTTGGAGACGAGGGAGCGCCTGGCGGCCCAGGCGGAGGACGACGTTGTGGCGCGCGAAGCCCGGGTCCAGGAAGAGGTCGACCGCCGTGTGGCGGGAACTCGCTTGGCCCTCGAGCGTGAATATGAGGCGAGGTCGATGCTGATCAGGGCCGAGGCTGAGGGCAGGACAACGGCCATCAAGGCCAAGTTGGTTGAAGAGACGCAGCGTGCGGATTCCTCCACAGTCGCCCTTGGTGCGGCACAGGCGGAGCTGTCCTCTTCCCAGGCTGAGCTGCTTCATCTTCAATGGAGGGTCGATGACACCGAGGCCATTGCGCGGCAGAACGAGGACGAGATCCGCCAGCGGAGGGTTCTGGAGCACGAGCATGCTCCCATGCTTCAGATGCTTAGGGAGAGGGCCAACTCAGCCTTAGGCGAGATTTGCGAGGCTGCCGCTAAGGAGCCGCACGAGGCCAGCTACGCAGGCAATCTTCGGTTCTTCACTGACGTGGTGATGCTTCTAGAGGATCGTTCCGAGAGAGCCCGCGGGCTTGTTGAGGAGAGGAGCCTAGCCCTGCTTAGGCGCGTCTTCTCCCGTGTCTTCAGCCATTTGCAGGAGATGGACCCCCACTTCGACTTTGATGCTGCCATCGCGCCTGTGCCCACAGCTGTCCGGGGCGACCTGGCGCAGTGGGTGGAGAACAACGTGGACGCCCTCGTCAGGGCCTTCGCGTCTGATGATGATGGTGTGGTCGTGGGTGCCGACAAAGGCGGCATTGTAGATGAGCTTGGTGCTAACGGAAACACAGGAGGTGGGGGCGACGACGTCAGTGATGCCAATGACGCTTCCGTGGATCCCCTAGAAGACACGGTGTGTGATATGTCCGACTGACCGCATTTCTCCGCAGTTTATCCTGCATGAAGAAGACTCGGGCTTGGCCCTGAAGAATATAAGAGCATTTTGGGAGGGGAGGCCCCTCATGTAAAGATTTTTAATCCGTACTATGGTGAGCACAACGTTATGCGAGAGTTTAGTCGCTAGCCCGGTGATGGTTCGGTTGATTCGTTTACCTTCCGGCCCTGGCGTGCCCTGAGCGGGCCTGCGGGGGGATGCTATGCCTCCGGCGTCCCCCGATTAACCTGCTGATCCTATGATGAGGACCTCCGGAGAGGGTGCGGAGACGGTGGTCCCGGTTGTAGGCGTGCCTGGCCCGGCCCGGCTCACGAGGGGCTCGTGAGGGGGTCAGCTGACGCTAGCTTGGGGCGTAAATCCGAAACCAGAATGCAAGAGATTGCTCGAATGAGACTAAACACCCCCTCCCCAAATGCACGCAATCTTCGAACACAAATCCAACTTAAATCCAAACCGAAGAAACTTGCCGACAAGGAAGAAGCAAAAAAGCAAGAAGGCAGAAGAAAAGCAAAAAAGCCGCGTCCGGCACCTAGTCTAGTCTTCGACGTCTTCTCACCAGCGCGGAGCTAAGTGCTGCCACTGGGCGTGGGCGGGAGCCCCAGGGCCTGAGGCTGGCGCTCCTGAGACTCCGGGGCGTGTACAGCCCCACTCATTATTACATGAGAGTGTCAACGGGGCGGTGAGCTTCACAGGCACTGGGCCTTCTTCACAGGTACTGGCCTTGCTTCATATCGCCAGATGAGGGCCCCGCCTTGCGCCTCACTCTGCCGCCATTGACGGCGACTGGAAACCAAGGACGACGCCAATGGGGTAGAGCGGTCGCCAGCGGTTCCCCCGACGACCACGGGTCCTCTGCCGGGGGCAGGCCATGGGGCACCTCCCCGGCAGAGGGCCTACCTCCTGAGAACACCTTGATCCGACCGCCGCGAGGGTGAGCCCGGATCTCGGCCCCTCTCCTGCAGCCCCCTGCGCCCTCCTCCTGAGGGATAAGAGGCTGCAGTGTTGGGGCAGGCATCCGCTGCGGCGACCTGTACCTCCTGCGACCCATGGTTAGTGTAAGCTTTCTCCTGAGGGATGAGTGGTACCCGATAGTTGCTGCTGTCGGCGCGGTTGTCGATGCTCTCTTGGGGTTCCTGAAAGAGCTCGGCTTCCGGTGCCTCCTCGTCCCAGCCGGGCCCGAGGAATGAGCCATGACCTTCTTCCAATACGCGCCCTTGATCCACCAGGCGGGGTACATAAGCCTCCGGGGCGACCACCTCGTGGGCCTCGCTGTAGCGCCCAACAAGCCACACAGTCTGACTTGGAGCGTCGCCTTGTAGGTGATGGCGCAGTGGTCACCGCGCCGGCCTTGGGAAGGGCCGGGGCGACCAGCCGCCTGGTGCTGGCGGAGGTATTGGCGCTGGACCGACCCTGGGACCCGCCTGAAGTTGCGTGGGCGTGCATAATGCCGTCGTGCGACCTGTCCTGGATCTGGGGCCGCAGCTGGATGCAGAAAGGGGGCGCTCCTGAGGCGGCAGCGTCCAGGAGCTCGGCCACTTGCTCCAACAACACGTCGCGGCTGCCTTCCAGCAAGCGGCACCGTAGTAGCTCTCGGGCCACCGTGAGCGTGGCCGTGGAGTTCGCCTGCTCCCGTCGGGTGTATGGTGCCGTGGCAGCGGCGTGGTTCGAGGCCCTTACTGCGGCCCACACCTGCCGCGGCGTGAGGGCTGGTGGTCTCTGGCCGCGTCGCTCGTGCCCTGCAGCGCTCTACGGGGCGTGAACCGCCTGAGGCGCAAGGTTGAGGTCGCCTTGAGACGGCGACACGGCGTGGCCGGGCCACGCCGCCCAGCGGTCGGCGTTGGCAGCTAGGTTGCTTAACATCTGGGTGGCGAAGCAGCGGAACACGATGCGAAGGAAGAAGGACTCCGGCGCACCCCTACCTAGTGCGCCAAATGTCGGATTTCGGGTTCCGGCAGACCCTTGAGGTTCGAACACTGGGGTGCACACGGAGATCTCTCCCCTACCGATCTACGTCCGATCCTCTCGTGCGAACTAAGATGAAAATGATGAACAACACAAGAGACACGAGGTTTATACTGGTTCGGGCCACCGTTGTGGTGTAATACCCTACTCCAGTGTGTGGCATGGTGGATTGCCTCTGGGGCTGATGATGGACAGTACAGGGGAAGAACAGCCTCACGAGGGGTGTTCTTGAGCTGGTGCGGTGTGTTCTACTTAGTCTCTACTGGGTTTCTCTTTCTTTCCCATCTCTCTTCTTCCTTTTTTCCCTTCTTTCTCTTTCTCGTCCCCCCTTTCCTTTGTGGAGGCTAGCTCTATTTATAGAGGCCGTGGGCCTCTCCCCAAATAATTGAGCGGGAAGGGCGCCAACAATTGGCCATTTTGAAGGGGAACATCTAGTACAAGTTATCCTGACCAAAGGTGGTCTTCGGCTACCAAAAGCACTGGTGATGACGCCGTCTTGGGCTCCACGGTGACCTCCGTCCGGCCGTCCGGCTGGTCTTGGTCTCGTTGCACCGGAATGGTAACCTTTGCCTGATGCCTTGGCCTGTGCTTGCCCCCTTTGCACCAAAGGGGAAACAAGGACCTTGCGCAGGTCGGCGCTTGCCTGGCGCCCTCCTGGCCTCGATCTTCATGGCTTGCGTCATGGGATCCTTGCGAGGTGCCCTTGCATTGATCTCTCCGCCTCCTCGCGAGCCTTCCTGAAGAGGCTGTCTTTGAGGAAGCTTCCGGTCGTCTGCCCCGCGAGGCTTGGCCCCTCGCGAGGGTCTTGAGCTTGAGTTGATGAAGATGGGCCGCGCTGGGCCCCCACTTGAGCCACGCCGCAGGCCGCAGGAAGGCAAGTTTGGGGACCCCCGTTCCCAGAACGCCGACATTGTGGTCAGTAAAAATTTAAACAATGGTTCATACTACCTCATTGACGTTCGAGAGCATGTAGTCTCACGTAAGTCAGAAGAGGAGACCCGCCGGCCATGGAACATTGCTCAACTTCGGCCATATTACACCTGGGCCACCGACTCTCTACATGTACATACGTTCACATTGTATATACTACGATAAGCAATAAAGTAAGACCATCGGTCTCTTTTATTTTCACAGACTATGCAACTTTATTATTTCTTATTTACAAATGACTATTAAGGAGTTGATCATGTTTGAATCAAGTTTAACCTTTTTGGTCCAGCTTATGATCGTATCCGAATCTAGCTGTAAAATCTCATGGTCACTTGGGGGCTTCCTGTTCAAACATAGGTCGTATTCGAACCAAAGAGAACATAGCTGTTGTAACCCTTTTGATCGGCTCAAGGCCAAACTCACTTGGGGACTTCTTGATCGTATCCGAATCATAGCTTAACCCCTTTTGAGTTCGACTTGGATCGTATTCGAATCAGGGTCGTTAAAAACCTCTCAAGGTCATTTGGGGGCTTCCTGTTCAAACATAGGTCGTATTTGAACCAAAGAGAACATAGCTATTGGTACCCTCTTGATCGGCGCAACGCCAAAGCCACTGGGGGCTATATGGTCGTATTCGAACCTTAGCTTAACCCCTTTGGTCCGGTTTACTGATCGTATTCAAATCAGAAACCCCCAACCTTTTGAATACAGAGTTAAGATTATATTTATTATATGTTGCTTGCCCTTTAGCTTTTGTTGTTTCAATATTACAAATAAGATAGTCTGGTTTTCTTCACCGGCTCAATTATTGGACAACACAGCCGCCCGGGTTATTCAAGTCGGTGGTTCAAGGATCCAAAGGTACGAGCTACTAAGATATGATGATCATTGAGTATTTGAGAAGTATTAACTTTTCATACATATGGAAGTATCAAGTTTATCACTCGGATTATTTAAACCGGTGATCTAAGGATCAACAAGGACAAGGTATGGTTCTTACTTATACGCGCTTACCTGCTGCGTTAACTCAAGAGTTAGTATTAACCCTTATCCTTTATTTATATTTGTCTCTTTTTTTATTGAGGTAAATATATGGGTTGTAAATGAGGTGTTTAAACCCGTTTGGTTCTAAACCGCCTTGCCAGTCTTTTCCTTGTATTCACAGGAAGAGAGTTCAAACATTGCAGAGACAAACATTAAACGATGCATACATTGACATCTGCAAGCAGATTCACATAGAAGTATTTTATGCGCGATGGCGTAAGCAAACATGTGGTGTTTTAGCAACTAAGTTATTAAAAGGATTTTTTAAGCCCATGAAGATGATCATCGTCCCTCCCTCGCCGGTTCAACACCTTCTGTTTGCTGGAAGTTGGATTTTGACCAATCAAAGCCGTTCATGGAGACAAATTCGGCTTTATCGTCAATCAGGCCGACCGGGTCAATCTCCGGGGCAAAGGTATTTTCTCTCATTGGTGGGATCAGATCTGCTACTTTGTATGAAGGAGTGGCCATCTTCTTATTTTCACTATCAAAACCCGGCTGGTACTTGTCTACATTGGTGTCATCTCCAAGACTAGTCGCCTGAGGCCGGACTTCGCGTACGCAAGCTATGAAATCATCCTGATCAAACGGGGACACGTCCTCTTTCACAGTAGGGTAACCTCTTGCTACGTCCATCGGGTCAAGGTCTGGCACCCAAGCCTTGGAGCGGCTTAGGGTAGTCAAAGCTCCGGCTCGCGCATAGGAGCGCTTTACTTCTTGGAATCTGGCAGGAAGGATGGACAACTTCTTCAGGACATCGCTGAGCTGGTTGGGTCCTTGATTTGCAGGAGAGATAGCGGCCAGATCCCGTTGTGCACCAATATACAATTGTTCAACCAAGGTGTACACTGCCTTCAGTTTAATCAGTGGGTCTTGGCTCAGATTCTTACTTCGAGGGCCTGCGTAAATTTTTACAGAATCAGTTGGCGGATTATACTCTGTTTTGGCAAAAAATATACAAAAGGTCAGATCAGGCAGCTTACCAAAGATAGCAGCAACCATCTAAGACACACGACCCTTTAAACCGTTCAGCTCTGTTGAAATTTCTTTCAGAGCTGTTTCGGCTGTTTCAGCTTGTCGGGTCAGCACTGTTTTCTCATTTTCCCAAGTCTTCTCCTTGGCAGTAAAGCTGGTCTTCAAATTTTCTATTGCAGAAAGGCTTGCTTGCAGTTTGGAGGTGGAAGATTTGATTTCTGACTCCTGACTTGCTAGCTGGGTCTTTGCGTCAGTCAATTGAGAGTTCAATTCAGACGAGGCGTTCTGTAAAACATTCAGATGGGTCAAGAATTGGTTTCAAATTCAAAAATTATGTTCAAGATTCAAGTCTCAAGTACTTTACAGAAAACCACTTGACACTTGGGGGCTAATGTATGCCAAATCAAATTTCTACGACTTTACAAACATATTTAAAGTCCCAAGTCCCTTACAAAGTAACATCACTTGGCACGTGGGGGCTAATGTATATAGTTCAGTGAGTTTATCAAGATTAAGACAGAGTATTAAGTATTTTGAAGACAATTTCAAAAACAAATTTAAACAAAGTACCGATTCATTTGTGATCAAAATGAACCGGTCCTTGGGGACTACAAGTGAAGCTCTGTTTTATTATAGTCAAGCAAAGATTCAGAAGTAAAAGTCTTGGCCTATATTTTCAAAGTCTACAGATTATTTTTCCGGTTCTTTCATAATCTGCAGACTTGGGGGCTGAAGGAATACAATTAAACCGGAGAAACATACCTCATACTTCAACTGAAGTTGCTTGACCATCTCAATCTCAAATTCACGACTGGAGTGTACATGACTGAGATAGCCGGATAAAATATCACTGGCATTGAGACGGTCATAATTGGCAACGTCAAAGCGACCTTTCTGCCTCTCCAACGCCTCTTGCTTCGCTGTACAGCGAGCCAATGCGGTTGGGTTCCCCGGCTGAACAAAGCGGCTCCCAGTAACTTGAACATCTTGGGCAGTTGGAGATGGCGGGTTGGTTGAACTTGATGGACCAGCTGTAGAGGAATTCACTGTGGCTTCATCAAAAGTCGGTTCAGGAGGGTTTGCCTCATTGTCAATAGGCGGGTGCTCTGGGGCGTTAGCCAATGGAGAAGGCGGCCTGGCCGGTTCAGATGTTAGCACTGGCGGATCTTCCACCAGTTTTGCCGCCTTCGCCTTCTTGGATTTAGCCTGGCCGCTAAGGAAAAGTATTGCAGGATTGTCAGCATAAAAGATACAATTGAGCAACCCGGAAGAGAGAATGATTTCTGATTACCCAGGAGCAGTCTTGAAAGCTGGAAATTGTGTTTGTGATGAATCGCCTGAAGAATGAGACACCTCCTGAAAGGATAAAAGAAAAAAGTTATACAAGGAGCAGGATTCATTCGAACGAGTTAAAGACAGTAATAAGTAAACCTCGTTCGGGCGTTTCCGAGGGGTCTGTCGAAGGACGACAACCGGTTCATCTTCAGTCCCAACTTCACGGCAGCTCTCATGTTGCTGTTTTTTCAAATGAAAGTTGGGATCCAAGTGAGCTAAGGGGTTATAAAACCTTACTTTACGGATCACTCGTCGAACTTTGTGTCTTGGTAAGGGCTCTGAGTCAGAGGAAATGATAGTTACCTCTGCTTCCCCGGCCTGACTGGCCCCAGTGTCATCCTGGTAAGGATCAGTGTCAATAAGATTGTTAAAAAATTGGCCAAGTGAATCAAGGGCTACCTCTGAGTCAGACGTGTCATCAAGTTTCATTAAATCTTCAGCAGTGGTCTTCTTTTTCTTCTTCCATCTCCGGGTCGATTTCTTGGCGTTCATGGCAGCGAGTTTCGCCTTCTTGGCAGCTTCATGATCATATTTCACTTTCCAAAAGTCAGAGTTGGCCTACAAGACAAGAGGAAGGATTAGTGATAAACAATGTGGCTGGACAAAATACAAAGGAAAAAAGATCAAAATAAACTTACTTCTGGTACCGGGTTAAGCTTACAGAAGGGATTTAACCTAGTAATACTGCAATATTCATATTTCACATTCACCAGAAAGGTTTGACATTGGGACAATGTCCTCTTTGGTTAATTGAACCGGGGAATGACGGAGAGAATCGTCCGGGTCTCCACCATATTCATACATCAATTTTGAACGACGGCTTAATGGAATAATCTGCCATGAGATCCAGCAGCGGGTTAGATCGACTCCGGTTAAACCGTTCCCCAACAAACCATTGATTGTTCTGATAGAGGGAAGCAGCTTCTTGCGTTCAGCAACTGTAAGTTTATCTGGCAGTATGAACTTGGAGTCAAGAGGGTCGGGGCGGTAACCCGGCAGTGGCTTCTCGTTGGCGGGTGAGATGTCCTGACAGTAAAACCAAGTTTGGTTCCAGTCCTTTGGGTGACTTGGTAAAACTATAAGAGGGAAGACAACACTTTGCCAGTGTTGAATTCAGATGCCTCCAAGCTCCAAGCTAAGGCCATTGGTACATTCGTTCTGCCGATTCAGATAGAAGTATTCTCTAAATAGTTCTACAGTCGGCTCTTGCTGAAGATATACCTCACAGAGTACTTGGAAGTTACAAATATTGGATATGGAATTGGGCCCAATATCCTGAGGATGGAGTTTGAAGAAGTGAAGAACTTCTCTGAAAAACTTTGAACCGGGCGGTGAGAAACCATGGTTCATGTGGTCAGTAAAGACAATCACTTCACCATCTTTTGGATGTGGCTGTTCTTCTTCCGGGTCAGGAGCACGATAAGACATGATGTTTTTGAGGGCAGAAACCCAATGAGGAAGAACTCTTTTAAACGATCCTCAGTTATGGTTGAGGGGACCCAATTGCAGATGGTGGGTGTCTTTGACGGCATGATGTGCAAGGGACTGAAAGAAAAAACAACAACATACCGGTTCAGTTTATGGCAAAATTAACAGTTAAAGGTTAAAGATGTAAAACAAGTAACGGCGGCTTAACTAAGGGCTAATGACATATAAGGAAAAGAAAGCCGGAGTGGTAAGCCGCCATGACTACAGATTTTCTTAAAAAGCAGATTCAGCTAAGTGTTGGCATAAACAAGTTTCACCAAGCTATCATTATTATTTTGGATCAAATGGCTGTTCCAAAATGGAAATATTCTAGACCTAAAAACCTAGTATAGATGAGTTCGTCGGCTATAAAGAAGCATCTATACAGGTAAAAGGGATCTACTGATATCAAAAATGAATGCCAAACAGCTACCGCGCGAGTTATATTTCTTTTTTTGGATCAAAAGAAGTTTCGAAGAAGATCTACAAGATGATCCGTGGCGAACAGGTGAAGAACACCGAAGAACTCGCAAACCTAGAACAGATCTAGGTGCATGAGAGAGAAGAAACTTACAAGATGTAGGCCTGCCGCGAAGAGTCGCCGCGTTCTCTGGACGAAGTCAGGGTGATGCAACGGCCAAGCTTGAGGACAACGATGAGAGTTGCAGTGGCGGCGGAGCTCGAGCAGTAGCGGAGGTTGCGAGAGGAAGAAGATGAGGAAGAGAGGAGAATGGAAGAAACCGGTCGCGTGCCTATTTATAAGGGTAGATGCGAACAGACGGGCACGAAAATCAAGGGAGCACCAAAATAATGATTGTCCAGCTAAACGAACGCCTCGATTCTCGGGAAGCATTAAAGATAAAAGATCCGTTGGAAGATGACATCATGAAAGTTGTTTGAGTTTTCAAAAGATGACGTCACGGCGGGTTACAGGGTTTTTTCAGAACAGAAGATGGATTTCATCTAAGTATTGAAGATTGACAAAGAACAAAGTTCAAAGTCAACCTAGGGCCTAATGTCGGGGATATTACTACCAGTATGACCCGCCCAAGAGGGGCCAGGTCAACCCTAATGGCGGGTTACATAAGAAGCCCAGTATACATTCAAGATGATAGTTTATTAAACATATAGAAGGCCCAAAGAGCTGGGGCCGGCTTAAGGCCCGTTATTGTAAACCGCCATATGTAAAGACTTGTAAAGAAAGGCATGTAAAGGAAGTCACCGAGCCGGACACGATTATGAGCCGGCCGGGACTCTGTAGGACACGAGGCGTCAACCCATGTATATAAGGGGACGACCCGGTGGCGGCTTAGGACAAGAAACAACCAAACCGATAACCAAGCCGGCAAGTAAGCCCCTTGGAGATCGAAACCTCAGCAATTCCAATCCCAACTAGATGTAGGCTTTTACCTTCATCATAAGGGGCCGAAGTAGTATAAAAACTCTCTCGTGTGTCCTTTGTCCCGATTAACCCCTTTAAGCTTCCTAGTGCGATGGCCCTACGATTAAGTCCTTGCTCTAGGACATCTGCCGTCTCAACTCCACGACAAAATTACTGTTGAGCAATTGACAGAATTGAGCATAGTTATGAGAATATCTAGGTATGATCATGTATATAGGAATCACGTCCGAGACAAGTAGACCGAAACGATTCTGCATCTACTACTATTACTCCACTCATCGACCGCTATCCAGCATGCATCTAGAGTATTAAGTTAAAAACAGAGTAATGCCTTAAGCAAGATGACATGATGTAGAGGGATAATTTCATGCAATATGATAAAAAACCCATCTTGTTATCCTCGATGGCAATAATACAATACGTGCCTTGCTGCCCCTTCTGTCACTGGGAAAGGACACCGCAAGATTGCACCCAAAGCTAAGCACTTCTCCCATGGCAAGAACAACCAATCTAGTAGGCCAAACCAAACTGATAATTCGAAGAGACTAGCAAAGATAACCAATCATACATAAAAGAATTCAGAGAAGATTCAAATATTATTCATAGATAGACTGGATCATAAACCCACACTTCATCGGTCTCAACAAACACACCGCAAAAAGAAGATTACATCGAATAGATCTCCACAAGAGAGGGGGAGAACATTGTATTGAGATCCAAAAAAGAGAGAAGAAGCCATCTAGCTACTAGCTATGGACCCGTAGGTCTGAAGTAAACTACTCACACTTCATCAAAGGGGCTTGGATGATGATGTAGAAGCCCTCCATGATCGATGCCCCCTCCGACGGAGCTCCAGAACAGGCCCCAAGATGGGATCTCGTGGATACAGAAAGTTGCGGCGGTGGAATTAGGTTTTTGGCTCCGTCCCCGATCGTTTGGGGGTACATGGATATATATAGGAGGAAGAAGTACGTCGGTGGAGCTTCGAGGGGCCCATGAGCCAGGGGGCGTGCCTTGGGGGGGGGCACCCCTACCCTCGTGACCACCTCGTGGCTTTCTTGACGGAGGGTCCAAGTCTCCCGGATCTTATCCGATGAGAAAATCACGTTTCCGAAGGTTTCATTCCGTTTGCACTCCGTTTGATATTCCTTTTCTTCAAAACCCTAAAATAGGCAAAAAAACAGCAATTCTGGGCTGGGTCTCCGGTTAATAGGCTAGTCCCAAAAATGGTATAGAAGTGGAAAATAAAGCCCAATAATGTCTAAAACAGTAGATAATATAGCATGGAGCAATCAAAAATTATAGATACGTTGGAGACGTATCAAGCATCCCCAAACTTAATTGTGGTATGAATATTTAGATCCGAAAGATTCAAGACAAAAGTTCATATTGACATAAAAATGATAATACTTCAAGCATACTAACTAAGCAATAATGTCTTCTCAAAATAACATGGCCAAAGAAAATTCATCCCTACAAAATCATATAGTTTAGTCATGTTTCATTTTCGTCACACAAGAATGCTATCATCATGCAAAACCCCGATGAAAAGCCATGTAATTGTTTCATACTTTAGTAATCTCAAACCTATAAACTTTCACGCAATATATGAGAGCGAGCCATGGACATAGCACTATGGGTGGAATAGAATATAATGAGGGGGGTTATGTGGAGAAGACAAAAAAGGAGAAAGTCTCACATCAATGAGGCTAATCAATGGGCTATGAAGATGCCCACCGACTGATGTTAATGCAAGGAGTAGGGATTGCCATGCAACGGATGCACTAGAGCTATAAATGTATGAAAGCTCAACAAAAGAAACTAGTGGGTGTGCATCCAACTTGCTTGCTCACGAAGACCTAGGGCACTTGAGGAGGCCCATTGTTGGAATATACAAGCCAAGTTCTATAATGAAAAATTCCCACTAGTATATGAAAGTGATAACATGAGAGACTCTCTACTATGAAGATCATGGTGCTACTTTGAAGCACAAGTGTGGTAAAAGGATAGTAACATTGTCCCTTCTCTCTTTTTCTCTCATTTTTTGGGCCTTCTCTTTTTTATGGCCTTTCTCTCTCTTTTTGGGGCCTTTTTTATGGCCTTTTTTATTCCTCACTTGGGACACTGCTCTAATAATGATGATCATCACACTTCTATTTATTTACAATTCAATGATTACAACTCGATACTAGAACAAAGATGACTCTATGTGAATGCCTCCGGCGGTGTACCGGGATATGCAATGAACCAAGAGTGACATGTATGAAAGAATTATGAACGGTGGCTTTGCCACATATACTATGTCAACTACATGATCAAGCTAAGCAATATGACAATGATGAATGTGTCATGATGAACAGAATGATGGAAAGTTGCATGGCAATACATCTCGGAATGACTATGGAAATGCCATAATAGGTAGGTATGGTGGCTGTTTTGAGGAGGATATAAGGAGGTTTATGTGTGAAAGAGCGTATCATATCACGGGGTTTGGATGCACCAGCGAAGTTTGCGCCAACTCTCAATGTGAGAAAGGGCAATCCATGGTACCGAAGAGGCTAACAAGGATGGAAGGGTGAGAGTGCGTATAATCCATGGACTCAACATTAGTCATAAAGAACTCACATACTTATTGCAAAAATCTACAAGTAATCAAAAACCTCGTCACTACGTGCATGCTCCTATGGGGATAGATTTGTAGGAAAAGACCATCGCTCGTCCCCGACCGCCACTCGTAAGGAAGACAATCAAATAACACCTCATGTTCAAATTTGTTGCATAACGTTCACTATACGTGCATGCTACGGGACTTGGAAACCTCAACACAAGTATTTCTCAATTTCACAACTACTCAACTAGCATGACTTTGATACTATTACCTCCATATCTCAAAACAATCATCAAGCATCAAAATTTTCTTAGTATTCAACATGCTCATAAGAAAGTTTTATTATTAATCTTGCATACCAAGCATATTAGGATTTTAAGAAAATTACCATGCTATTAAGACTCTCAAAATAATCTAAGTGAAGCATGAGAGATCAATAGTTTCTATAAAACAAATCCACCACCGTACTCTAAAAGATATAAGTGAAGCACTAGAGCAAAACTATAAAGCTAAAAAGATATAAGTGAAGCACATGGAGTATTCTATCAAATTCCAAATCATGTATGGCTCTCTCAAAAGGTGTGTACAGCAAGGATGATTGTGGTAGACTAACAATCAAAGACTCGAATCATAAAAGACACTCCAAGCAAAACACATATCATGTGGTGAATAAAAATATAGCTCCAAGTAAAGTTACCAATAGAAGTAGATGAAAGAGGGGATGCCTTCCGGGGCATCCCCAAGCTTTATCTTTTAGTTGTCCTTAGATTATCTTGGGGGTGCCATGGGCATCCCCAAGCTTAGGTTCTTGCCACTTCTTGTTCCATAATCCATCAAATCTTTACCCAAAACTTGAAAACTTCACAACACAAAACTTAAAGTAGAAAATCTCGTGAGCTTCGTTAGCGAAAGAAAACAAAAGACCACTTCAAGGTACTGTAATTAACTAATTCTTTATTTATATTTGTGTTATACATACTGTATTCTAACTTCTCTATGGATTATAAACTATTTTACTAGCCATAGATTCATCAAAATAAGCAAACAACACACGAAAAACAGAATCTGTCAAAAACAGAACAGTCTGTAGTAATCTGTAGCTAGCGCAAGATATGGAACCCAAAAATTCTAAAATAAATTTCTGGACGTGAGGAATTTATCTATTAATCATCTGCAAAAGGAATTAACTAAATATCACTTTCCAAATAAAAATGACAGCAGTTCTCGTGAGCGCTAAAGTTTCTGTTTTTTACAGCAAGTTCAATCAAGACTTTCCCCAAGTCTTCCCAACGGTTCTACTTGGCACAAACACTAATTAAACACAAAAAACACAACCAAAACAGAGGCTAAATAATTTATTTATTACTGAACAGGATCAAAAATCAAGGAATAAAAATAAAATTGGGTTGCCTACCAACAAGCGCTATCGTTTAACGCCCCTAGCTAGGCATAACAAGCAAGAATAGATCTAGGTATTGCCATCTTTGGTAGGCAATCCATAAGTGGCTCTCATAATAGATTCATATGGTAATTTTATTTTCTTTCTAGGAATGTGTTCCATGCCCTTTTTTAATGGAAATTGAAATCTAATATTCCCTTCCTTCATATCAATAATTGCACCAACCGTTCTAAGGAAAGGTCTACCAAGAATAAGAGGGCAAGAAGGATTGCAATCTATATCAAGAACGATAAAATCTACGGGCAGATAATTCCTATTTGCAACAATAAGAACATCATTACTTCTTCCCATAGGTTTCTTAATAGTGGAATCCGCAAGATGCAAGTTTAGAGAGCAATCATCAAAATCACAGAAATCTACTAAATCACACAAAGTTTTGGGAATAGTAGAGACACTAGCACCCAAATCACACAAAGCATAAAACTCATATTTTTTAATTTTAATCTTAATAGTTGGTTCCCACCCATCATAAAGTTTTCTAGGGATAGAAACTTCCAATTCAAGTTTTTCTTCATAAGATTGCATCAAGGCATCAACAATATGTTTAGTAAACACTTTATTTTGACTATAAGCGTGAGGAGATTTTAGCACGGATTGCAACAAGGAAATACAATCAATTAAAGAGTAATTTTCATAATTAAATTCCTTGAAATTCATAATAGTGGGTTTAGCAACATCTAGGGTTTTAATTTCTTCAATCCCACTTTTATCAAATTTAGCATCAAGATCAACAAATTCCGAATTCTTAGAACGCCTTCTAGGTAAAGGTGGATCATATTCAGTCCCATCATTATCAAGATTCATATTGCAAAACAAAGATTTAATAGGGGACACACCAATAGCTTTTAGATCTTCATCATTATTTTCATAGGAATCTGGTTTAGCAGCCATCTTATTAACTAAGGTACCTTGCATATTCGAAATTTCAACAGTTAATTTTTCAAGTTGGGCAATTTGGGACCTTATACCATCAAATTCTTTAGATATATCATCGAGCTCTTTATTCATATAATTCAAGAAACTTTTTTGTTCCTTAAGCTAATTTCTAAAGAAATTATTATGCTCAAATTGCAAAACCATAAACTTCTTGACGTTGTTTTCGATCTCCTCTAACCTTTTAAGGTGAAGACCACCAAATCTAGGTAGATCCATCGCGACAAACAAGCAAACTAACACATGAGCAAACAAAAAGGAAAACGGAGAAAGAGAGGGAGGATAGAGAGAGAGAGAGGGCAAATAAAACGGCAAGAGTGAATTGGGGGAGAGGAAAACAAGAGGCAAATGGCAAATAATGTAATGCGGGAGATAGGGATTGTGATGGGTACTTGGTATGTTGACTTTTGCGCAGACTCCCCGGCAACGGCGCCAAAAATTCTTCTTGCTACCTCTTGAGCACTGCGTTGGATTTCCCCGAAGAGGAAGGGATGATGCAGCAAAGTAGCGTAAGTATTTCCCTCAGTTTTTGAGAACCAAGGTATCAATCCAGTAGGAGGCTACGCTCGAGTCCCTCGTACCTACACAAAAACAATAGCTCAACGCAACCAACGCGCTTAGGGGTTGTCAATCCCTTCACGGTCACTTACGAAAGTGAGATCTGATAGAGATGATAAATAATATTTTTGGTATTTTTGGTATAGAGATGTAAAGTAAATAAAGTAAAAGCAAAGCAATAATAAAGTAATGGAGATTGATATGATGAGAAAGAGACCCCGGGGCCATAGGTTTCACTAGTGGCTTCTCTCAAGAGCATAAGTATTCTACGGTGGGTGAACAAATTACTGTTGAGCAATTGACATAATTGAGCATAGTTATGAGAATATCTAGGTATGATCATGTATATAGGCATCACGTCCGAGACAAGTAGACCGAAACGATTCTGCATCTACTACTATTACACCACTCATCGACCGCTATCCAGCATCCATCTAGAGTATTCTATACCTACTAATAAAGCAAGGTGCGTTTCTCTTATATTTTCATCCGTTCACCGTCAAAAATATTTTTTCTATCCGAGGTGGTACTAAATTTTTGTGCATCTACTAGAGAAGACAAAAAGTTTCTCCAGAATTCCGTAATTGGGCCGGGCGCACTCCAGCCCAACAAAGCCAACCCAGTAATTATCCTGCCCAGGTGTTAAAAAGACCTTCAAGGAACGCACAGGTCGCCCAAGACTGGGCCGGCCCATTTCAACTAAATTTTTATACCTGTGTTTCGTTTTCCTTTTCACTTTTTTATTTTGCCGTGAAATAAAAATATACAAAATATATTCATAATTTTAATTTTTGTTCAAATATTCAAAAAATCAGCATTACAATATTTTATTCTTGTTTTGAAAAAAATTAGAAACTTTAAAAAAACTGGTTTCGGAATTTCCTCAACATTTAAAAAATGTTGCCATTTAAAAAAATTATGTTTTAGAATTTTTTGAGATTGTTTTATAAAGTTAATATTTTATAAAATGTTCCATATTTAAAAAAATATTCCTATTTTATTGACAAGTTCACAAAAACAAAATAATGTTTTCGTCTAAAAAAACATTTTAATTTTTTCCCAATGTCCCCCTTTTAAAAAAATTAATAATTTTGTGTTTTTATAACAGGTTCATGGTTTCAACATATTTTTTCAAATTTAAATAACTATTCCCGTTTCTAATTTTTTTGTTTTTTTATTATATGGAATTTTCAAAAAAAAATGTTCACTTTTTTTAACTGTTTGGGCTTTCAATTTTTTTAATATAAGTGCTAAAATAATTAAAGAGAATAAACCTTCATAATAAAGGGACATTCATGCCTAATTATGCTTGTGTAAGAGGATTTATGCGCTGCAATTAGTAATCCATCCGGTTACACCGTCGTAGGAGAGTGTTCGAAGCAACCGTGTCCCGATGGTCGTCACACATCCACCAAATGAGGAGGCATGCAAAATAAAAAATAACGAGTTGGGTACTCGCCACCACGCCTACCAACCCCACCACTATCAAGATTTCACGAGCCAAACATGTCTAGTAAGAAGACCACAACTCCTTGCTCTCTCGCCTAACGTTGTGGAGATCGTTTTTTCGGACACAATCGATTATCTTTTCCGTTGCTTGTCGTAAATAAAATATCTCTCCCGTTGCAATGCACGGGCATATGTGCTAGTAAGTTAAAAACAGAGTAACGCCTTAAGCAAGATGACATGATGTAGAGGGATAATTTCATGCAATATGATAAAAACCCCATCTTGTTATCCTCGATGGCAACAATACAATGTGTGCCTTGCTGCCCCTTCTGTCACTGGGAAAGGACACCGCAAGATTGAACCCAAAGCTAAGCACTTCTCCCATGGCAAGGACAACCAATCTAGTAGGCCAAACCAAACTGATAATTCGAAGAGACTTGCAAAGATAACCAATCATACTCCCTCCGTTTTTATTTACTCCGCATATTAGAGTTGACTGAAGTCAAACTTCGTAAAGTTTGACCAAGTTTATAGAAAAGAATGTAAACATTTACCATAACAAATCTATATCATGCAAAAGTACATTCAATAATGAATCTAATGGTATTGATTTGTTATTGTACATGTTAATATTTTTGTCTATAAACTTTGTCAAAGTTTATAAAGCTTGACTTTGACCAAAGCTATGATGCGAAGTAAATAAAAACAGAGGGAGTACATAAAAGAATTCAGAGAAGATTCAAATATTATTCATAGATAGACTGGATCATAAACCCACAATTCATCGATCTCAACAAACACACCGCAAAAAGAAGATTACATCAAATAGATCTCCACAAGAGAGGGGGAGAACATTGTATTGAGATCCAAAAAAGAGAGAAGAAGCCATCTAGCTACTAGCTATGGACCCGTAGGTCTGAAGTAAACTACTCACACTTCATCGGAGGGGCTTCGATGATGATGTAGAAGCCCTCCATGATCGATGCCCCCTCCGGTGGAGCTCCGGAATAGGCCCCCAAGATGGGATCTCGTGGATACAGAAAGTTGCGGCGGTGGAATTAGGTTTTTGGCTCCGTCCCCGATCGTTTGGGGGTACGTGGATATATATAGGAGGAAGAAGTACATCGGTGGAGCTTCGAGGGGCCCACGAGGCAGGGGGCGCGCCCTAGGGGGGCGCCCCCTACCCTTGTGACCACCTCATGGCTTTCTTGACGGAGGGTCCAAGTCTCCTGGATCTTATCTGATGAGAAAATCACGTTTCCGAAGGTTTCATTCCGTTTGGACTCCGTTTGATATTCCTTTTCTTCGAAACCCTAAAATAGGAAAAAAAACAACAATTCTGGGCTGGGCCTTCGGTTAATAGGTTTGTGCCAAAAATAATATAAAAGTGGAAAATAAAGCCCAATAATGTCTAAAACAATAGATAATATAGCATGGAGCAATAAAAAAATATAGATACGTTGGAGCCGTATCATGACACTAGGGGCAGCGAGGCATGTATGTGTCTTGTTGCCATTAAGGGTAAAATGACGGCTTTGATCATATTGCTTGGTTTCATTCTGTCTAGATTATGTCATCTTGCTTAAATCATTATTCTGGTTGTCATGAACTTAATATCATAGATGCATGCTGGATAGCGGTTGATTGGTGGAGTAATAGTAGTAAATGCAGAATAATTTCGGTCTACTTGTCATGGATGTAATGCCTATATACATGATCATTGCCATTAATAACATCATAACTATGTGCTTTTCTATCAATTGCCAAACATTAATTTGTTTACCCACCATATGCTATTTATTCGAGAGAGAAGCCCACTACAAAAAAATTACACTTCCGTGATGATACGTGTTTGTCACAGTAGGTCGTGTTTTTTGTCATGCATGATGATTTTATGACAGGATCAAGATAGTCATACCTATGCTGTCGTAGAAGTGTTCCATGACATTACCAAAATTATCATCACGGAAGTGTCCACTTCCATGAAGATAAATCACGCATCACAGAAGTGCTTTCGTCAAGGGTGACCGACACGTGGCATCCATCGTAAAGGAACGCCGTTAAGCTATCGGGTCCGGTTTTGGATCCGATAACCCGTTAACAGCCCCGCCCAATGGGGATTTTCCACATGTAAAATCATCATTGACTAGAGGAAACACGTGTCGGCTCACCGTTGGGACAGGTGTCATCCACACATTGGACCCAAGGCGCCTATGATACGTCGACATGTGGCATGGCCCAATAGAGGCCCATTTTTGTGAAAAGGCCGGCCCGTTTGACTTGGTCAAAAGGTGGCGGGCTGGCCCACGAAAAGCCTGTTAACGAAATGTTCGCATATAGCCCATTTATAGCCCGCTAACTCATGACCCGTTACGGCCTACCGGAATTAGGCCCAGTAGCGTCATCTGGGCCGTCCAATATGATTCTAGCCTGTTGTAACTTCCGGCCCATGTATGGCCCATGACGTATTTAGGCCCATATGAGTCCCTTTGTAACTCTTGGCCCATTAACGACCCGTGGTGAATCCGGCCCATAATTAACAGTGTATCGCTTTATACCCATTAGCGGCTCATTATTCCATTGAGTCGTTTCCAGCCCGTGTTACCTTTCGCCTTCTCAGAGCCCATTTATTCTTGGGCTCATTTCCAGCATTCGGTTACTTACGACCCGTTACTGGCCTTTTCTGCTTGTGGGCCAAATTCAGCTCGTGGATAGAGTCGACCCTTTTGTGGCCCGTTAATCTGTTGGGCCATTTTCATAGCATCATCAAATACGGCCTATTAACGACCCATTATGGCCAGCCCATAAAACATACGATTTCCACTCTAGCCCGTTTACGGCCCCTTATAGGGCCCGTACAAGGGCCATAGATGAGACAGCCCGTAGAAGACCCGTTGATCCGACGGCCCATAGAAGGCCCATTGATCTGACAGCCCATAGAAGGCCCATGGATCCGACAGCCGATAGAAGGCACATGGATCCGACAGCCCATAGAAGGCCCATGGATCCGACGGCCATAGAAGGCCATGGATCGTCCGTCCCGTAGATGGCCCATGGATCGTACGGCCTGTGGAGGGCCATGGTCACTACAACGTTTGGGAGAGTTGGCCCCCGTTTTCAAAGAATTATCCTACTCTATACTAGCACCTCTAAAAAACATACACTATTCAATAAAGAGAATAAGGCATAGAAACGTAGAATAATCCTACACTATACAATAAAGAAATTACAGCCGATTATACCCAATGGGCATTATGGTTCGGCACCAGTGGTAATAAAGCATACACAAACAACAAATTATATACACTGGGCAAATACAGCTCCTACATCATGGACGCACATCAACATAACTTACCATTTGAACTATAATCCCTTCAGAAAATAGGATTGGCCAGATTTAGATAGCACAAATTTCAGTCTGCAAAATCTCCAATTCCTTCGTTGTTACCTCAGTGTCTTGTTTCATTTTTTGACTCCTGCATCTAATACCTACATGTCCAGTCTCAACTTGTTGATTGTACGTTGAGAATCATGTACACGTTGTCTTGCCACCTCTAGTTCATGCTCGAGAACATCAGCACATTCCAATTCCAATCCATAATCATTCGGCAACGGCCATGCCGCACTGCTCACAGATCTTTGTGTTGATGTCACTTCATCCTGAAATGTTTCTGTAAATACACATGACTAGGGCAAAAATATAGTTACAAAAGTGAAGCGAGCAAGACAGACTATTTTGTACATGGCAAAACAGGACTAATAATAATGTTATACGTCATGAAGCATAAGCAGATGATATTTTAAAAATTATATAAAAGGTAGTCTGTGCAGCCTGCATACAAAAATCTCTCTTAGCTCACCAGAGGAGCATGATGTTGGGGCCCAATCCAAAACACAAACAAGTTACAAATTTAGACAGCACGTTGCGTAGAAGTAAGCAAGCAGTTGGCCATTCTGTAGCTCAATTAAAGTCTTAGGGAGCATAATGATCAACAAAGGGTTTCATACAAACATACTACAACAAGCAAAACTACGCAATCATTAGCCTAGTATAAACTAGATTGTGAGCCTCATGCAATAATAGTTGATTAATAGACTTCAAAGCTTCAGGCACACTTTGGCAGAGTAACTAAATGGTAAGGCCTTTAATTATGTCAACTAATAGTTATACAAGTACCCAACATCAGGCATCATTCTTTGGGCATCTCATTAACTGAGGACAAATAAAGCAATTGAAAAGAGCAAATTAACTATGCCTGGAACAAACAAGGAATTGAACTGTCGAGTTGGATACAGTGACTTACCTTAACATGTTGAAGAGGCTCAACGCAGCTCCTACTTCTCTTGCAAGGCTCCTCCCTAACATCTTGTACTTGGAAATCCTCAATCTTATCTTCATTGCACCCCCTCTACAAGGTGACACAAACTAGTTACTCGTCTCCTTGGAAGATCAATATGCATACTTTCCAGTCTATGAACACAAAAGGATGATATTATAACAAAACAGCACCACATAATGAAACACGCCGCATCTCTTGCACTTGCACACAATGAAATGAGCATTTACTATGTCTGCACTATGTGAATCCTGTTCAAGAGTTCATCCTATTAACCAGTTAACTTGCCGATTAATCCCTACTCATAGGGTCACCGAGTAGCCGATAAACTGATAAATTGTCCGACTAATTGATTAAATGGCTGATTAACTTGCCGATTATCCTATTAATCCCCTACTCGCCAGTCAACCGAGCAATTACCAGTTAACGATTTCCTCAACAATGTATGTAAAAACTAGGCATACCTTCGAACTGGATTTCCAAGTATTCTTGGAGAGCCTACTTTAGTGTACAACCAAACCTTTATGTCACCTATGAGTTAGAAAAGGCCCCACTACTGCAGCCCTTAATGTTTAAATCATTAACAAGCTCTGTTAGAGTGTTAGGTCAAGAACAACAAGTAATCAAAGCAAACAGTCCTAGTATGGTTGGCTGATGCAAACAAGCAATTGAACAGATGTGTGAGAAAATCTTACATATCAAGAAAAGAAGCAAAGAAGGAGGCTAAAAGACCATCACTTGACTGGCCAGATTTAAGGGGCATTTAAACATCATGTGCAACGTATGAACTTGGGCTTAACTAATTTCATGTATGTAAGATTTAAACAACATTGCTATTCCAGATTCTACAATGGAATGCACATGTATTAGGTTATGCCATGTATGATGATGCCTAAATGTACACTATAGCAGGAAGGGGTGATTCATCATTGCACACACAATTGAATTACAGGTTAAGGGCCAGTTCTATTCTGCCTTTTCAGGGCTTATTTTCAAAATAAGCCATAAAAGATGTAAAGAAGTCATTTTTGAGTTATGGGCTTGGGATTAACTAATTTCGCTTTGGAGGGGGGTGTTTCGGGTAGAACCTCACTAAAAATTGAAGGGAAGGGGAATAGTGAAATGACTCTGTTGTCTGCCTATATTACACTCAAAATGCAACTACTAACACCCGCATCACACCTCACCCTCAAGTAAAAACAAACACACAACCGTTCATTGCCCTGCCCACTTGCATCTCTTCCCCCCTTTCCCTCTACCTCGATCCCCTGCCTGCAGCACTAGGGTTCCTCCAGCGAGCCGCCGCCACTGGTCCCATCTTACCTGGTCCTCGACGATGCTCTGTCCAGCTAGGCTACATGGCCGGCGGGTAGGGGCAAATCTCCCTAGCTGCTCCTCCCTCTGGCGCCGCCACTCATTCTCATGGTCTCCAGCAGCTGCTCCACTGTGGTTCGTCCAACGCACTACTCCGGCAGGCGTTGCACAACTACGGCTGATTCCACACTGCGATAGAAGGCACCTTATTTCCCCTCCCCACCTCCTAGGCCGTGGCCTTGAAGTGCTGTTGAAGGATGAGCTCATCCAACAAGGTGAGGATCTCCTCTGATTTTTTGCCAAATTTTCATTCTAATCCACTATATGATGAATTGCTATGAGCTGCTTCTGCTGCTATATGATGCATTGCTATGAGCTGCTCCTGTTGCTGCTATATGATGACTTGCTATGAGCTGCTGCTGCTATATGATGAATTGCTATGAGCTGGTGCTGCTATATGATGAAGTGCTATGAGCTCCTGCTACTGCTATATGATGAGTTGCTATAAGCTGCTCCTGCTGTATGATGAATTGCTATGAGCTGCTCCTGCTGATGCTATATGATGAATTGCTATGAGCTGCTCCTGCTGCTGCTATATGATGAATTGCTATGAGCTGCTCCTCCTGCTGCTATATGATGAATTGCTATGAGCTGCTCCTGCAGCTGCTACATGATGAATTGCTATGAGCTGCTCCTACTGCTGCTCTATGATGAATTGCTATGAGCTACTGCTGGTATATGAGAATTGCACACTGCTGCTAGTGCTGCTGCTGCTATATGATGAGTTGCTATGAGTTGCTGCTGCTGCTATATGATGGTTTCAGGTGGTGCTGCTATATGATAATAACCAGCCACTTGGACCATAGAATTTCAATAAATAATTGTTCTTCATTTGAATGTGGGTCATGCATTCTCCGTTTAGATTAGGCAATGGGATCTCTATGGAAACCATTGACCAAAGTAGATTGTGCCAAGTAGATGGTATCTTTGTATTTGCATTTTGAGCAAATAGTGATGGTCTGTTTTCCTATCATATTAATTACTGCACTGGGTTCAATTTGTGATGTTTGCATGTCAAATTAATTTTCTTATGGGCAGCAAAACGAAAAAAATATAATGCAATCTAGACTTTGCACTGATCATACCAAAGATCAGCTGAAAACGCAATGAAAAGAACTGGTTGGCTTATTACATGGAGCTTATATTCACAGGTGCTTATTTTCTTAGGATAACTCGTAATAACTGTCCCTAAGAAACTTGGCCAATAGAACTGACATACAAATAACATGTCATGATGATTGCAATGGAGGAGTGATGTACCATAGCACACTGTATAGGCTCACCCCCGCCTCTCCTTTTTTTGCAATGTTCCATAAAATTGCCACATACATCTTGTACTTTCTCATTGTGTAACCCTATCTGCAAGTTGACACTGCTAATTTAAGACATCTCTACATGACAATACATTGCATATCCATTGGCATATTTAAACCACCAATTAACGATTGTGTGTGTAGCATAAACTAGCATGACTCTGTGTGCTGGACTAGCAGGCACTCTAAGGGAGCCTAATGTAGTGCACTGGAATTCCTACATGCCACCTACGATTTTGTGTAATGTCCTGCCTCTATTCCTAAATATATGTCTTTGTAGAGATTCCAGTATGGACCACATACAGATGTATATAGATGCATTTTCGAGTGTAGATTCACTCATTTTGCTCCATATGTAGCCTATAGTGGAATCTCTAGAAAGACTTATATTTAGGAATGGAGGTTTGAGTGTCGGGTGGTTGGTGCGACATATGCCAACGGATGGCTTATCATTGTGGGAGCCAATAATACATCGCCGGTGCCTGGAAACGGGATAAGGCGAAGACATGCACGCCGGTGAATCTTACCCAGCTTCAGGGCTCTCCGTGGAGATAACACCCCTAATGCTGCTCTGCGGGGTCTCCGCATGATTACTAGCTTGACAAGTAGCTACAAGATGCTCCTTGAGCTGTTCGGTGAAAGGATGAAGGAGGGCCAGGCCAGCCCATTCCTCTCCTTGTTGTGGTGTCTAAAACTCTCGAAAGAGAGATCTCCCCTGCATGGGTGCCCTGGGGGTTTATATAGGCCTACCCCCAGGGGTACAATGGTAATCCGGCTGGGCATGGGCCCTAGCTGTCTGTGTCTATGCCCGCCGGCTTCTCCGCCGACTGGTGGGGCCCGCCGACTGGTGGGCCCCGCCGGCTGCCGGTCCTCTGGTCGACAGGCCGGCCCCATCGCTCAGGGGTCCTGTCGGGGGCTGGTTACTGTGGCCTCGCCCTTAGTGACGAGGGCTTTGTCGTTGTAAGCATGGCTACAACGCTGCTACCGGGTGGCTCGTCGCTGTAGCCTTACCTCATCTTATCTCCTTAATGGAGCGTCTCCTTCGAGGGAGTGGACTGGCCGGCTACTGGGAGTCGGCCGTACCCCAGGCCGACTGGGGGAGGCCTGGCCGCCTTCGGATGTCTCCTTGACAGATGGGGCCCGCCTCCCACGGGTCGTACTGACGGCACGCCGTGGGTGACATCACGGTCAACATGGCAACAGTGCCGCGCCGGACGGGTGATGGCCGCCCCGTATGGTGCACTGTGGCCAGGCGTGTTCCGGGATTCGGGGGTGGCAGGTTTCGCTGTAGCCACGCCCTGTCTCATCGCCGTTATGTGGGTGCAGACTTTGAGGGCACGATCTGGGCCGCCTGCTGAGGGGGGGCCGGCTTCTTGGAGTCGGCCTTCTTGTGGCCGGCTTCGTGGAGCCGGCCCTCTCGGGGCTTTCTTCTTGGAGATTTTTAGGCCTGGGCCGCCTTCGCGCAGCCGGCCTGAGGGGCAGTCGGCTGGAGGAAGGCGGCCCCGCGTCTTGGAAGCTTGAAGGCTTGATCGACCTATAATTTTTCTGAAGTGCCAGGGGGAGCCGGCTAGGCTACCCGTGGTCATTTACTTCGACAGTAGTCCCCGAAGCTGGTTGGGCTCCGAGGCAACAAAAAGAGTCGAGACGCTCAAACAGCTTCCTGTCTTGAGGAGCCGGAAACTGGGAGCCGGCCTTGATTGGGTGCGCCGTCTTCTGTAGGGCTTCGAAGTTTGTAGGCGGGAACCAAGCGGCGCGCGAGTCAGGCTGCGGGCTGACCGCTCGTCGCCCACGCGCCACGTGGCACCCAGTGGCTGGAAGGGCCTGCCAGCCGACGCGCGCGACGGGACACCGCCGCAGTCTGGGGCCCGCCACTACTGGGCCACGGTCCACGCTCAGATCTTCTGCGGCCCAGACGGACCGCGTGCCTCCCAGCGGCGGTTACCGCATGCCGTGAAGGCGCAATAAGCGCAGGACATGGGAGAGTGGGCGCAGTTAATCCCACGTCCCCCACGCCTCGCCTCCTCGGCTTCGCCGCACGAGGCTATAAGTAGGGGGGAGGAGGGGAGCGGAAAACGCTCGCACGCTCGCCCTTGCCCTGCCCCTTCCTTTTCTTCTTCTTCTCTGTTGCCACAACTCCCCGCCGCTGCCCGGCTCTTCCGCCAACCTCCTTGGCTCGCCGTTGCTTTGTCGCGACAGGGTCGCATGTCTCCCTGTCGCCGCATCTTTCTCGTCGCCGCGCCATTCTCATGGCGCTGTCGAGCTACTGGGACGGCTCCAATGTCCACGGCGACCACGTCGACTTTCTCCGCCGAACGCGGCGGCTGCCGGGCGCGGACTACGTGCGGATCCGTCTCGCGCCGGAGAGGGAGATCTCGCCGGCACCGGAGGAAGACGAGCAGGTAATCTTCTGCTCGCATTGCCTACGCGGCTTCGGCCTGCCGGCGAGCGGGTTCTTCCGCTCCTTCCTTGAATTTTATCATATCCAGCCGCATCACCTTACTCCAAACACAGTGATGCTGCTGTCAGCCTTTGTCACCCTATGCGAGGGTTTTCTTGGCGTCCTCCCCACCCTCGAACTGTGGGGATAATTCTTCCAGTGCAAGCTTGGAACTGTTGTCGCGGGCGTGCCCACCCCATGCGGCGCCTTCGTCGCCGTGCGGAGGACGAGTGACAACAACCCATTTTCGTCCATCCTGCTGATCCAGTTGGTGAAGCTTTGGTAGAAATCTTACTTCTACGTGAAGAACATCGCTCCGCAAGGGGACTTCGTCAACCTGCCGGCTTATGTAGCCGGCCCGCTGGCTAGGAGGCAGCCTTCATGGTCCTTCCGGGCCAGGTCGCTGTCTCCGGGTGGGGCCGCCTCCGTTGCCCGGCTCCAGGTGATGATACAGTCAGAGGGTCTGTCCGGGGCCGACCTGGTGGCTGCCTTCATGGAGCGCCGGGTGCTCCCACTCCAGGGCCGACCTCACATGATCGGCCAGATGAGAGGCCGCTTCGACTCGTGCCGGCTAAGCACCAAGGAGATGCCTCACGCCGAGGTGTCTTATATGGTGAATTATATTTCCAACTGCAAGCTCACCGAGGAGTGGCAGTATGGCAAGGAGCCATACTCTCGCGCCAATCCTCCACCTACGGTAAGCTTCTCTTCCTTTTTTCTTTTCTTTGCTTATTGCCGAGTTCATGATGGCCGACTCCTAACCAGCCGGCTTGTTTTTGGCAGAACCCCATGCTTCCGCCGGCAGCCGGGGCTGTAGGGGTGGAACGCCAGTTCCTCCTCGACCGCATGATGGACGACATAGATGACCCGGACCTGGGGGCGGCCGTCATGGAAGACGACGTCGCGGGGGAAGGTGGCAATGCAGGTGGGTCTGGGTTCGGGGCCGCCTTTGAGGACTGGCCGGACGACGACGAGGCCGAAGTCATTCAGCGCCGCCGACCGGCGCTCGATCACCAAGGCGCGGGCCCATCTGCCGGGCCGGCTGCCCATGGTGGCGCGCAGAAGCGCAGGGCCGCGATGACCCACTTCGGCAGTCGGCCAAAGAAGCCCAAGAGTAATGCGGCGGCGACCAAGTGGGACGAGGCGGCCGCGAAGGCAGCCCGCTTCCGCAAGTTGGTGAAGCAGCCGTAGGCGGTCTCAGCGTAACTGTCGATGTTCTCAGGCCTTTCTTTTTTCTTCTTCGGTTGATGTTCTTCCAAGCCTTTTTCTCAACTTATCAAATAGGGCCCCTCTTTCCCTTGGGCGGGTCCCGGCCGCCTCCATAGTCGGAGCCGTGGGAGGGTCTTCAAGCTCCCGCCGTGTGGATCCCCGCGCCGACCTCCTAGAGGCGACGGAGCGGAACGCGCGGGAAGAGTGGGAGGAGCGGGAGGCGGAGGAGCGGAGGGTGGCTCGGGAGGCGAGGGAGAAGTTGGCGGAGGCGCGAGCCGGTGCGGCCGCCAAGGCCCAGGCGGAGGCCGCAGATGCGGAGAGGAAGGCAGAGGCCCAGCAGAACCAGCCTCAACAGCTCGTCATTCCTCTCCGTGCCGTGGCTCCTGACATCGCAGTGCCCCCATCGGAGGAGGCCGGCCGCGGCCAGCTGGAGATGGAGAAGGAGGTGGTGCCGTCGCTGCCGACTGGAGCGGACCAAGGAAGCCGGCCTAATGCGCCACCCGTGCAGCCGACTGGAGGCGAGCCGGTCGTGGGAGGGGATCTTGTGATCTCGTCGCCGTCTCGCCGGCGCGTAGGGAAGGTGACTTCAGTGCCAGACGCGCAAAAAACTGTGGGCGCCAGCTTGTCGGCCCAGGACCTGGAAGCGGCCAGCGATAACTCGTCCGGGTGGACGTTAGGTGGTGGGACGGCCGTGCTGAACGTGGCGGCGCAGGACGTCCGGAACCGGCTGGAGGCCCAAGCCACCGCGCTGAAGCAGTACACTCAGGAGTTTCTCACAACGCGAACGGTTATTCGGGTGAGTCCTCCTGCTCTTTGTCGATTGCTCTTGATTTCTTCCGTGTGGGCGCGTCAGTGCACCCACTGGGTGTAGTCCCCGAGTTCCGAGTCGGCTGCTGAGCAGACGGCTTGGAACTTCTTGGAAGACTTTGACTGCCGTCTTGTTCTTACTCACGTCCCTTGTCTTATCTGCAGGAGTACCACAACCTCCGCGCAGCTTCCTTCAACTCCCAGGCCCAGGAGTTGAATCAGAAAGCCACTGATCTGACCGAGAGCCGGAGTAAGTGCTTCGTTTTTTAAGTGGGGGCGCGTCAGCGCACCCACTGGGTGTAGTCCTCGAGATTCGGGCCGACTGCCAAGTAGTCGGGTCGGATCTTTTCCTGATGACTTCTTTCTTCATATTTGCAGGGGCCAATGCTGACATGAGGGGCCAGCTAAGCGGAGCCCAGTCCACCCTTCGCGCCAAGGAGGTCAAGTGCGCCGCCCTGGCTCAGGAGCGTGATTGCCTAGCCAAGAAGCTGGCCGACCAGGAGGAGAGCCACAAGGCGTCCCTGAAGGCGGCACAGGACAGCAAGGCCACCCTCAAAGCCGAGTATGAGACGGAGGCGGCGAACTGGGCCGAGACGAGGTAGGCGCTAAGCCAAGGCTACAGCCGGGTGGAAGACTTAATCGATGATAGGCCGCCTTCTTCCTCGCTTCCTTGCCTGCCTCCTACTATCTGGTTCGTCTTTTAACTTTGTACTACTGCTTTCTTCTTTGTGCAGATTACTTTCTTGGTTACTCTGCTGCCGCCACCCAAGCCATCAAGGTCTACCGCGACGAGCGACGGCAGGCGGGGGCCGAGATCGTGCCAGGTGCCAGTCGGTCACTTGAGGAGCAGCTTCTGGGGCTTCAAGCCCGCCTGCAGCCGGCCCACCGCATGCTCTGCCGTCTTCAGCGCGCCGGGGCGCAAGTGCTGGCTGCCCTCTGGCCTGGTGAGGGGATTCCACACACCCCAAGTTGGACTGCCGACTGGCTGGAGGTCGCAGTCGGCCACTTCGAGGCTTGGAAGGCGTCAGCAGCCCGGTCCGGCGGTGGGCGGGCACTAGAGTTCGTGCGAGCCTGGGATCCTGGGTTGAACTTGGACCAGCTGAGTACCTGGCGGCAGGAGGCTGGCGAGGAGCTAGAGGCGGTGCGGCCGGCTATCGTCCAGCGCGCCTCGGCGATCGCCGAGTACACCGACACCAGCGCCTTTGCCCCTGAGGTGGATGATGCCGGCGTCGCTATGTCGGAGGAGTGGTTCGGGCGGAACCCGGCAGAAGGTGAGGACTCGGCGGAGGAGATTGCCTCCAGTGATGAGGGCGAGGGGGAAGAGGGAGAGGATGGTGAAGACGTTGTGCCAGACGGTGAAGCGAGCAGCCCGCCTCAGCTTGATCATGCCTCCAGCAACGATGCCGAGACTCACCAGCCGGTCACTCCTCCAGCCGGCACTGCCGACTCCACCAACGTGCCCAACTCGCCCGTCGTCCCATTGGCCTGATCCGCCGTCCTTGCTTTCCTGCTTGTTACTCTTTTGAACAATCTTTAAATTTGCGCAGTTCCACCCACTGGGGTGTTGTCAGTGTCAAAACCGGCGGATCTCGGGTAGGGGGTCCCGAACTGTGCGTCTAGGCCGGATGGTAACAGGAGGCAGGGGACACGGAGTTTTACCCAGGTTCGGGCCCTCTTGATGGAGGTAAAACCCTACGTCCTGCTTGATTAATATTGATGATATGGGTAGTACAAGAGTAGATCTACCACGAGATCAGAGAGGCTAAACCCTAGAAGCTAGCCTATGGTATGATTGTATGTTATGGTTGTTGTCCTACGGACTAAAACCCTTCAGTTTATATAGACACCGGAGATGGTTAGGGTTACACAAGGTCGGTTACAAAGGAGGAGATATCCATATACGTATTGCCTAGCTTGCCTTCCACGCCAAGTAGAGTCCCATCCGGACACGAGACGAAGTCTTCAATCTTGTATCTTCATAGTCTAACAGTCCGGCCAATGGAGATAGTCCGGCTGTCCGAAGACCCCCTAATCCAAGACTCCCTCAGTAGCCCCTAAACCAGGCTTCAATGACGATGAGTCCGGCGCGCAGTATTATCTTCGGCATTGCAAGGCGGGTTCCTTCTCTGAATACATCACAGAAGAATTTGAATACGAGGATAATGTCCGACCCTACAAAATAAGTTCCACATTCCACCGTAGAGAGAATAATATTTTCGCAGAACTAATTTGCTGGCTTGTTTTGGAAGCATGACGTTATGTCATGGCCCGGTTATTATTCGAACCGTTTCTTTTAACCAGCCCCGCACATAACGCGAGGTAGTTTTTCAACACGTCTTGTCAAAGCAGAGATCGTGTCCCCTTATTACGGGATTCTCATCAATACGGGCGTGGGTAACCCAACCACGCCATCAATTGCAGCGCTTGGGGGATATGCGAGTTTTACCAGGAAAGTGGGGACGCTTAGTTTCTCTGCCCATATAAAGGGATAAGGATCCACCTTTCTATCCACGCCTTCTTCCTCCTTTGCTCATCCGCTTTCGCACACTCAAGCTCTAGCGCCCAAGTCCGCACTTCCCACCTCGACCTTCTCCAATCATGTCCGGAGCGGGAGGCAAGTGGATGGTCTCCTCCGTCACGGAGGGAGACATCAAGAAACTAAGGAGAGCCGGATACCTGCCCGACGACATCGTGCACCGGCTCTCAGATGAGGGGCAGCTCATCCCCACCCCCAGGCCCCACGAGAGGGTGGTATTCCTCACCCATTTCCTCCGCGGACTGGGATTCCCTCTCCATCCCTTCATCCGGGGGCTCATGTTTTATTACGGCCTGGATTTCCACGATCTGGCCCCGAACTTCGTCCTCAACATCTCGGCGTTTATCGTCGTGTGCGAGGCCTTCCTCCGCATCAAGCCCCACTTCGGCTTATGGCTGAAGACCTTCAATGTCAAGCCGAAGGTAGTGGGCAGCCACCAGGCGGAGTGCGGAGGTGCCATGGTGGGCAAGATGCCCAACATAACATGGCTCGAGGGCTCCTTTGTGGAAACCATAAAGGGGTGGCAATCGGGGTGGTTCTATATCACCGAGCCGCGCGATCCCGCATGGGTAGCGGCCCCCGAGTTCCGATCTGGCTTCCCCATGCGGCTCACCTCCTGGAAAGAGAAGGGCCTGTCCTGGGGTAATTCAAAAGAGCTGACCGGACACCAAACATGTATTCAAAACATGGTGGACAAGAAGCTCAAGCTTGTCAACATAGTCTAGGTTATGCTCATCCACCGGATACTCCCGTGCCAACAACGGGAGTTTACCTTGTGGGAGTTCAATCCGGCGCAGCACCGAACTCTGAACAGGCTCTTTGACACGACTCATGAAGACGCCTGGAGGGTGCTATTCAAAAGTGCCGAGGTCCCTCCCCCCATTACTGAGGATCGTGGATTCAGCGCGAAGTGCCAAGCTAGTGCGGTAAGCTGCTTTACCTTTCACAGGATACTTATTTTTTATATAGATTGACTCTATGCGGGATCTAAACCCCCGTACCTTTGACAGGACTGGTAGAAGATGGCCGGACAGATCGACTGTTCGGCTCCCTTGCCTGAAGGCCCCGCAGATGCTCTTCTGGCGAAGATGTTGACTCCGGCCCCTTATAAGGTGCCGGAGAAGACCAAGAAGGCCAAGGGATCTCGAAAGAGTTCCCGACGCCCGGCGTCGTCGGACTCACCGTCTGATGACTCTGCAGCGCACTCTTCCCCCGAAGACGAGGAAGAAGAAGAAGATGCTCCCCCACCGACTGGGGGAGACAGAAAAAGGAAGGCCGCCCCAACTGGGGGGCCTAAGGGTCCAAGAAGGGAAGGACTCTCCTTCCAGACAGCTCCATCGTCGTCGACGAAGGCGAAGACGAGTGGTTGCCCAGGGCCAAGCCCCCGGGGAGATCGTAAGTATTCGGATACCAAAGTAACCCGTAAGATTCCTTGGTCGCACTGCTTTCCCTAATCGCCGAACATAATTACGCAGGCCGCCATGAGCCAATATCGAGGTATCATCAGATGGCTCCCTGGGCTCGTCGAACATGGATAGCGATCCAGTCCCGACCGCCACCTCCCCTCATCCTGCCGACGACGCCGAGGTGTTGTCTCAAGAGGCACCGGATCGAGGGGAGATAGTCCCGGAGGTGCCTCAAGGCGACCTTCCGGACTGCGGGAGCCGCGGGTACGGAGCCCCCGAGAGCTCCGAGTTCGTCCCTCAGCCGAACACCATGCCAGACCCTCCAGCGGTTCCAGGCTCGGGTAGGCGGTCTCCTTCTAAGAGGGGCCAGACGCCTGTGCCGGTGACCTCTGTCCATCCTGTGGCACCGGACAATCTGCTGGAAGCGCTTCGCAGTGCTTCCATCGACGAGGAGCACCGCACTATCATGAGTGCGGTGATCCAGAAGGTTCAGTCCGCCAAGAGAGGATTGACTGAAGCCTGTGCTAGCCTTTTAACAGGCTTTGAGGTAAGCGTTTTAAAATGTAGTAGAAATATTACCGCATAGACAGTAGCCCCTGATGCTTTGTTCGGTGTTCACAAAGAAAAGCCGAACAGAGGATTAAATAATATCGCAGGAGTCTAACATAAGTATGTCAATATGCATATGCAGGCTTCGCTGCTGGCGTCCGCCGCACTAACTGTGGAGGTCACCGTACTGAAGCAGGACCTCGAGGGGTCCAAGAAGGAGCTCGGCCTTGCCAAGAGGCAGCTCGAGGAGAACAAAGGTAAGTAATACCCCGTCTATAGATATGTATATAAAAAAGGACGCAATTGCAAAATGACAGGATCATTGTATGTTTGCCAGGGGCCACGACTGAGGTGGCGACCCTGAAGCAAGCGCTGACCAAGGCCGAAGATACAACGGCCAAGGAGCGCACCGAGCGAGAGAAGCACGAGGCTCGGGTGGGTGAGGTGCAGCAAGAGCTCCAGGCTCTCGTGACGAAGCACGAGGCGTTGGAGCTTGACTTGAAGACGCGAGAGTCTGAGCTTGTCGCAGCCTGTGAGAGGGCAAAGAGTGCCAAGGCCGAGGCCCAAAAGGCCCTTCAGGAGATCGACGTGATGAACGGGTAAGGCTTTCTATATGCAAAGCAAGCATGTAAAAATAAATTACCGATTACTTACCCGGATCCAGAGCTCTTCAGGAGCATTCGCAGATTTGCCCCGCAGTGTGTCCGATGCCGCACAATTTTACCAGGCTGAGGACGGAAGCTCGACGGAGAAGTTGTTCTGGTCTCAGTATGCTGAGGCCGAACATCTAGTGCCGATGAGCGACCAACTGAAGCAGATGGTCGAGCTACATAAGGCGGCCGATCAGGCCATGAAGGGCTTTATAATTCGGCTGTGGCCTGGCGACGCCCTTACGAATAGCTTCTTCGGCCTGGTGAGGCAGCTTGTCGATGCCTGCCCATGGCTGGAGGTCGTCAAGCGATCCGTCTGCATTAAAGGTGCACGCCAGGCTTTCGCCCGTGTAAAAATGCAGTGGGTCAAGCTAGACACCGTGAAGCTGATCAAGGAGGGGCTGCCGGAGGGCAAGGAGCACCGCCACACCGAGATGTACTATGAGGGTGTTCTGCCGGGTGCCCGTCTTATCGCGGATGAGTGTTCAAAAGATGTAATATTTGAACGAGACTTGCCCGTTTTATCCTGTATGTATGAAAACTTGTTTCATATGCACTATGCAACGCTTGTTGGAATTTAAAATATTACCTTCTGTTTGGCTGTTTATCCAATCTGAGAGATGGCTAGTCCTCGGCTTCTGCCCCCATGCCATGAGTGCTGGGGTGTTGGGGATAAACCTGACCACTCTTGTTCCCATGTTTGGGTCCTTCGAGGGAGGTGCTCAGCACAACGAACAAGGCAACCGGACTAATAATGCTTTATCACTCTCACTTAGCCATAGAATTCTATAATTTTAAATTTCGGCGAAGCCCCTGTGAGGGAGTCCTAGATTAGGGGGTCTCCGGACAGCTGGACTATCTCCATTGGCCGGACTGTTAGACTATGAAGATACAAGATTGAAGACTTCGTCTCGTGTCCGGATGGGACTCTACTTGGCGTGGAAGGCAAGCTAGGCAATACGTATATGGATATCTCCTCCTTTGTAACCGACCTTGTGTAACCCTAACCCTCTCCGGTGTCTATATAAACCGAAGGGTTTTAGTCCGTAGGACAACAATCACAACATACAATCATACCGTAGGATAGCTTCTAGGGTTTAGCCTCTCTGATCTCGTGGTAGATCTACTCTTGTAACACCCATATCTTCAATATTAATCAAGCAGGACATAGTGTTTTACCTCCATCAAGAGGGCCCGAACCTGGGTAAAACTTCGTGTCCCTTGCCTCATGTTACCATCCGTCCTAGACGCACAGTTCGGGACCCCCTACCCGAGATCCGCCGGTTTTGACACCGACATTGGTGCTTTCATTGAGAGCTCCGCTGTGCCGTCGCCACAAGGAAGGATGTCTCGTCCCGTCTTTAAAGACGACACTATCACTGAGGGAGCTCTGGCTATCGGCCAAACTCTCCAGCTAGGTGGTTTTCTTATGACCGCCTGTTCGGCCGCTGCACCGACGATGACTTCTCGGGTCATCGAAAGCAATCTTCACATCAACTCGGAACTCGCCGAGCAGTTAGATCCAATGGAGCTCTCTTCCCTGAACGAGCTCTTGGATCATATCGCCGCCCTGGGAGTCGCTACAGACTACGATCAGATTGGGCCTAAACCCGATCTAAGAGAAATTAACTCTCCCCAGGTCACCCATCACGTTGCAGTGGTGGAAGAACAATGCGGCAAAACTTCATCTATCTTAAGGAATAGCTACGTCCGGATTCTCGTGTCACGACCGGTTTTCCAATAAAAATATTTATTGATAAACCAGTCTTTTGAGTCCAGTATGAGAGAAATCCTCCTCACTGGTAGACAATTTCTTGATACAATAAGCCAGTAGCATAAAATATATTACAGGGTTGAACTGCGGTCGCTCAACCAAATTATTACAAGCATGCCAATAATCATACATAATGGCGGACAGGACACAGTGGTGTGGAGACATACTACTGACTCATGGATAGGTTGGTGGTGGAAAAACACAGCGGAAAGGGAAATACAGGACTCTAAGAATATCATTTCATCGAACGTCAAGGTGAGGCTCGATAAATTTATTTGGTAGCGGAAGCGGATATAAAACAGTGACCAAATCCAGGGTCGCACGAGACTGACTGGGACTCCTCTAAGTGTCGGACTCGCTATCGAACTCTTCATCCATGAGATCGCCTTCGTCAGCATCTGGCCAAATCAACAAGCCAGTGAGTACTTTGAAAGTACTCGCAAGACAGTTCGGACGTAAGATATAACAAATGCGTGCATGGATGCAACATGATTAATTCCTTAATGCACAATAAATAAAATTGGCATAACTGGGTAAGTAAAAAGGGAAACGGCGGTAGTCCGCCTGAAATCCCACAGAACATAAATAAGGACCGATCGGGTGTCTGAAGCGACGCCTCGAAAGGTGAACAAATAAGAATAAGGAAATGATGCCACAGTCGGGCATCTTAGCGACACCACATAAAGGGCTTTAAAAGAAATACCACAGTCGGGCGTCTAAGCGACGCCACATAAAGGGCTTTAAAAGAAATACCACAGTCGGGTGTCTAAGTGACGCCACATAAAGGGCTTTAAAAGAAATGCCACGGTCGGACGTCTGAGCAACATCGCAGAAAGGGCTTTAAAAGAAATGCCACAGTCGGACGTCTGAGCGACATCGCAGAAAGGGCTTTAAAAGAAATGCCACAGTCGGACGTCTGAGCGACATCGCAGAAAGGGCTTTAAAAGAAATGCCACTGTCGGACGTCTGAGCGACATCGCAGAAAGGGCTTTAAATTCACCAGTAAATAATACTCATAATAAACATTCAATCCATGAGAATAAATGGGTTAGTCCATCCACAGGGATAATCATTCAACCGGACTTAGCACTCATGCGATTCACCGGAGTCTCTGTCATCAAAGCTGACAATTGATTAGGATAAGATGGAACGAAACTTGACATGGAATAGATGATTTGGAGGAATATATGACTCTGCAGAGTTTGTACAAAATTTTTCCCACAACCAACGGATTTCCGTAGTCACGAAGGACTAGTTCCGTTTACGGTATTTCGGAAGAAAACACAGCTAACCGGTACACACCCATCCTACCTCTCGATGCTAGGAATCACCCTAGTCATCGTCCAAGAAAAACTTTTGAGACGGGGAGATCACAATCTCGAATAGCATGGGATCAAATTTATATACGCGCGCTCTAAGGGGTGCCCCCCTCTCGGTCCCAACCGGAAACACCCATGCCCCCTGACCGGATGACTGGCTTTAATCCAGGGCCATGGAACCATCATCACGGCCTCTCCTCTTTGGTGTGTACCATGAAAGAGGTTTGCAACTTACTAAACCATATTCCTTGCGGAAAACATGTGGTAGTACAAGGAAGGAAATGATAGGTACTGGACCGATATGGTTTGACACTGAAGTCACATAGTCTGGCGTAAGACTGGCATGCTACAACACTGCCATCGTACCCATCCTCATGCCAACACATGGCCATTCATATTCACATTCATCCACGTATGGATCATCGAACTCACTTACCTCATTATCACATAAAATAACGTTCATCGGTATGCTCACCAACATGCCATGAAACTAACTAAATGCAAAATATGCCAAGACACTCATCATATCAAAAGTTCAAACATGCTTGCCTGGTTCAGAGTAGTCGGAGCCTAGCTCGGTGAAGTTCGCGGCTCCGTCACCTCCTTCGGTATCTACGGTTTAAAGAAAATATATGCGCTAACGTAAATACCAAGGAGTGCACAGAAGGTAAACCAAATATTTTTCAAATATATCTGATAAAAAACTAGACAAAATTTTAAAGAGAACAGAAAAAGAATCAATCAAAAACTTTTCTGATTAAAAGTTATAAGGGTTTTTGTCCAGGGACTTATCTGTAATGAAACAGAAGATTTCCAGGGGCTAGTTTATAAAAACAGAAAACGCTTCGGTAGCGACTACGCCAGCCCAAAGAGAAAACGCATTCTGCCCGAAGGCGCTTCCAGAAAACGATTCGAAAGAGAGAGCAGAGAGGCTGACGGTGGGGTCCCACCCGTCAGGTTCAAATGTTCAAACGGGGTGGCAGAGTTCGCCGGGGCCCGAGAGCCGTGGTGGTCGCCGGCGGCGATCCACGGCGAGGCAGAGAGATCGGAGAGTACCTCCGTGCTCAGGGCACCCTTCCGCGTCAGTTGATGGTCGTGGAGTCGGTCGGCGAGCACCACGTCGACGGCGAGCTTTGCTCCGGCGGACGGCGGCTCGGGTGGTCGAGGGGCTCGTCGGAGAGGGCTGCAAAGGTTAAATTGAAGAGGGGGTTATGCTCCTGGCAGCTAGAGAGGGTAACGAATGGGGTTTGAGCGCCGGAGATGGCCTCACCAGAACGAATCGGGCTGGAGGCCGAGGTGGGGCGAGGCGGCCGGAGCTGGGGGAGGAGACCTCCTCGAGGTCCCCCTAGTGGCCTGGCGGGGTGTTGGTGAGTAGTGGAGGTGCTGCGTGCACGAGAGTGAGCTCGGGACCCCTTTATATAGGCGGTCCGAGGCGGTTGCCGTGAACGAGGATCACCGGCGAGTGATTACGGTGGCGCAGTGCTCGGTCGGGGTGGTTAGGGGGTCGAGCGTCATCACGGAGGTTCAATGGGTCCGTTTTGGTGTTAAACTGGCCGGGGTTTGGGTGTTAAGGGCGAGCTCGACGGAACGGGGATGGCGCGGGCCCGTCGGCGGTGGAGAGCGCGTTTCGTGCTTGCCGGCCACGGTGGCTGTGCTACGGGCGTGCGCTGGCGTGCATGAGGCCACGCGGAGAGCCAGGGAGCGATGGGCGGCGCGGAACGGCGTTCTGCCATGGTGTGCCTCCTGTCGGCCGCCACGGGAGGTCCCGACGCCGCAGAAGACGCCGGCGAGGGCGGGCCAGCGCGCTACCGACGCCAGGAAGGCTCCACGCACGCGTGTGAAGCTTCGGACAAGAGGAAGAGGCGGCGAGGAACGTGCCAAGGGCACTGTGGCTGCGTGACTGAAACTGACGGACGGAAGATGACACTGAAACAGAATTTTCTGAACTTTGAACAGTAACAGTGCCCACAAGGTGTTCGACCGAATGAAATTGGCCTCTGGTGATTTTTCCTTGAGCTGATTTTTGGTGGAGTGACTTCTCCTTGCTCAAGTAGGCTGCATGATTTTTGGTGGAATTTTTGGAGCAGTGTGGATATGAATTTCACCAAATTTGGCAAATCTGGTCCAAACTTGCAGAGACTGTATTTTGAAAAATTTGAAAAGAGGAGGAGTGGATCAAGATGGTTCTGGGTTGTGGGTTCAAAGGACAATCCAGGAGAATTGGTTTGAGGTCAAAACTCAAATGAAAAAGTGTACTTGCTTTGAAAATCCCTCAGGCTCCAAATAATTTTCAGAATTGATTTGAGGGGGAAAAATAATTAGAATAAAATCCAAAACCAGTTTGGATTAGTTGGGACAGAGAACTTAGGTTGATCACAAGGTGGAGGGGAGGTTCTGGAGGGGTTTTATCTCATGGGCAAAAATACAAAGCTAAGGGTGGCTTCAAAGATAAGAAAATCCCAAATTTTCATAGAGCTTCACTTAAAAAAATAAAAAAAATTAAAACTCCAAAAAAAATAAATTTTTAGAGGGAACTAATAGAGAAGAAGCTTGCAAAAGATCAACCACCAAAGTTTGAAAGAAAAAAAAAATCCTTGCCAAGGCAAAAGGAGGTTTTTAAGAGGAAGGTTTTTCTGAAAAAGAAATTTTTTAAAAAGGTCTCTCCTCAAAACCACAAAGTTTTTGATAAAAACCAAATAAAAATTTTGGAGTGTCACATCCCGATCCCTCCAAGCCGGATACCTGCGGAGGGGAGGATGTCACTCAAAGCCTGAACCCAGAATCAGGCAGCGGGCCAGATTTACCGAAAAACATCCAAGAATCCAAACTTTCGAGTTCGGAAACTCCTTGGCCACTGAGCCTCAGATTGGGTGAGGATTCGGATTCAATTCCACCCACCCACCCAAACATACGCGATCTATCCCAAATTAGGCAAGAGCCCGCAGAAACAGTACACCATTACTGGGCCAGATTCCTCCTGGTCAAGAACAGGATAAAGGACTACCGCGAGGAAGACGCAATTTCACTCTTCTGCAATAATTGCACGGACAAAGGAATCCTCAACGCCATAAGTTGTCACAAAATTACATGCTTTGCCGACTTAGTGTCCATAGTACGAAAGTACTGTGCGATGGAAAGCGCCTGGAAAACCGAAATAAAATTTTGGGATAATCCGGCCCTGAATACAAACCCAGTCCAAAATAAAAGGGTGCATTATCACAATACACCTGGGTTAACTACCAAAAAGCAAAAGCCCTCTACGAACCAAGGAACCGTACTGGAGGGATGGCTCAACGGACCCTGCAAAATTCATAGTACAGCGGATGCGATACCGATGCACAGCCTTAGAGCATGCTGGATACTCCGACAGGTGGCCAAAAGTGGTGAGGATCTACTCCTCCCAAAAACCATAGAGCACCACCCCGAGGACAACAGTACGGTCTTAACGGTCTTCGAGACCTTCGCGTCAAATAAAAGACGAAAGCGAACACTCTGCAGCACGTCCGAAATCTGCCACATAGCAGAAACAATTCCTTGGAGCGACATGATTATTACCTTCAATGCCATTGACGAACCTAAATTCCGAATAGACCGAGTACCAGCTACACTGGTCCTCAGTGCAATCGTGGACGGCTTTCGACTCACCAAGGTACTCATGGACGGCGGCAGCGGATTAAACCTCATCTACGAGGAAACACTTCAGAAGATGGAAATAGACTGGAGCCGCATTAAGCAAAGCAGCACAACCTTTAGAGGAATCATCCCCAGTTGGGAAGCACGCTGCGCCGGAAAAATCACACTAGGCGTGGTATTCGGCACACCGGATAATTACAGGTCCGAAGAAATTACATTCCAAGTGGCCCCGTTCAGCAGCGGATACCACGCTCTATTAGGGCGGGAGGCGTTTACAATCTTCCAAGCCATACCCCATTACGGGTACATGAAGCTCAAAATGCCCGGGCCCAACGGAATCATCACTCTTGTTAGTGATCCGGACATAGCACTCCACGCCGAAAATAAGATAGCTGCACTGGCCCTTGAGGCACTATCCGAAGCCCTAGCGGCCGAAGAACTAACTGCGCTGCGCTCCACGGTGAATAGGGACGACGTGATACTCGATAAAAGATCCAAGTCCACCTCCTTTAAGCCGGTGGATGAAATAGTCAAATTCCAAGTCCATCCAACGGACCCTACAAAAACAGCTTCCATCGGGGCACAATTAAACCCTGATGTTGACGTCGCACTACGAGAGTTCCTACGTGAGAACTGGGACATTTTTGCCTGGCACCCTTCAGACGTGCCAGGAATCCCACGTAGGCTGGCCGAACACAGCCTAAATATCCTAAAAGGATTCAAGCCACTCAAGCAGGCTCTTCGACGTTTCTCCGAGCCTAAAAGACAAGCCATGGGAGAGGAACTAGCCAAGCTATTGGAGGCCGGATTCATCAGAGACATAAAACATCCAGACTGGCTAGCAAACTTGGTGATGGTGCCAAAGAAGGACAAATCCTAGCACTTGTGCGTCGATTTTAAGGACCTTAATAAGGCCTGCCCAAAGGATCCCTTCCCCCTCCCCCACATCGATCAAATCATCGATGCTACCGCATGACACGATTCATTGTGTTTCTTTGACGCATACTCCGGCTACCATCAAATGAAAATCGCAGAGCCAGACCAAGCCGCAACGACATTCATCACACCATACGGCCCATTCTGCTTCAACACAATGCCCTTCGGGCTAAAAGACGCCGGTGCAACATATCAGCGCATGATTCAGACATGCCTGGCAAACTAGATCAGCAAAGCAGTGGAGGCATACGTGGATGACGTGGTCGTTAAAACCAAGCATGTCGAAACCCTAGTAGACGACTTGAGGGTCACATTCGACAACCTCCGAACATATGACATCAAGCTCAATCCAGAAAAATGCGTTTTCAGCGTACCAGCAGGAAAGCTCATGGGATTCATCGTCTCCAGTAGAGGTATTGAAGCTAATCCGGCCAAAATCCGAGCGTTGTCACAGTTGGCTACCCCAACTGACCTCAAACAAATACAAAAATTAACTGGATGCGTGGCGGCTCTAAGCCACTTTATCTCTCGTTTGGGAGAAAAGGCATTACCCCTTTATCGCCTCCTACGGCGCGCCAAACACTTTGAGTGGACGGACGCCGCCATGGCTGGACTGAACGAAATAAAAGCCATATTGGAAACAAATCCAATCCTGGCCGCGCAAAACACTGGCAAACCAATGCTATTATACATTGCGGCAACTCATCAAGTAGTAAGCGCAGTGCTTGTTGTCGAGCGAGAAGCGGACGGACACAAATTTCCCCTTCAAAAGCCGGTTTACTACGTGTCCACAGTCCTTACCCCATGCAAATCACGGTACCCACATTATCAGCGTACGCGGTATTTATGGCATCCCGGAAGCTGCGACACTACTTTCAAGAGTGTTCGATAACGGTAGCCTCGGAAGTGCCACTTAACGATATTATAAACAACCGCGACGCGACGGGACGGATTGCCAAATGGGCCATTGAGCTCCTCCTGTTCGACATAACTTACAAACCACGGCGAGCTATTAAATCACAAGTCTTGGCTGACTTTGTCGCTGAATGGACGGAAGCCGAACTCCCTAAAGAGTACGACACATATTCAAACTAGATCATGCACTTCGATGACTCCAAAATGTTGGCTGGTCTGGGGGCTGGCGTCATTTTGACGTCCCCAACAGGAGATACCATTCAATACGTACTATAGATAATGTATACAGACTCCAACAACGCAGCCGAATATGAGTCCCTTCTCCATGGTCTCCGGATGGCAGTATCCATGGGCATTCAACGCCTAGAGGTAAGCGGGGATTCCCACCTCGCGATATCTCAAATAAATGGAGACTTTGATGCCAAGGATCCAAAAATGGCCGCTTATCGCAATGCCGTCCTAAAAATGTCATCTTGGTTCGAAGGGCTCGGATTTCACCATGTGGCTCGGGAAAACAATCAGGCGGCGGATATCCTCGCCCGCATTGGCGCCAAACGCGACGCAGTCCCTCCCAACATTTTTCTGGAAAGGATTTTCAAGCCATCCGTAGCATGGGAAGGGGACACCGGTAACAACAGTCCGGACCCGGCCAAAATACCCAATACCGAACTCCGTGACACAATCGGAGGCTCCGCCGCCGAAATAACACAATCAGCCCACGAAATATTGGCCATTATTGCCCCATGGACAGAACCATACCTGGCCTACTTAACTAGATAGGAACTCCCGGAGGACCAAAATGAGGCACGCTGCATAGTGCGGCGATCAAAGGCCTACAGGGTCCATGAGGGAGAATTGTACAAAAAAAGCGCTACCGGAGTCCTTCAACGGTGCATCTCCGAAGCGGAAGGACGGAACCTTTCGGCAGAAATTCACACTGGACTCGGCGGTCATCACGCTGCAGCCCTGGCTCTTGTGAGCAAGGCCTTCCGTACAGGATTCTATTGGCCAACGGCCCGGGCAGACGCACATGACTTAGTCCAGCGTTGCGCCGGTTGCCAGCTCTTTGCAAATCAAAGCCATATGCCACCCAGCGCCCTCTGAACAATCCCCATTACATGGCCCTTTGCTGTCTGGGGGCTTGACATGGTTGGACCCCTTAAAGGTGGAACCCACAAGAAAAAATACTTATTGGTCATGGTGGATAAATTCACCAAATGGATAGAGGGCAAACCGGTTAAAAGAGCCGAATCCAGACCAGTGATAGATTTCATATCCGGGGTTGTACATCGCTACGGTGTCCCCCACAGCATCATCACTGATAACGGCATGAACTTCACGGCCGACAAGGTAAAACTCTGGTGCAGCAAAATGGGCATCAAGCTTGATTATGCTTCAGTCTACCACCCACAAACCAACGGTCAAGTCGAATGAGCAAATGGTCTTAGAATGAGCGGCATTAAACCCAGACTAGTGCGCTCCTTAATAGAGTCTGACACGCACTGGGTAGAAGAGCTCGACTACGTACTCTGGGGGCTGTGGACCACGCCAAATCGTAGTACCGGATACACACCATTTTTTATGGTGTACGCGCAGAGGCAGTCCTGCCCTGTGACATAATTCATGAGTCACCTCGAGTGCGCATGTATGAAGAAAGAGAAGCCGAGCTCGATTGGCAGGATAGTCTGGACACCTTGGAGGAAGAGCGCGACGTAGCCAAAGCCCGTTCCGCATTTTACCAGCAACAGGCTTGCAGATACCAAAGCAGAGAAGTACGAGCCAAAACTTATAACGTTGGCGAACTAGTTCTCCAGCTGCCGGATAAGAAAAAGAACAAGCTAGAGCCCAAATGGGAAGGTCCCTTCATCATCGACCAAGTTCTGACCGGTGAAGCATACCGACTACGGGATGCATCGACTAGTCGACTCGAGCCGAACCCATGGAACGCAACCAGGCTCCGAAGATTCTACGCCTAGCACCGGACATTATGTTAGTCCCCTCCCTTTGTCCATTTTCTGCATATGCGTCATCTGTCTTGTTTCCCTTTCTTTCTTTTATTCCTCTAGGCCTTCAAGGGTCACCTTGTGCCTCACTTGTACATTACAAAGGTGCTAGCCGCACTATCTACACCTGGGGGCTTCTTTCACAGAAGCTTAAATTATTTACCTGGGCATCACGCCCAATACATGCGTGATACTTCCGCATGTACCTTTTTTCACCATTATATGCATCGATATGACTTAAGTTTTGGCCAAGCTGGGTTGCCTGGCTCTTGTATTTATGCCCTACGTTCCCGTTAATTCGGCTAGGGCATAAGGGGAGCACCTCTGCGATTGTTATCGCTGGGTCAGCCGGACGTGTACCTCAGACTGGGTGAAGCCAAAAGCTAGCGTTCTTAAGAGAATATTCGGTCGGTGAACAAAAGATGACTTTTATTTATTAACCATATCTGCCCCTAGACATTTTTACTGCGCTTCTTGTCGCAGTCCGGACATGCACTTTAGGGCATGCCTACCCAGGGAAAGGAACCCTTAACGGAACTATTCTCTCTGGAAGATGTTTCTTACTACCCATGTAATATAACATAACTAGTTGGGCACTTGTCTGATAAAGCACTAATGACCCCTACGCCTGGTCTCCACGCATGCCTCAGTTCTTATATAACCGAGAGGGTATTCGGATACACTCCGGACTGTCGGGTCCCGAGGTTGAAGCGAAAAGGTCCGCCATGACAAACGATCTACAATCCGGCTAGAAGACATCATATGTGTCACTTTACAATTACATAGTCAATTTGACTGGTTGAATTCCTCTTCAATGCCCTCCAACAGGCTGTCTAGTCTACAGTCCTGTTGAGAATACTTTGCGGCCAATTCTACTTGGCCGTACACTAAATTCACAGGGATCTCCTTGCCGTCAGGCCCCACAGGTCCGACTTCGGCCATGTGGTTTGGGTCAGCCTTCGTGTACCGTGTCTTCACCATTGCCCAAGCCTCCCTGGCGCCCTGACGGCAAGCCGATATCTTCCATAATCGGAAACGCCGTCGTGCTCCCTTCAGCTTTTCTGCAAGCTCTCCAAGGCCTTCGGGTATAGAGACGGACGGCCACAAGGCCTGGGCAATGCCTTGCATCACCTGCCGAACTCGTTCGTGCAACTGCGCGAGCTCGGGAAGAAGATCACCCGTCGAACTAGGCATCTCCTCGGCAGGACGTCCTGTTAGCATACTGTCGGTGTCAAAACCGACGGATCTCGGGTAGGGGTCCCGAACTGTGCGTCTAGACCGGATGGTAACAGGAGGCAGGGGACACGAAGTTTTACACAGGTTCGGGCCCTCTCGATGGAGGTAAAACCCTACGTCCTGCTTGATTAATATTGACGATATGGGTATTACAAGAGTTGATCTACCACGAGATCAGAGAGGCTAAACCCTAGAAGCTAGCCTATGGTATGATTGTTGATGTGTATGTTGTCCTACGGACTAAAACCCTCCGGTTTATATAGACACCGGATAGGGTTAGGGTTACATAGAGTCGGTTGCAATGGTAGGAGATCTGAACATCCGTATCGCCAATCTTGCCTTCCACGCCAAGGAAAGTCCCTTCCGGACACGGGACGGAGTCTTCAATCTTGTATCTTCTTAGTCCAGGAGTCCGGCTTGAAGGTATAGTTCGGCTATCCGAACACCCCCTAATCCAGGACTCCCTCAGTAGCCCCCGAACCAGGCTTCAATGACGATGAGTCCGGTGCACAGATTGTCTTCAGCATTGCAAGGCGGGCTCTCCTCCAAATTCTGTGTACCTGTTCGAATAAAGTCCGGTTTCGTGTAGATGTTTCGCTCCTTGGCTTCTACGCCCAATAATGGCCATTTTCCACGTGTCAAATGAATATGAAAATTCTGAGTGTTTTTACGTTCACACCCCTAGCTGCATGAATGAGTTGCCCTTTTTAAGGGGACGAGGATTTAGATCCAATCCACACCTTCTCCCCTCCACGAGTGTTCATCAGAGCGCATCCGACAAAAGTCCATTCCACCATGGCCAGCCGCCACAACTCCTCCTCTCGTCCTTCTAGCCCTAAGCCTGGATATTGGGAGAGATGTTCTACTCCGCACAGCGAGCTAGTGACGCTTCAGACCAAAGGATTTCTCCCCCCGGCCTATATGGTCCCGGTCCGAGCCAGTCTCGCCGTCTAGAATGGCGGAGAGCAAGCAGAGAATGCCCCTAATCCATCTAAAGGAGAGCGGGTGTGCCTTGTTCCTTACTTAATAAGGGGGCTCGGATTTCCCATCCACCCGTTTCTCCGGGGGTTGCTAGAGTTCTACGGCCTCCAGTTACATCATCTCACGCCTGCCTCAGTATTGCATATCGCGGGCTTTGTAGCCCTCTGCGAGCTGTTTCTGGGTATCGAAGCTCATTTCGGACTGTGGAAGGAGCTATTTTGCCTCGTGCCCCATTCGAACAAAGGGTCAATGTATCAAGTGGGCGGAGCCGAAGTATGGCGCATCGTCGGGACCAGATATCTGTCCGGAACCCCAAAGAAGGCATCCGAAGACTGGCCCTCGGAATGGTTCTATATAGAAGATGTCCCGTTGCCGGATCCTGTCCGGATCGGCCTCCCAGAGTTCGATAGTGCTCCTTTAAAAAAGCGCCTAAGATGGCATCCACGGAGCCCTCAAAGGGAAAGCGACAGGGACATCCTTTATCTTATGGGCCGAATAAGATTGTTAGCACATTCCGGACTAACCATGATTGGAGTTATGGCTGAATGCGTCATGCGGGGGGTGCAGCCGCTTCAGTACAGAAGCCACCCCATGTGGGATTTCAATGAGGAGGACGACACCACCCGCTACGGCCGTAAAGGGCCAGATTCAGTTGCCGCTCCATTAAAGATCTTGTCCACTTTGTACAAGGGGGAAGAGGAGGAATTTCTCCGCGTGAACCCACAGGGTAGATTCTCTATGCACAATCCCCCAAGCTGGGTAAGTGGTCACTTTTACTTGCTCATCCGTTTAGTGTTCCCATTGTTAAATACTTAGTCTGATGACTTCAATGCAGGAACTGCGCCGGGCCGTAAAGGACATAAGCAGCCCGCCTCCACAACCTAAGGACTCAGGACGGTCTCTCGACCCGGCCTCTCGGGAGGATCCGGACATATCTGTGGAGTTGATTGATGGAGTGTTCCATCAAGTGAGCGAGGACATCGCCTTGGTGGCCATTACGGCCGATTACCCAGGGTTAATCCGAACACCCCAGGTACCTAAGACTGAAGTCCTTGTACCCCGAACAGGGATCCGTCCACGCGTGTTTAATTTCCTGATTGCAACCGAACTTTGCAGGGGAGGTTTCTGAAGCAGAAGGCCGAACCTGCGGCGACAAACCAACCAGGGGCCGCAGGGCCCCATGGGCAGAAAAGAGGTGCAGTTCGGACCGAGGCGTCAACGCGAAGGTATGGCGCGCCCCTTTATCCCAGTTGTTATACCTTCGAGGCACACTTGACACTCGTGCCCTTTTCAGGACGAAGAGACCTCACCGGGCTATATCCGGAGAGGCTGCTAATCATGCCTCCACCAGCCAGGCTCCAAGGCCTGGTCCGGGGGCGGAAGCGAACATAAGGTGTGTGCCGGACGTTCCTCCGACGGAAGATGCGGACGTGTTATCTGCCACCAACTCAGAGGTGGAAAGTTCCATGAACCACAGGCGTCGCCGGACAATTCTTCGCGACGCTTGCTTCTCCCAAGAGGCATTAGATGCCTTCAATTTGGGATATGCACACCTCCGTGCCGCTCAAAATGGTCTAGCCAGAGCCACGGAGCAATATGTAAAAGACATACGGGTAAGAAAATTTTGATAAATATATATGTAGCAGTAGCCCCCGAGACTGAAAACAGTTAGAATAACTGGTTTAAGGATCATTTGAAATGCAGGTTCTTACAGAAAAGAATTCCCTACTGATCCAGGAGTTGGAAGAGTGCAAAGCCCAACTGGGGGCCGCACTAGCCGCGGTAGGGGAGCCTAAGGAGACCCCCTCTGGTAATATTCATTTCGAAAGATAAGTATGTGGTGAAGCACGGCTTGTGTGCGAATCTGACAAATAAAATCGCAGATGGCGCCGGATTGAATCCGAAAAGGCAACACCTCGGACGCCAACTAAAGGCTGGTGAGAGGGTGCTGTTAAAGGTGATGGGGGAGAAGAACGTTCTCCAAGATGCCAACACCCGGCTGGGCATTGAGCTAAAAGATGTTCGTGCCCAGCTGTCAGACTCCGTGAAGGAGAATCAGCGGCTTCGGCGCGACATGTTTAGTAAGTGCTTGAGCGAACCTTTTAAAAGAAAGTTCGGCGGTGCCGTTGATTAAGAGAGAAATATCCGTAGGTATGTTAACAGGTCGTCCTGCAGAGGAGATGCCCGGTTCTACGGGTGACCTTCTTCCCGAGCTCTTGCAATTGCTCGATCGAGCTCGGCAGGCGATGCGAGGCGTCGCCCAAGTCCTGTGGCCATCTGTCTCCACACCCGAAAGTCTTGGAGAGCTTGCGGAGAAGCTGAGGGGAGCACGGCGGCGATTCCAGTTGTGGAAGATATCAGCCTGCCGTCAAGGCGCTAGGGAGGCCTGGGCTATGGTGAAGACGCGATATTCACGGGCCGACCCCAACCATATGGCCGAGGTTGGTCCTGTAGGGCCCGATGGGAAGGAGATCCCTGTGAGCTTAGTATGCGGCCAAGTGGAGTTGGCCGCAAAGTATTCCCAGCAGGACTGTAAATTAGACAGTCTGTTAGATGGTATTGAGGAGAAGTACAGTCAGTCAAAATGACTATGTAATTTTGATTGACATTTATAATGCCTTCTAGCCGGATTGTAGATCATTTGTCATGGCGACCTTTTCGCTTCAGCCTCGGGACCTGACGGTCCTGAGTGTGTCCGAATTCCCATGCGGTTATATAGGAACCGGGGAATGCGTGGAGACCAGGCGTAGGGGTCATTGTGGCGTGAATAGACAAGTGCCCAACTAGTTATGTTATATTACATGGTTAGTAAGAAACATCTTCCAGGGAGAATAGTTCCATTAGTGGTTCCTTTCCCTGGGAGGCATGCCCTAAAGTGCATGTCCATGCTGCGATGAGAAACGCAGAAAAAACATCTGGGGGCACATGGAAAAAATAAAAAGATCGTCTTTAGTTCACCGACCGAATATTCCCTTAAGAACGCTAGCTTTCGATCTCACCCAATCTGAGGTACATGTCCGCCTGACCCAGCAGTAACAATCGTAGAGGTGCTCCCTTTACCGCCTAGCCGAACAATCGGGAATGTAGGGGTAAGCACAGGAGCCAGGCAACCCAGCTTGGCCAAAACTTAAGTCATATCGATGCATATAGTGGTGAATAAAAGGTACATGCGGAAGTTTGACACATGTGTTGGGCGTGAAGCCCGTAGAAGTAAGCTTCTGTCGAAAGAAGCCCCCAGGTTTGCTGAGCACGGATAGCGCGTCACTTTGTGAGCCTCTAAAGGCTATAAGAGGGGAAGAGATAGAGGAGGAGAGAAATGTACGGCATAAGGTATATATAAAAAATGGACAGAGTAAGGAGACGAACACGGGATCCGGCGCTAGGCATAAAATCTTCGGAGGCGGACGGCGTTCAATGGGTTCGGCTCGAGTCAGTTATCCGATGCACTTCGCAGCCGGTACGCACCACCAGTCAGGACTTGGTCGATGATGAAGGGACCTTCCCACTTGGGCTTGAGTTTGTCCTTTTTCTTGTCCGGCAGGCGTAGAACTAGTTCACCAACTTGTAATTTTTGGCCTGTACTTCTCTGCTTTGATATCTTCGAGCCTGCTGTTGATAAAATGCGGAACGGGCCTTTGCCATGTCACGCTCCTCCTCTAATGCATCCAAACTGTCCTGCCGATGGAGCTCGGCTTCTCTTTCTTCGTACATGCGCACTCGAGGTGAGTCATGAATTATGTCGCAAGGCAAAACTGCATCAGCACCGTACACCATGAAGAATGGTGTGTATCCGGTGGTGCGATTCGGCGTGGTCTGCAGCCCCCAGAGTACGGAGTCGAGCTCCTCTACCCAGTGCGTGTTAGATTCCTTGAGGGACCGCACTAACCTGGGTTTGATGCCGCTCATGATAAGACCATTTGCACGTTCGACCTGGCCGTTGGTTTGTGGGTGATAGACGGAAGCATAATCGAGCTTGATGCCCATGTTTTTGCACCAGAGTTTTACCTCGTTGGCCATGAAGTTCGTGCAGTTATCAGTGATGATGCTGTGGGGGACGCCGTAACGGTGTACAACCCTGGATATAAAGTCTATCACAGGTCCGGATTCGGCCGTCTTAACAGGCTTGGCTTCTATCCATTTGGTGAACTTATCCACCATGACTAGTAAGTATTTGTGCTTGTGGGTTCCACCTTTAAGTGGTCCAACCATGTCAAGCCCCCAGACCGCAAAATGCCAAGTGATGGGGATGGTTTGGAGGGCAGTAGGTGGCATATGGCTTTGGTTTGCAAAGAGCTGGTAACCGGTGCATTTTTGGACTAAGTCCTGGGCATCTGCCCGAGCCGTGGGCCAATAAAAGCATGTACGGAAGGCCTTGCTTACAAGGGACCGAGCTGCAGCGTGATGACCACCGAGTCCGGCATGAATTTCAGCCAGGAGGTCCCGCCCTTCCTCTTCGGAGATGCACCTTTGAAGGACTCCGGTAGTGCTTTTCTTATAAAGCTCTCCTTCATGGACTTTGTAGGCTTTGGATCGCCGCACTATGCAGCGTGCCTCATTTTGGTCCCCGAGGAGTTCCTGCCTAGTAAGGTAGGCGAGGAATGGTTCTGTCCACGGGGCTATGACGACCATTATTACGTGGGCTGAGGGTGTTATTTCATTAGCAGAGCCGCCGATTGTGTCAGAATGTTCGATGTCGGGCAGTGTGGTTGGGTCCGGGCTGTTGTTGTGTGGCTCCCCTTCCCATACTACAGATGGCTTGAACAGCCTTTCCAAGAAGATGTTGGGGGGGACTACATCACGTTTTGCACCGATGCGTGCCAGGACATCTGCCGCCTGATTATTTTCCCGGGCTATGTGGTGAAATTCAAGCCCTTCGAATCGAGCTGACATTTTTAGGACGACGTTACGGTAAGCTGCCATCTTTGGATCTTTGGCGTCGAAGTCTCCATTTATTTGGGATATTGCGAGGTTGGAGTCCCCGCGCACCTCTAGGCATTGAATGCCCATGGATACTGCAATCCGTAGACCATGTAAAAGGGCCTCATATTCGGCTGCATTGTTGGAGTCTGTGTACATAATCTGTAGTACATATTGAACTGTGTCTCCTGTGGGGGACGTCAAAATGACACCAGCCCCCAGTCCGGCCAACATCTTGGAGCCGTCTAAATGCATGATCCAATTTGAATACGTGCCGTACTCTTTAGGGAGTTAGGCCTCCGTCTATTCTGCGATTAAATCGACCAAAACTTGTGACTTGATGGCTCATCGTGGCTTATAAGTTATGTCGAACAGGAGGAGCTCGATGGCCCATTTCGCGATCCGGCCCGTTGCGTCACGGTTGTTAATAATGTCATTAAGTGGTACTTCCGAGGCTACTGTTATTGAACACTCTTGGAAGTAGTGTCGTAGCTTCTGGGATGCCATGAATACTGTGTACACAATCTTTTGATAATGCGGGTACCATGATTTGCAGGGAGTGAGGACAATGGACACATAATAGACAGGCCTTTGAAGTAGGAATTTGTGTCCATCCGCTTCTCGTTCGACGACGAGCACTGCGCTTACAACCTGATGTGTTGCTGCGATGTACAATAGCATTGGTTCGCCGATGTTTGGCGCGGCCAGGATTGGGTTTGTTGCCAGTATGGCATTTATTTCGTCAAGTCCGGCCGTGGCTGCGTCCGTCCATTTGAAGTGTTCGGTGCACCGAAGGAGGCGGTAAAGGGGGAGGGCCTTTTCTCCCAGGCGGGAGATAAAGCGGCTTAGAGCCGCCACACATCCGGTTAACTTTTGTATTTGTTTGAGGTCCTTTGGGATATCCAATTGCGACAGAGCTCGGATCTTGGCTGGATTGGCTTCAATTCCTCTGCTGGATACAATGAAGCCCAAGAGCTTTCCGGCTTGAACGCCGAAAATGCATTTTTCCGGATTGAGCTTGCTGTCGTATGTTCGGAGATTATCAAATGTGAGCCTCAAGTCGTCTACTAGAGATTCAACATGTCTTGTTTTGATGACCACATCATCTACGTATGCCTCCACTGTTTTACCGATCTGGCTTGCCAGACATGTCTGAATCATGCGCTGATATGTTGCGCCGACGTTTTTGAGCCCGAAGGGCATTGTGTTGAAGCAGAATGGCCCGTATGGTGTGATAAATGCCATTGCAGCTGGGTCTGATTCTGCCATCTTGATTTGATGGTAGCCAGAATATGCGTCAAGGAAACACAACGAATCGTGTACTGCGGTGGCATCGATAATTTGATCGATGCGGGGGAGAGGGAAGGGATCCTTTGGGCAAGCCTTGTTGAGGTCTTTAAAATCGACACACATGCGCCAAGATTTGTCCTTCTTTGGTACCATCACCAGGTTTGCTAGCCAGTCCGGATGTTTTATATCTCTGATGAATCCGGCTTCCAATAGCTTTGCTAGCTCCTCTCCCATAGCCTGTCTCTTAGGTTCCGAAAAATGCCGAAGAGCCTGTTTGACAGGTTTGAATCCTGTTTGGATATTTAAGTTGTGCTCGGCCAGCCTGCGTGGGATTCCTGGCATAACCGAAGGATGCCAGGCGAAAATGTTCCAGTTCTCCCGTAGGAACTCTCGCAATGTGGTGTCGACATCAGGGTTTAACTGTGCCCCGATGGAAGCTGTTTTGTTGGGGTCCATTGGATGAACTTGGAATTTGACTATTTCGTCCGCTGGTTTAAAGGAGGTAGACTTGGATCTTTTGTCGAGTACCACGTCGTCCCTATTCACGGTAGAGTGCAGCGCAGTCAGTTCCTCGGCTGCTAGGGCTTCGGATAGTGCCTCGAGGGCCAGTGCGGCTGTCTTGTTTTCGGCGCGGAGTGCTACATCCGGATCACTAGCCAGAGTGATGATCCCGTTAGGCCCGGGCATCTTGAGCTTCATGTACCCGTAATGGGGTATTGCTTGGAAGATTGTGAATGCTTCCCGCCCTAGCAAAGCATGATAACCACTGCTGAATGGGGCCCCATGGAACGTGACTTCTTCGGACCTGTAATTTTCCGTCGTGCCGAACACCACATCCAGTGTGATTTTTCCTGTACAGCGCGCTTCCCAACTGGGGATTATTCCTCTAAAGGTTGTGCTGCTTCGCGTGATGCGGTTCCAGTCTATATCCATTTTTTGGAGGGTTTCCTCATAGATGAGGTTCAATCCGCTGCCGCCGTCCATGAGTACCTTGGTGAGACGAAAGTCGTCCACTATTGGACTGAGGACCAATGCGGCTAGTGCTCGGGCTGTTCGGAAATTAGGTTCATCATTGGCGTTGAAGGTAATGGCCGTGTCACTGCACGGGTTTACTGTTGCTACTTGGTAGATTTTGGCAAGGCTGCGGAGTGTCCTTTTTCGCATATTATTTTATGCGAAGGTCTCGAAGACTGTTAGTACCGTATTGGAGTCTCTGGGGTGGCTTTCTGTGGTCTCCGTGATTAGGAGGTTCTCGCCAATCTTGGCCACCTGCCAGAGTATCCAACATGCTCTAAGGTTGTGAGTTGGTATAGCGTCCTCTGTGCTATGAATTTTACAGGGTCCATTAAGCCATCCTTCCAGTACGGTTCCATGCCCTGGAGAGGGTTTTTGCTTTTTGGTGTTTGACCCGGGTGTCTGGCGATGATGCACCCTCTTGTTTCAAACTGGGCTTGCATTAAGGGCCGGATTGTCCCAAAATTTTGTTTCGGTTTTCCGGGCACTTTCCATCGCATAGTACTTTCGTACTATGGATGCTAAGTCGGCGAAGCGTGTAATATCACGGCGACCTATGGCGTTGAGTATTCCCTTGTCCGTGCAATTATTGCAGAAGGATAGAATAGCGTCTTCCTTGCGGCAGCCCTTTATCCTGTGCATAACTAGGAGGAATCTGGCCCAGTAATGATGTACTGTTTCGTTGGGCTGTTGCCTGATTTGGGATAGATCGCTAATGTTCGGGTGGGTGGGTGGAATTAAGTCCGAAGCCTTACCCCTTCTGAGGCTCAGAGGCCGAGGAATTTCCGAACTCGAAAATTTGGATTCCTGGATGTCGTCCAATGAATCCAGTCCGTCGCCTGATTCTAGGTTCAGGTCTTGAGTGATACCCTCCCTTCCGCGGACATCCGGCTTGGAGGGATCGGGAATCCGGACGTAGCGAGTCCTTAGGATAGATGAAGGGTCGCCGCACTATCCCTCTACCACGGCGACGTGGTGGGTGGCTTGGGGAGAGTTAATCTTTCTCAGATCGGTTTTAGGCCCGATTTGGTCGTAATCCGTAGCGACTCCCAGGGCGGTGAAGCAGTCCAAGAGCTCGTTTATGAAGGAAAGCTCTATTGGATCTAACCGCTCGGCAAGTTCTGAGTTGACATGAAGATTGTTTTCGATGGCTCGAGAGGTCATCGTTGGTGTAGAAGCCGAACAGGGGTCATAAGAAAACCACCTAGCCGGAGGGTTTGGCCGACAGCCAAAACTCCCTTAGCAACGGTGCCGTCTTTAAAGACGGGGCGAGGCATCCTTCCTGATGGCGACGACACAGAGGAACTCTCAATGGAAGCACCAATGTCGGTGTCAAAATCGGCGGATCTCGGGTAGGGGGTCCCGAACTGTGCGTCTAGGCCGGATGGTAACAGGAGGCAGGGGACACGAAGTTTTACCCAGGTTCGGGCCCTCTCGATGGAGGTAAAACCCTGTGTCCTGCTTGATTAATATTGATGGTATGGGTATTACAAGAGTTGATCTACCATGAGATCAGAGAGGCTGAACCCTAGAAGCTAGCCTATGGTATGATTGTTGATGTGTATGTTGTCCTACGGACTAAAACCCTCTGGTTTATATAGACACCGGATAGGGTTAGGGTTACATAGAGTCGGTTGCAATGGTAGGAGATCTGAACATCTGTATCGCCAAGCTTGCCTTCCATGCCAAGGAAAGTCCCTTCCGGACACGGGACAGAGTCTTCAATCTTGTATCTTCTTAGTCCAGGAGTCTGGCTTGAAGGTATAGTTCGGCTATCCGAACACCCCCTAATCCAGGACTCCCTCACATACCTACAGACATAACTCTGTCAGCCAGCTTCATCGCCGAACTCTTTTTCAAAGTTCGTTCAAGCACTTACTAAATATGCCGTGTCGAAGCCGCCGATTCTCCTTAACAGAATCCGACAGTTGGGCACGAACATCTTTTAGTTCCACGCCCAGCTTGGTGTTTGCATCTTGGAGATCATTCTTCTCCTGCCTCACCCTCGTTAGCACGCTCTCACCAGCCTTTAGCTGGCCTATGAGCTGCTGCTTATCCGGATTCACTCCAGCGTCATCTGCAATTTTATCGTCAGATTTGCATATAAAGCCGCACTCTAATATGATACTTATCATTTGACGGATATGTTACCAGCGGGGGTCTCTTTAGGCTCCCCTGCGGCGGACAGTGCGGCCTGAAGTTGGGCTTTGCACTCTTCCAGCTCCTGGGACAGTTGAGTATTCTTTTCTTAAGAACCTACATAACAAATGATCCTTAAATCAGTTATCCTAACTGTTTCAAGTCTCAGGGGCTACCGATATATATAATCATCAAATTTTCTCACCCTGTATGTCTTTTACATACTGCTTAGTGGCTCTGGCTAGACCATTTTGAGCGGCACGGAGGTGTGCATATCCTGAGTTGAAGGCATCCAAAGCCTCTTGGGAGAAACAAGAGTCACGAAGAACAGTCCAGCGACGCCTATGGTTCATGGCGCTTTCCACCTCGGAATGGGTGGCGGACAGTCTATCCGTATCCTCTGTCGGAGGAGCACCCGGTGCACGCCTTGTACTCGTTCCCACCCCTAAGTCCGGCCTTGGAGCCTGGCTTGTGGAGGCGCAGTTGGTAGCCTCTCCGGGTATAGTCCGACGAGCGCTCTTTCTCCTGAAAATAAGGCATGGGCGTTAATATGCCTCTGTAAATAATGTCTTGCAATAAAGACAGTGCGCTATACCGCTGCGCCGGTGCTTCAATCTGGACTGCGGATCTTTTCAGCCTGCCTGGCCTAACGGTCCCTTGTTGGCTATTTGCCATAGGCTCGGCCTTCTGCCCCGAGGACCTCCCCTGCAAAACACGGCTGTTATACGGCAATAAAAAAGAGCACAAGGACGGATCCCTTTTTAAGTGCTGGGACTTCGGTCTCAGACACCTGTGAGACTGGAACTAGCCCAAGGTAATCGGCCGTAATGGCCACCAAGGTATTGTCATTACTCCCTTGGTAAAATACCCCATCGATCAACTCCACGGATATGTCCGGATCCTCCTTGGAGGCCGGGTCAAGGGACAGTCCAGGGTCCTTGGGCTGTGGAGGAGGGTTGTTTATCTCCTTTACTGCCTGGCGCAGCTCCTGCGATGAAATCGCTAGAATGAATACTTAAACTACGGGAATACGAAACGGATTTGCGAGAAAAAATCTCCGCTTCTCCCTTGTACATGGAGAATCCGCCCTGCGGGTTGATATGGAGGAATTCCTCCTCTTCTCCCTTGTACAAAGTGGACAAGATCTTTATTAGATCAGCAGCTGATCCCGGCCCGTTGCGGCCGTGGCGGGTGGCGTCATCCTCCCCGTTGAAGTCCCACATGGGGTGGCCTCTATACTGGAGCGGTTGCACCCCCCGCATAATGCATATAGCCATGACGTCGATCATGGTCAATATGGATCGAGCTAAAGAGCTTATCCGGCTCATCAGATAAAGAATGTCCCAGTCGTCTTCCTCCAGGGGGCTCCGTGGACGCCAGCTCTGGCGCTTCTTCAAAGGGGCGTTGTCAAACTTAGGAAGACCGATCCGAATAGGGTCTGGAAGGTGGAGATCTTCTATATAAAACCATTCTGAAGGCCAGTCTTCAGACGTCTTCTTCGGGGTCCCGGATAGGTATCCGGTCCCAGCGATACGCCACACTTCGGCTCCGCCGACTTGATATATTGATCCCTTCTTAGAACGCGGCACAAGGCAGAACAGCTTCTTCCATAGAGCAAAATGAGCCTCACAGCCCAAAATTAACTCGCAAAGGACTACGAATCCCGTGATATGCAGCAGGGAGGCAGGCATACGGTTGTGCAGCTGGAGGCCATAGAACTCTAGAAGCCCTCGGAGAAACGGATGGATTGGGAATCCGAGCCCTCTTACCAGATAAGGGACAAGGCATACCCGCTCTCCCTTGGATGGATTGGGACGGCTCTCCGCTTGCTCTCCGCCATTATAAGTGGCAAGCCCGGCTCAAACCGGGACCAGTTATGCTGGGGGAAGAAATCCCTTGGACTGAAGCATCACCAATTTGCTGTGCGGGATGGAACATGTCTCCCAATCTCCAGGCTTGGAACTAGGGGTGCGAGAGGAGGAGCTGCGTCGACCAGCCATGATGGAATGGATCTCTGTCGGGTACGCTCTGATGAAGACTCGGCAAGGGAGGATGATGTGATTTGGATCTGAATCCTCGTCTTTTCAAATAGGCGGCTCATTTACATAGCTAGGGGGTAAATGTGAAAACACCCTGGCTCTTCACATTTGCTCGACACATGGAACATGGCCATTATTGGGCGTAGAAGCCAAGAAGTACAAACCATCACAAGGAACCGGACATTATTTCGACAGGTACACAGAATTTGAAGAGGAACCCGTCTTGCAATGCCGAAGATAATACTGCGCGCCAGACTCGTCGTCATTGAAGCCTGGTTCGGGGGCTACTGAGGGAGTCCTGGATTAGGGGGTCTCCGGACAGCCGGACTATATCCATTGGCCGGACTATTAGACTATGAAGATACAAGATTGAAGACTTCGTCTCGTGTCCGGATGGGACTCTACTTGGCGTGGAAGGCAAGCTAGGCAATACGTATATGGATATCTCCTCCTTTGTAAGCGACCTTGTGTAACCCTAACCCTCTCCGGTGTCTATATAAACTGAAGGGTTTTAGTCCGTAGGACAACAATCACAACATACAATCATACCGTAGGCTAGCTTCTAGGGTTTAGCCTCTCTGATCTCGTGGTAGATCTACTCTTGTAACACCCATATCTTCAATATTCATCAAGCAGGACGTAGGGTTTTACCTCCATCAAGAGGGCCCGAACCTGGGTAAAACTTCATGTCCCTTGCCTCCTGTTACCATCCGGCCTAGACGCACAATTCAGGACCCCCTACCCGAGATCCGCCGGTTTTGACACCGACACCCTGGGGCGCGATACACGCCTGTAAGCCGGACAGGGCCGGCCCCTCGCCCTAAGCGGCATAAGTCTTTAGGGACTCGAAAAACCTCGCCGAACAGCGACCAGTCTCTCGCCTTATCATGACAGTCAGTTTTAGCTTTCTCTAATGAGGTGGTTAGCCCGGCAGAACCGGGGCACAATCGCAGTAGTTCTCCTAGCGCTACCTTAGCCGATAGAGTGGAACATAAGGTACCAAAACATAGGAGCCGGGCAAACCCAACATTTGACCAAAGACATGATTCAGAGCTGATGCATATAATGCTATAAGTTCGGGGTGCCGCACTTGTGAAAGTGTTCAGACTTTTCACACCGCATTGTGGGGTACGTAAGCCCCTGGTGTATTGGCCGTACCAGAGTGTACGGTTGCAAGGCGTCATTAATGAACACATATATATATATATATATATATATATATCAAGAATGCAATAATAATCGTAATATCATTCATTGTTTATTGAAAAATTGCATTAAAGCAGGTGGATACAGATAGTGCGATAAGCAAAGAGTAGGACTATGTCCCTTCCAAGGGCAAGCTGAGGAATGATATGAAATCGAATATTTCGCACGTTACTGTAATCAACTTGGGAATTTCGTAGCTGTCTGCCTCCTTGGTTGCTGCATCATGTGTTCGGCAATAGTGCTGCCGGACAGTGTTTCCAGAGATTAAGGTCCTGAAAGAAAAAGAAAAATAATCAAACGGGAAGCCCCTAGTGCGGTTTAGGCCGCGCTTTGGGGCGTGCCGCGGTTGTGCCCCCCTCCCCACCTGTGCCCATGGTATTTTTAATGCGTAATTATGTACGCGTGGCACGAGTTTCACCGCTGGGCTGGGATTGGGGTGGCCGCCGTATTGCTACGCGAGCTCATATCGCGCCAGGTGGTCTATTTGCCAATTGCCCCGAGCGCGCTTGAAGGTGTCCGGGCTTTGAAACGCCGAACTGGTTGATTGCCTTAAGAGGCTGCTTTGCGCTTCTGCTGCGAGGGCCGCGGTGTGCTCCTTTGTTCGGAGAGAGCGCTCTGTGTTTCCATTGACTGTAATAACTCCGCGACGTCCTGGCATCTTGAGCTTGAGGTATGCATGATGCGATACTGCATTGAATCTAGCGAATGCGGTTCGCCCGAGCAGCGCGTGATAACCACTGCGGAACGGGACTATGTCGAAGATTAACTCTTCGCTTCGGAAATTATCCGGGGATCCGAAGACCACTTCCAGTGTAATTGAGCCTGTGCAATGGGCCTCTACACCTGGAATGACGCACTTAAAGGTCGTTTTCATGGGGTTGATCCTTGAGGGGTTTATACCCATTTTGTGCACTGTGTCCTGATAAAGCAGGTTCAGGCTGCTGCCGCCGTCCATAAGGACTCAAGTGAGGTGAAATCCGTCGATGATTGGGTCTAGAACCAGTGCGGTGAATCCACCATGACGGATACTAGTGGGGTGGTCCCTGCGATCGAAGGTGATCGGACAGGAGGACCAAGGGTTGAACTTTGGGGCGACTGGCTCCAACGCATATACGGCCCTGAGCGCACGCTTCCGCTCCCTCTTGGGGATGTGTTTTGCGTATATCATGTTCACCGTCCGCACCTGCGGGGGAAACCTCTTCTGTCCTCTAGTGTGCACCTGCCGGGGCTCCTCCTCGTCATTGCTATGCGGCCCCTTGTCCTTGTTTTCGGCAATTAACTTGCCGGCCTGCTTGAACACCCAACAATACCTGTTGGTGTGATTGGCTAGCTTGTCTGGGGTGCCGTGTATTTGACACAAGCGGTCGAGTATACAGTCCAAGCTGGACGGACCCGGCGTACTTTGTTTGAAAGGCTTTTTCCGCTGACCGGGTTTAGAGCCTTTGAATCCGGCATTGACTACCGTATCTTCAGTATTTTCACTGTTAATGCGGCACTTATACTTGTTGCGACGTGACCTGCTATTGCCGTCCTTGGTATCTAAGGTACCATGGTTCTTTGATATGTTATTACTGTGAGACAGCCAGCTGTCTTCTCCCGCACAAAAGCGGGTCATGAGCGTCATGAGAGCTGCCATAGATTTCGGCTTTTCCTGACCAAGGTGCCCGGCTAGCCACTCATCTCGGATGTTGTGCTTGAAAGCCGCTAACGCCTCCGCATCCGGACAGTCGATGATTTGATTTTTCTTTGTAAGGAACCGAGTCCAGAATTGCCCGGCCGACTCTTCTGGCTGCTGAATTATGTGGCTTAAATCATCAGCGTCTGGTGGTCGCACATAAGTGCCCTGAAAGTTGTTGAGGAATGCGGCTTCCAGATCTTCCCAACAACTAATGGAGTCCGCTGGCAAGCTGTTAAGCCAATGCCACGCTGGTCCTTTGAGCTTTAGTGGGAGGTATTTGATGGCGTGTAAGTCATCGCCGCGGGCCATGTGGATGTGGAGGAGGAAGTCCTCAATCCATACCGCGGGATCTGTTGTGCCGTCGTATGATTCAATATTGACAGGTTTGAAACCTTCTGGGAATTGATGTTCCATTACTTCGTCTGTGAAGCATAAGGGGTGTGCGGCGCCTCTGTATTGGGCTATATCTCGACGTAGCTCGAATGGGTCTTACCCACTGTGTTCGGCCCGACCGGATTTGCTTTTACTGTATCCGGCGTGACGTTTGTCGTCTCGCAGAGTGGTGCGCCCTCGTGATCCGTAGATCGATCTTGAATGCTTTGCCTTGTCCTCCAATATGTCTCGCAGGTCTGGCGTACCTCCCCATGCCTTTTTATTTGAATGGCGTTGGGGTGGAGGCTGAGCTTTTGGCTAGAATGCCTTTCTATCGCGGCCACGAGGTGGCCGATCAGCCGTATCATATGCTTCTTCCTCCAGTCGGGGTAGTAGCCTGTGCCTTGGGTAACTCTTGGAGGGGCGCTCGAGTTTATATTCCTCGGCCGCGAGGACTTCAGTCCATTTGTCAGCTAGCAGATCTTGATCAGCTTGAAGCTGCTACTGCTTTTTCTTCAGGCTATTTGCTGTGGCCATAAGCCGGCGCTTGAAGTGCTCTTGTTTGACGAGATCCTCTGGGACGGTGAATCCATTGTCGCCGAGGCTTGCCTCGTCTTCGGAGGGGGATGTAATTGTCATCCTCCTCCTCTCCATCTGCCGCTCCCTCAGGAGAGCTGGCTCCTTCATCCTCCTGCTCTAAATCTTGCTGGAGGGGATTGTTGTTGTCTTTGGCACTGTCCGGAGTATTATTATCTCATGTGCCGGTGTCACCACTTTTGCTTTGGCGGGACTTAGAGCGGCGCCGCTGATGTTGGCGCTTGGGTTGCTTCTTGGAGGGGTCATCCTCTGCTATCTCGTCGCCATTGCCGTCATTGGGTGTATCCACCATGTATATGTCATATAACGAGGTGGCTTTCCAGTGCCCTATAGGTGCTGGTTCATGTTCGTCTCCTACATCGTCGTCCATACAGTCGATGTCTTCGGAGTCGAAGTTGAGCATGTCGATTAAATCATCGACAGTGGCTATGAAGTCGGTGGTGGGTGGGCATCGAATTTCTTTGTCGTCCGCATCCCAATCCTGTTGGCCATAATCCGGCCAGTGCTCTCCTGACAAAGAGAGAGACCTTAGTGAATTCGGAATGTCGCCAAAGGGTGAGTGCTGAAAGATATCTGCATCGGTGAATTCCATGATCGGTGCCCAATCGGATTCATTGGCAGGGGTGCGGGCGGTTCGGAGTCAGAAAAAGAGTCCGACACCTTGGAGTCACGGGCTGCGCAGAGGATTATGCTGGTGTTTGGCTCGATCGCCGTTGAGACTGCAGCCCCTGAGGCGGTGTCTAACCACCCGTCCTTGGTTGGAGCAGTTGGCTCCGAACTAAGGGTCGGAGCTGATGCGGGCGCGGCTTCTGGGGTACTGTTCGGCGGCAGAGCTAGGTCATACCCATCGCAACGGTGCGGCGCGCCCGGCTGTGGCTTGAATCCATCGAAGATCAAGTCTCCGCGGATGTCGGTCGTGTAGTTCAAACTTCCAAATCTGACCTGATGGCCAGGGGCGTAGCTTTCAATCTGCTCCAGATGGCCAAGCGAATTGGCCCGTAGTGCAAAGCCGCCGAATACGAAGATTTGTCCGGGGAGAAAAGTCTCACCCTGGACCGCATCGCTATCGATGATAGTAGGAGCCATCAAGCCTTATGGCGACGACACAGAGGAACTCTCAATGAAAGCACCAATGTCGGTGTCAAAACCGGCGGATCTCAGTAGGGGGCCCCGAACTGTGCGTCTAGGCTGGATGGTAACAGGAGGCAGGGGACACGAAGTTTTACCCAGGTTCGGGCCCTCTTGATGGAGGTAAAACCCTACGTCCTGCTTGATTAATATTGATGATATGGGTAGTACAAGAGTAGATCTACCACAAGATCAGAGAGGCTAAAGCCTAGAAGCTAGCCTATGGTATGATTGTATGTTATGGTTGTTGTCCTACGGACTAAAACCCTTTGGTTTATATAGACACCGGAGAGGGTTAGGGTTACACAAGGTCGGTTACAAAGGAGGAGATATCCATATACGTATTGCCTAGCTTGCCTTCCACGCCAAGTAGAGTCCCATACGGACACGAGACGAAGTCTTCAATCTTGTATCTTCATAGTCTAACAGTCTGGCCAATGGAGATAGTCCGGCTGTCCGGAGACCCCCTAATCCAGGACTCCCTCAGGTGTATTCAGACTACGTTGAATGCTGGCCTTTTGAAGGTCTGTTGTGTAAATATTATGCATGTGTTTGGCTTCCGTTCATGTTTTCTTTTCATCTTTTTGGCTTTTTCCTTTGCCGCCTTCCCTTGGCTGCCGCCTTCCCAGTCGGACAGCTGCTCTGCAGTTTGTGGCCGGAGAAGGACTTGGTCATTTTGGGAAGGCAAGTACTCGAGCTTTCTTTGATTGCAGCAAGGTGAACGGGAAACCGGCCATCTGACTGCTCTGGTAGCCGGCTGGCGAGGCAGGATGCCGGCTCGTGTTATATAAGTTCGTTGGTCCTTAGCCATTTTTCGTGTGGGCGCCCTTTCCTGCCCTTGGCTCTTGGCAATCGGACAGTCGATTCTTCGAGCTGCGATTTTTGGCAAGAGGGGACTTGGGTGCCGGCACACTACTTGTCCCACTACAGGCAGAACTTCAGGTATAACACGAGGTGGCGAGTCCCCAGGCCGACTGATCGAACCCGGTGTCGGACGAAAAAAAGTAAATGTAGTAACATAATCATATGCGTGATACTCATCATTCATAGATATAGGAGGGTAGTCCCCGAGTGCACCTCGGGGTACCCTTTATCTCGTACTTAGTACAAAAGGTAGCATGCTACGTACTACTTTTTAATTGTAAAATCTTCGGAGGAGATTGGCGTTCCACGGTCGTTCCGACGCCTTGCCAGAATCGTCTCTCTTGCATGCCTTCGGCTTCTGTGCGTCGATTAGGTAGTAGGAGTCATTGCCTAAAGCTCTGCTGATGATGAAGGGGCCCTCCCAAGGGGCCGAGAGCTTGTGCTGGCCGGCTGTTCGCTGGATCAGCCGGAGCACAAGATCACCCTCTTGGAAGGATCTTGCCTTGACCTTCCGGCTGTGGTAGTGGCGCAGGCCCTGCTGATAGATGGTGGACCGGCTGAGGGCTAACAGCCGGCCCTCTTCTAGCAGGTCAACGCCATCTTCTCGTGCTTCCTTGGCCTCCACCTCCATGTACATGGTGACCCGAGGTGAGTCGAACTCGATGTCAGTTGGGATGACAGCCTCGGCACCATATACAAGGAAGAAAGGTGTGAAGCCGGTTGACTTGTTTGGGGTAGTGCGCAAACTCCAGAGGATGGCCGGCAGCTCGTCGAGCTAACAGCCGGCCGAATGCTCCAGTGGCACGACCAGTCGGGGCTTGATGCCGGAGAGGATGAGGCCGTTTGCTCGCTTGACTTGACCGTTTGACCGCGGGTGGGCGACGGACGCTAGGTCCAGTCGGATGCCGTGTGTCGCTCAGAAACGTGCTAGTGCTCCCTTTGCAAAGTTTGTGCCATTGTCGGTGATGATGCTATGCGGCACGCCGTACCGGGTTGTAATATCTGCGACGAAAGTGACGGCAGTCGGCCCATTCAGCTTCTTGATCGGCTTTGCTTCAATCCACTTGGTAAACTTGTCCACAGCAACGAGCAAATGTGTCATGCCGCCGCGTGCCGTCTTGAATGGGCCCACCATGTCCATCCCCCAGACGGCAAAGGGCCAGGTGAGGGGGATGGTCTTGAGTGTAGAAGCCGACAGGTGTTGCTTGGAGCTGAAAACTTGGCACCCTTTGCAGTGTTTGACTAGTTCCTTGGCGTCATCCAAAGCAGTCGGCCAGAAGAATCCATGGCGAAAAGCTTTGGCGACGAGTGATCTTGAGGCTGCATGGTGGCCGCATTCGCCTGGGTGGATGTCCCTGAGCATTGCTATGCCCTTCTCTGGTTCGACGTAGCGCTGGAAGACTCCAGTGACGCTGCACCTAACAAGCTCTCGGTTGACGATTGTGTAAGCTCCGGCTCGGCCTTGAACTTGTCTTGCCAAGATCTCATCGGTTGGCAGCTCTCTGTTTACTAAGAAGTTGAGGATGGGCTGGGCCCATGATGGAGCTGGGAGTTCTTCTATTGTCAGGACTGCTGCTGTGACCAGGGCGGGTGGGGTGGGTGGTGAAGAGTTGGAGTCAGCCACCGCCTGTTGTGTCGATGCAGTCCCCAGGCCGGCTGTAGTAGCCCCCGGACCGAGTTCTGAAGTCCCCGGGCCGGGTGCGACTATGGTAGTCCCCGGGTCGCCTGCCGGAGTCCCCGTGCCGCCTGCTTGGTTCCTTGAGTTGGATCCGACTGCGTCGGGGTCCGTTGGCACGAGGATGGAATCAGATTCTAGAGACGGCTTGAGGAGGCGGTGGAGAGAAACGCCGGCTGGTATAGCTTGCCGGGTGGAGCCTACTCGTGCCAAGGCATCTGCTTGCATGTTGTTGGCACATGGTACATGAAGGAACTCACATCCTTCAAAATATCCACTGATTTGCTGAATGAGGAAACGATAGCTCGTCATGTTCGTGTCCTTGGTGTCCCAGTCGCCAGATGACTGCTGGACCACCAAATCCGAGTCGCCATAGCACAGGATCCGGCGGATGCCGAGCTCTTTGGCTAGCCGGAGCCCGTGTATGAGCGCCTCGTACTCAGCCACATTGTTGCGGGCGGCAAAATGAATTTGCAATGTGTACTTGAGCTTGTCTCCCTTGGGAGAGGTAAGGACGATGCCGGCTCCCAAGCCGGTGTGCATCTTGGACCCATCAAAGTGCATCCGCCAGTGGGTGGAGTCGGGGGCCGGTGGCAGGTATTGGGTTTCCGCCCAGTCGACGAGGAAGTCGGCTAGTGCCTGGGACTTAATAGCGGTGCAGAGCTGGTAGAAGATCGTGTAGGAGGCTAGCTCAATGGCCCATTTTGCCACCCGGCCGGATGCATCCCGGCTGCCTATGATCTCGGCGAGCGGGGCAGTACACACGACCATGATGGGGTGCTCTTGAAAATAGGGCTTGAGCTTCCTGGCAGCGAAGTACACACCATAGCACAACTTCTGGTAGTGTGGGTAGTTCTGCTTCGAGGTGGATAATACTTCGCATAAATAATACACCGGCCTCTGGACCAGCTGAGCTCGGCCTTCTTCTGGGCGCTGGACTACGATGACTGTGCTGACCACCCGGCTAGTAGCGGCAATGTAAAGGGGCATGGGCTCTTTTTCAGTCGGTGCCGCTAAGACAGGCGGCGTGGTTAGCATCTTCTTTAGCTCGTGGAAAGCTTGGTCCGCCTGGTCGTTCCACTCGAAATGAGTGGACTTCTTCATGAGTCAGTAGAGGGGGAGGGCTTTCTCTCCGAGCCGGCTGATGAAGCGGTTCAGGGAAGCCAAGCATCCGGTAAACTTCTGGACGTCTTGTAGCTTGGTGGGAATCTCCATTCTCTCTATGGCTTTGATCTTCATCGGGTTGCACTCGATGCTGCTTTCGAAGACCAGAAAGCCTAGAAGCTGGCCGGCTGGTACTCCGAACACGCATTTCTCGGGGTTGAGTTTGATTTGAAATCGGCGCAAGTTTTCAAATGTTTCTCTGAGGTCTTCCAGCAGGGTGCCGCGCTTCTCCGTCTTCACCACAATATCGTCTACATAGACGTGGGCATTTCTGCCGAGTTGCTTGAGGAGGCACTTCTGCATGCAACGCTGAAAAGTGGCACCGGCATTTCTCAAGCCGAATGTCATAGTCAGGTAGCAGAAGGCTCCGAAGGGTGTGATGAAGGCGGTCTTCAAGCGGTCAGCTGGATCCAACTTTATCTGGTGGTAGCCTGAGTAGGCATCCAAGAAGCTCAACAGCTCGCATCCGGCTGTGGAGTCTATCACTTCGTCAATCCTTGGCGGGCGAAGGGAACTTTGGGGGAGGCCTTGTTGAGGCTAGTGTAGTCTATACACATGCACCACTTGTTATTTTTCGTCAGCACGAGGACTAGGTTGGCGAGCTACTCTGGAAAGAAAACTTCCATAATGAAGTCGGCTGCCAGAAGCCGGGATATTTCTTCTCCTACAATCCTTCTCTTCTCCTCCGACAGTCGGCGGAGGGGCTGTTTGACTGGTTTTGCACTTTCTCGGACGTGTAGCTTGTGCTCGGCGAATTCCTTCGGCACACCCGGCATGTCCTTGGGGGACCATGCGAAGATGTCCCGATTCTCACAGAGGAAATCGGCAAGCTCGCCTTCCTATTTGCTGTCCAGGTTTGCCCCGATGGTGGCAAACCTTTCTAGGTGATTCAGGTCCAGAAGTACCTTCTTTGTTTCTTTGGCCGACTGAAAAGAACCTTGGGCATCACACTCCTTGGGGTTGGGGGACTGGGTCAGCTACTTGCCGGCCATCGCCATGACTCGGTCCAGTATCTTCTTCTCTTCAGCAATCACAAGGGACTCGGCCAGCCGGCTGCTGGCTGCCGCACACTCGGAGGATTTCTTGTAGTCTCTGGCTATGGTGATGATGCCCTTGGAAGTCGGTATCTTCATCTTGAGGTAGGCATAGTGGGGTACAACCATGAACTTGGCCAGAGCAGGTCGGCCAAGTAAAGCATGGTAAGGGCTCTCCAGATCCACCACCTCAAACCACACCGCCTCTCGGTGGAAGTGATCCTTGTCCCCGAAGAGGACATCTATCTTGATCTTGCCGATTGGGGAGCAGGACAGGCCGGGTACAATGCCATGGAACAGAGTCCGACTGGGCATGAGCTGCTTCGTCTTGATGCTTAGCTTCTCCATGGTGTCATGGTACAGTATGTTGATGCTGCTCCCACCATCTATCAGCACGCGGGAGAAACGGGCGGCTCGCCTTTCTGTTGCGAGGGTGGCATCCAAAACCAATGCGTAAGAGCCGGGAGATGGCATCACCTCTGGGTGATCTGTCCGACTCCAGCTAATAGGCCTTTCTGACCAGTGCATGAACTCTGGGTTATTGGAGGCGACTGCGTTGACTTCTTGGTGTTGTCGGCGCTGGCTATGCCGATCTTCTGGTTGGCTTGTAAAGACGACATAGGCGGCATGCTCGTTGGGGTACTCGTCTTGAACAACCCCGACTGCTAGTCGAGCAGCCGGCTGCGGAGGAGCCGGAGGCGGCTGACCAGCAGGCGGAGGTGGCACTATCCCCTCACCCTTGGAGATCCGCATGAGCCAGTGGCATTTTCGGGTTGTGTGGTTTGAGGGCTTCGCGCCGCTATGAAACTTGCAGGGTCATCAAGTGCTTGCTCATAGGATAAAGCCGGCTGCCATGCCGGCCTGCTGCCCTTCTGCTTTTTGGGCGCGGGCCGCCCTTCGGGTTGTTCGTCTTTGACTGTGTCCACCTGCCGACTGGTGGAAGGCGGCGGGGGAGCCTTGCGCTTGTGGTTGTTCTGGTACGGGCGTCGGCTGGATTCTCCAGCCGGCGTCTTGGGACTTGGAGCGAGCACCTTCCTGGAGGAGTCTACTCTGAGCTCGGTCTTCATTGAGGAATCGGTCGTGGCGTATTTATCAGCTATGATCAGCAGCTCATCAAGGATGGTTGGCTCGTCGTAGAGGAGTCGGTGCTTGAGGAGGGTGCCTCCTCGGCACCCGGCGGTGAAGTACTCTATAGCTTGAACCTCGTGCACTCCCTCGCAGGAATTGCGGAGCTCGGCCCAATGCGTGAGGTAGTCACGAGTCGATTCGCTGGGCCCTTGGACACACAAGGAGAGCTGTCGGGGCTTGGGAGCCCACTTGTAGGTGCTGGTGAAGTTACGGATGAAGGCTTCAGTGAAGTCTAGCCAACTGTTGACGCTGTAAGGCTTGAGGGTGTTGAGCCAGGTGCGCACCGTGCCTTGGAGCATGAGGGGCACATATTTTACGGCAACACGCCTGTTGCCGTTCTGATGCAAACCGCGGTGGAGTAGTCGATCAACCAATCCTCCGGCTTCACGGAGCCGTTGTACTTCGGCGTGTCTCTTGGGAGCGAGAACCCTTTGGGGAAGGGCTCGTCGCGGATGCGGGGGCCGAAGCAAGGTGGGTCGACATCATCTTCTTCTTCCAGGGTCAGGGATCGCGCAAGGCGGTCGATCCGGTGGCGGGCATCATTCTCGCCGACTCCTTCGCGGCGACTCAGCCGGCCGCTGAGAGTCGGATGCGTGACAGGCGGCGGGGTAGGGTATCTCTCCCCACGAGGCGGAGGAGGAGGGGGGTCGCCCCGCCACTCCACGGCTCGAGGGCGGCCCTCTGCGTCACGCTCGATGGAGATTCGAGTCCGGCTGCGGCTGGCAGCCGGCTCCTTTTCTTTTCTTGCGCGGTTGTCGCCCGCAGTCGCTGTTCGGGACATCGCGTCGTGCTCTCGGCGTGGGGGGGGGGAATCTTAGCGCTGGCTCCGGCTTCATGTCGCTCTGTGGCCGCGTCGATAAGCTGCTGGATGCGTCTGGTCATGTAGGGGAGCTCGTCAGGCCCCAGCCCATTCAACTCGTCTGCGGCCGCCTGGGCGGCGCGCAGGTTCTTGAGAGGCGTGGCATAGACAGGGCGTTCTGCTCCCAGCATGTCGGCGATAGCCGCGCCATGTTTCTTGACGACGCCGACGCGGCTCAGCCCATTGGGAGGCGGCGTGCCGAAGGCGGCATGGTCGACTTCGCGCTGGTGAGCCTCGGTGAGGCGTCCCAAGGTGGCTAGCTTCTGGCCCTCCGCAACGAGGGCAAGGCGGTGCGCCTCCAATGTCTTGGCGTCCGTGTCGGCCGGGATGGGGCCGGACAAGTCGTGCAGCGCCGTCTACAGGGCGTCGTGGACGTTTTCGCCAGAGGCGGCACCGTGGCTGATGACCAGTACCTCGGTGATGGCACCGGCGCTGCTATCGGCTCGAGGGAGAGGGTCGTTGATGATTACCATGTTGGTGGTGAAGGCGTCAAGTGATGCCGTGTCCGAGTCGACAAGCATTGGGTCGGTGGAGCCAACCGACTCCAAGTCCGTGGCAGCTCGCTGGAGACGTGGAGTTGGTCGAGGAGGCTGACGAGGTGGCTCTCGGGGCAGCCTGTGCCCGCGTCAGATGCGGGCTCGTCGGAGATGCGAGCCTCACCAAGAAGATCGGCGAGGCAGCTCGCCGCGCAGGCGTCGGCGATGTCTTGCAGCGCGTCGGGGCAAGCGCCATCGGGCGAGCCGGGCTGGCTACGCACGCTGGGAAGGAAGAGGGTTCCCATCCAGAATAGGTCTCCGAACGACGGTGCAGCTGGCCCCATGGTGGGCGCCAAATGTCGGGTGGTTGGTGCGACATATGCCAACGGATGGCTTATCATTGTGGGAGCCAATAAAACATCGCCGGTGCCTGGAAACGGGATAAGGCGAAGACATGCACGCCGACGAATCTTACCCAGCTTCAGGGCTCTCCGTGGAGATAACACCCATAATGCTGCTCTGCGGGGTCTCCGCATGATCACTAGCTCGACAAGTAGCTACAAGATGCTCCTTGAGCTGTTCGATGGAAGGATGAAGGAGGGCTAGGCCAGCCCGTTCCTCTCCTTGTTGTGGTGTCTAAACCTATCGAAAGAGAGATCTCCCCTGCATGGGTGCCCTAGGGGGTTTATATTGGCCTACCCCCAGGGGTACAATGGTAATCCAGCTGGGCGTGGGCCCTAGCCGTCTGTGTCTAAGCGCCGGCTTCTCTGCCGACTGGTGGGGCCCGCCGACTGGTGGGGCCCGCCGACTGGTGGGCCCCACCGGCTGCCGGTCCTCTGGTCGACAGGCCGGCCCCACCGCTCGGGGGTCCTGTCAGGGGCTGGTTACTGTGGCCTCACCCTTAGTGACGAGCGCTTTGTCGTGGTAAGCATGGCTACAACGCTGCTGCCTGGCGGCTCGTCGTTGTAGCCTTACCTCGTCTTATCTCCTTAATGGAGCGTCTCCTTCGAGGGAGTGGACTGGCTGGTTACTGGGAGTCGGCCGTACCCCAGGCCGACTGGGGGAGGCCCGGCCGCCTTCAGATGTCTCCTTGACGGATGGGGCCCGCCGCCCACGAGTCATACTGACGGCGCGCCGTGGGTGACATCACGGTCAACATGGCAACAGTGCCGCCGCCGGAAGGGTGATGGCCGCCTCGTATGGCGCACTGTGGCCTGGCGTGTTCCGAGATTCAGGGGTGGCAGGTTTCGCTGTAGCCACGCCCTGTCTCATCGCCGTTATGTGGGTGCAGACTTTGAGGGCATGATCTGGGCCTCCTGCTGAGGGGGGGCTTCTTGGAGTCGGCCTTCTTGTGGCCGGCTTCATGGAGCCGGCCCTCTCGGGGCTTTCTTCTTGGAGATTTTTAGGCCTGGGCTGCCTTCGCGCAGCCGGCCTGAGGGGCAGTTGGCTGGAGGAAGGCGGCCCCGCGTCTTGGAAGCTTGAAGGCTTGATCGGCCTATAATTTTTCTGAAGTGCCATGGGGAGCCGGCTAGGCTACCCGTGGTCATTTACTCCGACAATGAGATAGTACCATGTATGACATCTACATATCTAATTTAGCAGCCAGTAGTAGAAATCATTGTCCGCACAAAGGGATTACTGGTCGAAAATCCTAGCAAAGCACGCTGGCAGACACAGAACAATACAAGAGAGAGAGAGAGAGAGAGAGAGAGACACACTTACAAGATCATAGCAATGCCTCAGTCCAGGATCTTGGTTGGCCAAGCTGTTAGATCCAGAAGAAACATCGTCCTTGTAGTTTTTGCCAGTTGCATAACAGGTAACAGTGACCTGTTAGTATATTTGAAGTACATCGGGTAGGTGATGTTGGGCGGGTTTAAAGGTGAAAAGTACCTAGGCCGTGGCAGGTGCTTGGTATCTTGCCAGACGGTGGGAATCGGGTTAGAAACGTCAAGGGTGATGACGCTGCGCTGGCTGTCGGGGTCCGGTAAGGAGATTTAGAACCATCGAGTAGGGTGTTTGTGGAGCGGCTCCGGTAGGGTGGACTACGGTGTGGGCGAAGCGGATCTGTGGCCGTGGACGAGGGCGTAGGTGAAGCTGCTCCGGTGGTTGGGTTAAGGATGGTGTCGACGATGCGGATCTGCGGCCGTGGACGAGGCGTCAGAAGCTGCTCCGGTAGGTTGGATGAGGGTGCCAGGAAGCGGATCTGAGTCGGTGGACTTGTGAGTTGGCAAAGCGGCCCCGGTAGGGTTGAGAATGGTATAAGCGAAGCTACTCCAGTGGGGTTGACGATGGTGTCGGCGAAGCGGCTCTGGTAGGGTTGAGGAAGGTGTCGGCGAAGAGGATTAGAGGCCATCGACGGGAGCGTCGGTGGGGCAGCTCCGGGGTGTGTGGACGAAGCGTCTCCGGTGGGGAGTACGAATGAGCCGCTGCAAATGCGCTGCAGTTGACGAGAGTACCGGCGAAGCAGATCCGGCGCTGTGGACAAGGCCGACACTGAATGGGCTGTGGTACAATGGTAGATGAGTAGTCTACTTGTTTCTAGGGGAGGTGGGAGGGATAGATGTGGCCGCAGAAGCAGATCCGGCGAGGTGGACGCCGCTGGCAGTGAATGGGCTCTGGTACGCCGGTGGATGAGCGGTCTAGGGTTTCGAGAGGGGAGGGGAGAAAAGCTGATGAAGTACGGACGATGTGATGTAAGATGCTCTGGTGCTGTGGAGTTAGTCGTTTTTGCGGGAGGGGGAGTGGAAATGGGGGTGCCGTGTAGTGGGGGGAACCGGAAGTTACCAAAGCAGCCCCGACCTATTATGTAGATGAGGGCGGTATTGTAACTGTTGGTCTCCGTACACCAAGGACAAAAGGGGAATTTCGCATGCTAAAGACTAAGGTGGCGGAAATTTTAGAAGGAGGCAGGAGATTTTGCCGCCCGCGGGATCGTTCGTATCTAATTGCAACTAATTTTGGACCGTGCTAGCGGGAAGGTCATGCGAGACTGTGTACACGGGGCACGCGTCAGTAGTTAATAACTGGTGTGAAGTCCACCCCAGAAAAAAAAACAATAACTTAGGATGATGCGCCGATAACTTGGACGTTCACCCGGGCGCGGCCAATCATACGGGTGTAGTGCCTCGTTCACAAAAAGGGATCAAACGCTCAGCCTATGTATTTCTCGTGTAAATAGGTAATTTGGTGCAATTGGTTATTTACTTTAAACATAATGCATTGACGTGTTAGTGTAGAGGCGCACAAAAACAAATGTATATTGCAGTCCGCTACTTAAAATTGTTACCTCATATGATTACATAGCCTCCATTTCATAAATTGCGTACTCGTTGAATTCATATATGAATATTACATATATTACTTTAGAATAGAACTTTAAATCATCCAAGACTAATGATTTTGAATGCAAGAGTAACAATGGTGCATGTACATGATAGCTACATTGGTTGTTTGAAGAAACGTCACTGTAACTTTGGCATGCACAACTAAAAAGGTTTATTTAAATAGAAAAAATGTGATACGTGAGTGTCCAATCTTTATAGCATTGAATCGATATTGTACCTTTGGCCACAATACGAAGTAGATATTGATTTATGTTCAAGTGATGCACGTCCACGATCGCTAGATAGTGATACGTGAATGAATTGTGCAATCTCTCTCACACGCATACATATCTCACTTCCCTGTGGGCATCGGAATCACACACGCGCACTTCGTGTATTTCTCTCCCCCCGTCAAGGTTAGAATTCGTCTTTCTACCCCGTCCTATAAGTCTCTCACACAGAAACACACACGCTCTCTTTGTCGAACACGCCCACCCCTTTAATTCCGCCCACCCACTGCCACTAATGTCTCAAAGTATAATAATTTCTCTCACACATATGCCTAAGGTTAACTCGAGTTCCGGAACCATATGAATACATACAATGGGATTCCAGCAGAGCACCTTTTGTTTTGAGATTTCGCTCTCTCTCTCTCTCTCTCTCTCTCTCCCTCTCTCTCTCTCTCACACACACGCTTGCATTTGCATGCACACTGTTTTGTTTATCTTCATGATGCTTTAAGTATGCCTCGCACACAAGCTATCTACCTATCCCTTAATATAGCTAGATATGTGTCACACAAACTCCTTCTCCCTACTAGCAAGATGCCCATGCGTTGCACGGAACATCAAGATGCATTTGTATGAGTAGTTTATCTTATGGGAGAAAAGGATGAACGAGGGAATGCCTTATTTGCAAATGCGAAGAGGGGTGTGGGTATCTTTTTGCAAAATTGCCACAGTTTCCTTCCTATCCGTCGGATATAAATCAGATGGCCTATATTGCAGGATGGCAGGAACACCATCATCACCAACTTTGTTTTTTATAAGAGTAGAGATATGTAAGTGTCACTGTCCCCCAACACACACACCCACACAACCACACACACACACTCTCCAACACCGAAGGAGTAGGGTGACACCTCGATATTGATACTAATCTATCGACTGGCTTCTCTCTCAAACACGCACACACACACTACCCGACACTGAAGGATTAGGGTGGCACCTCGATCTTGATAGTAATCTATCTACTCCTCTTTCAAACGCACACACACTCGCTAGTTGTGCCTCTGTGCCTACCGCGCACACTCTCGATACGTCTTTCTCTCCCTCCCCCTTCCCCTTACACAAACACCCA